>NW_027529934.1:16027891-16443249 GCF_008692635.1 Crocuta crocuta
ACACACACACACACACACACACACACAGAGATAAAGCTCTCCGGCTTCTTTGAATAAGGAGAACCCATGATGGGGCCAAGAGATCTGGCCAGGACTTCCCTGAGTAATTATTTTGCTACCAGCACAAGTATACATTTCTGGGTCTAGCAGGATCAGGATCTGGAGGTGGATCCTGTTTAACCCCCTTGTAGGATTGCCAGATTTAGCAAATAAGAATACAAATTCGAAGTTCAGATAAATGACTAAATAAATAAATAAATAGAAAATTTTAGTATAAGTATATCCCATGTAGTATTTGGGATATACCTATACTAAAAATTTGTTGTTTCTCTGAGATTCAAATTGAACAGGGTGTCCAAAGTAAAGAGCTTTAATGTAATAATATTCAAATATAGCAATTCCTATTTAAGACAATTAAACAGCCCCTCCAATAAGTAGATAGGCCTTGGGGAAGAGGTGTCAGGGAGATGAGGCCAGTGTACCTTTCGTGTCCCAGCTGTGTCCCTGATGCTGAGAAAAGGTTGCACTGCCCCTGAACACTCAACAGCCCCTGAGCTTGATGATGGTCAGGTTTTTTTGCTCTTTTTTAAAAAATATTATTAAGTTTTTAATTTTAATTCCAGTACATGTTCAATTATAACATACAGTGTTATATTCATTTCAGGTGTACAGTATGGTGATTCAACACTTCCACACACCACCCTGTGCTCATCATGCTACGTGTACTCCTTAATCCTAAGGGGGTGTCTTTTCATCTGGCAACCTTTCCTCCCTGTCACCTGTCACTGCCACCATGCCGAGTGCAGGACAACATCTCCACATCCACTCAGGGGTCCGGGGCACGTGGTGGAGATGCCAGGCATACTAACTAGCCTCCACCAACTGAGAAGCCATGGGGTCCCCACTCCCTCCCTACTGAATAGTCAGTGCCTCTCAGCGTGGCCAGCGTTCCCACAAGAGGACAGATCTGCCTGGCTGTGTGGTATTGGCCCCCAGGTGGCCTCTGCTCCTGCTTCTCCCAGCTCCTGAAAGCCAAACATGGGGGGTCAGTGGGAGCCTGGTGGGCACTTCATGTGGATGGCCATGGACTCCTCAAACTGCAAACAGCATGTCCAAACAGACCCCTCATCATTTCCTCAAACTCCCACTTCTCACCTGGTTTCCTACATGAGTGAAGGGGTGTCCACACACTAGACTTTGGCCACTCTCTTTCTGGAACTCACCCAGGTATTCAGTAACCACCTGCCGGCTTCGTTATGTCCCCATCCTGTCCTTCTCTGCCCGCCTGTTGGCCGTGGCCCGAGTTCAGCCACCCTCATCCCTCACCCGAATCATTTGCATGTCCTTTAAGTCCTGTGACTTCTCACCCAGCTTTCAGGTTGGGTTTTCCAAGACATGAAACTGATTCTCTGCTTGCCCGTATCTACGTTGTCACTGGCTCCCCATTACAAGAGCATCAAGATCCTTAGCTTAGTGTCCAAACCTTGACGATTTGTACCCCCCTTACCGCTTTTTGACACAACCCAGTGCTCTTCCATCTACGCCTCTCTCTTTAGCCACCCCAAACCGTTGTACTCTCCCAAACACATCATGCTCTTCCCTTCAAGATTCTGCTCTTTCAGGAAGCTTTCCCTGTCTCGGGGGTTGTGTAGAAATCCCTCTGGGTTTCCCCAGCACCCCGGAGCATGCTCAGGCAATCACTTATCACACTGTTGTATCTGACTTTTTAGTCCTGTGGTAGCACTGTCTTGTCTACACATGGTAGGTGTGTAGTAATAGTAAAATAGTAAATAGTAACTCAACAAGTAAATGGTTAAGTAACTACAAGATTGAACACTTGTTTACCAACTCTCTGACTTCACAAAATGCCGACTTAAGCTAAAATCACTTCCTTTTCCCTCTGTCTGTTCACATGCAACCTCCCTCCCCTCTTTTTTGAGTCCCTTCAGTGGGAGGAAGCAGACCCGCAGATCACCAGTTTTCTCACACCAGGCTTCATGTTCTGGATTTGAGACCCTCAGGCCCTGAATGGCTAGATCCTAATGCTACTGGAATCCCCAAACAGGCTTTGATAGCTTTCAGGGGTTAATGAAGTAACCAGCTTTGGGTCCCTGGAGATAGCAAAGATTGCTGGGGCCGAGGTCACAGTACACATGAAATGAATTTCATCAACTCAATCTGGTGCCTAGGCAGACATTTCCCCACACTCCTGAGACTGAGTGGCCTGTTACTGTTGGCTGACTGTGCCCAGTGGAGAGGAGGGCATCACTGGAGGGGGCCGGCTGCAGGGTGGGCTGGAAAGACCAGGAGGCATGGCACTGTAACACGCAGCGCCGGAAGACCAAGGGCCAGTCCTATCCCGGAGATTCTCCTTCTGCAAGTGCTGGAAGCCATGGGCTGGGAGACTCCCTGCCTCTGAGTAGGAGATGATCAGATGCAGAAAAGATGAGAGGTGATGGGCCATTCCTTCCTGAACCAATAACTCAGATTGCTGTATTCCTTTTTCTTTTTAAGTTTGTTTATTTTGAGAAAGAGAGAGACAGAGAGAGTTACAGAGAGAGAGAGAGAGAGAGAGAGAGAGAGAGAGAATCTCAAGCAGGCTCAGTGCTGCCAGCCAGGAGCCTAATGCAAGGCTCGAACCCATGAACTGAGAGATCATGACATGAGCTGAAATCAAGAGTCAGACACTTAACTGCCTGAGCCCCCCAGTGCCGGGCAGTGTTGTATTCTGAGAGAACCAGCCCATTCTCTTACTTTCTTGCCTACCCCAAAGCCTCATCAGTTGTAAGACTCCACATCAAAGATCACAGAGGAGGGAGGTTTCCAGGAGTGGGGTTAGACAAGCTGTGGGATTTTCATTTAGCAACCACGCTGAATGCCAGGTGCTGTGCTTGGCCACAGACCTTTCCAGAGAATGTTTCGTCCTCTTGACTACAGGGTAGAGGACGTTCCGGCTGAAGCAATAATTGCAGTGGTTACTGCATTTTATTTTTCAATTGCTTTACTGTCATTATCTCTTTAGCACGCACAGCCCCTAGTGAGATAATTATCACTTAGTGCTGCCTGCTGAGAAAATGTGGGGAAACTGAGGGAGAAGCTGGTGTGTCAGCTTGTGATGATGGGGGAGGACCAGGAGAGTGGCTGGGCAAGTTCCTGGGAGCCGCTGGCCCCCAGTGCAGACCTCATTAGCCCTGGGAGCCACCTCTGTTACAGAGGCTCAACACATGGGGACTGAGCACACAGATCTGTCGTCCCAGGGAGGCTCTGTGCACCAGGCCAAGGAGGCTAGGCAGAGGAAGGAACGCAAGCTTTGGTATAAAGAGATCTGAGTTCTAATTTCCACCCTATCTCTTGCCATCTATGTGAGCCTGTGTCTATCATTTGCTTCTTTGAGCCTCAGTTGTTTTAAAAAGGAGGTGGTGCTCCTTTCTTTTAGAGCTGTTCAGATCATTAGTGAGAATATGCGTAATGTTAGCATGGTGCCAGTCATGGTAGGTGTTCAATAAATGCAATTATTATACGTATTACAGCCGTGTCCAGTGTAGATGCTGGCCTTCTGAGATGCCAGGCAGCAGCATGTGTGATTGACAGCAGGACTTCTTTCCCCCTTGGCCCTGTCCTGGGGCAGTGACATCACTCTGGGGGGTGGATTGCATGCCAGGACCCAGGAGGCCACTCTCTGAATGGCCGTGGTCAGGAAAAAGCACCCTCCCTGCTGTGGGGATGCCACATGGCATGCACGGTGTTGGTGCAGCAACATGGCGGTTAGCAGGAAGCAGACATTGGGGCTGATGGCGACACAAGACATCTCTCTTCAAACAACCAACTTGGAATTCACCTGATCACTTAAACTGAGGTCCAGCAAAGGTGGGGAGGCCTCCCCCATCTTCCTGTGTGCCTCGTATTCTCACTTCTTTTCTCCAGGAAGCTGCCTCATGTATTAGGTTCACTTGTACAAATCTCTTTGCTATGCAGTACACAAGATAAGCCTCCAGTCCCTATTCCCAGGAAGGAGGGCCCCTGGATCTGCTCCTGGAAGGCAGTTCGACAGGTGTGGATCAGACCAGTATTCTTCAAGTATGAATAATAAGCATATAACCATGTGGGGGCTCTTGTTAAAAATACAGCCTCTAGATTCAGTAGGTCCAGGGCAGGGCCTGAGGTCTGCATTTCCAACAAGGTCCCAGGTGATGCTGATGCTGTTGATACATGGCTCCACTTGCAGGAGCCCAGGATGGAGGTAGCAGGTCTCCTTGGCTGATCTTCTGCTGACCGGTGCCCTCTCCCCAGGTTCCTTCAGTCTGTACCCACATCTAGGATGGCTAGATCTCTCTGCAGTATATGAGAAAGATGAGCTTGACCAAGAGAGTGTGGGTGGGCAGGAGGGCAGAGGCCAGTGGTGTATAGGGACGGTCAGGCAGGTGTGTCAAGGGAGGGATGGAGGGCCTGTATCTCTCTGTGTGGAGCATCTTGAACATTGTCCGCTGCCTGCAGCTCTCTCAACAATGCTCTCTTCCCTCACACCTCCCAGTGTGAGTCAGGGTTGTTGCCTTGGCATTTCTGTATGCAGACTCCCTGTTCACTTGTGTCCCACCAGCCAGGCTGAAAACCTCTCAGAGAAGGACCTTATTCAGCTTTGTGTCCCTGGTACATGGCATTATGCTCAGTCCATAGAAGGTGCTTAAGAAATGTTCACGGATGGGTAGGAAGGACTCATTGACATACAGGCTGGATGGATGTCACGTCCTGGCTCTTTATTCATCTACACTCTGTGAACATTTATGAAGCATGCAGTGAGGACTGAGATGCACCACAGAGGTTAATGCTTGGTCATCGCTGTCATGGGGTTACCTGGCCGTGGGGAGACTCGCTGTCCTTGACAAACCGGCAGACGGCTAAGTGCTGTGGTGTGGGGGTCTCGGCTTGGGAGTGCACAGAGGATGGAGACACAAGATCTGGCTTGAGGAATGGAGGAAGAGGTCACGGTCCAGGCCTTGAAGGATGTGCAGTCTCTCAAAGGGGGAAGAAAGATGGAGAAGGTCATTCAGGAAGAAGGAACAGTGTGGTGACAAGTGTGGAGCTGAGTCAGTTTTGATTCAAAAATAGGCCCTGAAATCTCCAGAAAGTGCCTCCAGTGGTACAAGATCTGAATATTCTGTTAAGGGCAACCTCACAGCCCCTCTTCCTGCCAGGAGCAGGGAAGCAGACTTTCTTGATGATATACTTGACAGCATGCACCTCGATTTCCCCATTTCTCGGCTACACTGGGTTAAGAATGCCAGGCAGCCACAAGGAGCTCTCTGGATCCAACAGGATCCAAGGTGAGGATGGAGAGGAGTGAGGAAAATAACTAGCCTCACTCTGTGGGCCTGGCGCCTCCTTCGGGCACCCAGGAATGACCTAGAACAGTGGGATTTGGAAGCTGGGGTTCCAAGAGGAGTCAAGGAGAGACAGGAAGCTGTAGTTTCATGGCAGGATATTTGGAAAGCTGCAATGTCTTACACACATCTGGAAACCAGCTAACCAATAGCTGAGGTTTGGGACTCACAGAAACCATACAAGTCAAGTAGCCTCATGTGACGTGCTAATGTTAAAAGAAGCCACAAAGGGTTATGCAATTTACCCGGGATTGTGAGGAAAGAAGACAGTGCCACACTCATTGCTTAATTTCAAAGCAATGTCCATCCTTAGAAGATCAACCTAGTTAATGTTAACATCAAGCCATTAATGTTTCTGCTAGGGTGACTATTAGCCACGTCATTCACTCTCTTAGATGCCTAGGAAGATCTATCCACCTGCCTCAAAGTCACCCTTTGCTGGCTTTCTATTTCTGCCTGGAAGTTTTGTTTACCTTCACTAACCAAACCCACTCAGGTATGTTATTTTGGACCATCCTTGGAAGTTTTCTCCTTCCTGTCGTGTTTTCTTGTCTTTGATGTTTTAGGGCATGCTACCTGTCAACCCCACACTCTGGCTTCTTTGCTTTTGTCTTTGCTTTTTGGTGGTTTGTGTCCATCACATTTACAAAATTATATCCTGAGTGCTAGAAACAGAGGGTACAGGCTCAGTCTAACCTGAATCTTCCATTGCTTTTTTCATCAAAATGTTGACACCCTGCCCTGTGCTCATGAGAATAGAAGGCTTGTTTAGGAGAAGTTCACACAATTGTAGGGAGCCTTGGTAGTTGCAGAAAATAAGGCTCACAAAGGCTTCAGATAGTCTAAGAAATTCTGAACCCTCTGGTTTCTTCAGCATCACTGACCACACATCAAGGAATCTCTGCCTCTATCACCTCACCTTCCACCCTCCCTACCTCCTCCATCTTAGAAAGGCTCAAATCAGCTGTTAAACCAGCTACTCCTACAGCTCTGTCCTTCCATCCCCAACCCCCCATCCATGATGTCATCCCGATGCGGCAAGTGTTTGGCAGAGAGGCCCCTCCAGTGTCTTCCTGAACAGCAGACCTCCCCTTCTCTGCCCCGTTTTGGTGGGAGTGAACTCCATCCAGGGCAGATAACCAAGGCAGCCTCCCCCTGCAGTGCCTCTCTAGCCTCCCCACACATGGAGGAAGTCTAGGTCCAAGTTTCTGGCCAGAGGCAGGCTGGCTGCAGCTGGTCAAAGAAGAAAACAGTTTAAAGAATTAACTTCTAAGCAGATAGCTACTGAGGATTAGGAAGGGCTCACAAGCTGCATACTCACACCTCTGAACCCAGGAGTGGCCACATCTCCCTCTTCACTTTAGTGAGGTCCAGTGTCTGCTCACATACCACCCACATGAGCCCCCTCTCTTCCCCAGAACACCGTCCTTGGATGGTTCTAAATACTGGTGAGTTCACCTTCAGTTTGGACAGGGGTCTATCTTCATTTAGACACCCACCATCCCACTCACAGAAGAGTGAGATATTTCTCTCAAGTCATCCCTTCAGTGATTTAATACGGATGCCCTTGGACTGAGTCCTAAGTTCCTCAGACTGAAAGCTGAGTCCTGTGAAAAACAGTTCCTAGTCCTCTACCGTGGGCACTCCTTTCTGAACATACTTCTTGTGTCCCTTGCCATTTAATGGGTGGGATCCAGGCTCAAGAATCACAGTCCAATACTACTCTGTCACTTCCTTTCTCTAGTCATTGAATCTAGAACCCACCAAGGTTTTCCTTGACCACAGGTTATTTTGTATTATCTATAAATCTATATCTATATCCATACCCATATCCATACGCATATCCATCTATATCTGTATCTGTATCTATCTATCAATCAATCTATCTATCTAACTATCCATCCATCCATCCAACCATCCATCCATCTATCCACCTACCATCTTTCTTTCTCTCTCTCTCTGCCATCATATCACATCATAGTTTCATAGAGAACTTAAAGGCAACAAAAACCTTTCCGTATGTGCTGCAGACAAGCCATTCCTCTCCCATCCTTGACTTCAACACTGTCCTTTACCTTCCTTGCACTGCTAGTAAATTAGCTGCCCATGGGCTATAAGAGGCTTCATTAGTAGGTTCCCGTCCCCTGCTCCTAAAGAAGAGTTTTCTCTTCTTCTTCATATTCCTCATGGGTCAAACCCCAGCTATGGACACTAGCGCCTGACTGGCAATTCTCTGGGAGGTGAGGGGTTTGGCAATGCTCTGAGTGAGGGGTCAGAGCCTGAGTGGAGCACCTCTGCTGCCACAGTGGCTGCCTGGGGAATGGAAGGAGGCCTTTTCCACTCCTGGATTCTACATCTCCGTCAGTAAGGGCAGGTGGCAGGGAGCCAATTTTTCTGAGTGCTTAACCAGAAGCCAGGTACTATGCTAATGGTTTTCCATAAACAGCATCATTTAATCCATTTAACAAATCACTGAGGTAGAAATTAAGCCCACTTCACAGCTGGGAAAAGCGGGGATTGAAGATATGGCGGGTCTAACTGAGATTTGAACATAGTTCTGTGTGAAACCAAACTTCAAATCTTACTCCTTCTACTTGGAACGCAGTAAGTGTTCATTCTATGACATGACTTCTATTCCAAGGAGCTGGGCCAAGGTGAGGCCCTGAGGGGTATGGCCTGAGGAGATGTGTTCTAGGCCCTCTGGGCTCCCTTCCCCTGCCCCCTATACACAGACTGTGGCAAGTTGTACAGAGCTAATGGAATAAATGACTTCTTTGACCCCAAGGATGGGTGAGAGATACCCTCCAGCTGCTCAGCATCATATTGGTAGAAGACTATCTATCCACCCTTGCCTGCCTCACAGGCTTGCATGAGACTTGTCATCATTTGATCATATACTATTGACCCACCACCAGATGCTCAGCACAGAGCCAGACTCCAAGCCCATTAGAGAGGAAGCATTAGGCCTGGGCTGGGCCCTGCAAGAGCCCTGCTTGGGGGATGAGACCTACACGCCAGAAACAGCAAGAGAAAGAGAGAAGACAGTAAATTATCAGCAGCCAAATTGTGAGAGGCGGATATTCAGTGCTGTAGGAATCAGTTCAGCAGATGTTGTGTGAGCCCTGGGACTCACAGTGGGTCCTCATGGTGGGTGGGTTATGAGCTGAGGGCTGGAGAATTGGAGGGGCAGCTCTTGCGGGAACAGGGAAACAGGACACATGTGAGTGGCTAGAAGCACTGAAAGAGCTATGCAGCGAGCACACGGTGCCATTAGATGTCATCTGTGATCAGAGTTATTCTTGCCCAGATCTGGGTCTCTGACAAGTACACCAATATTCACAAGACAGAATCCATCTTCCGTCCTTTCTCACCTGCCGTTTCTGGTTCTAATGCCTCAATCCTGGTCTCTTCCTCTAAGACCCGGGGAGGACAGATCTTAGGAGACCAAGTTCTTCAGGACACTTGCCTGTAGGCTGGATGGCATCGGGGGCTGGGGACGGAAGCAGGAGTGTCTCCCTGTGGGCTTGTCAGAGAAGTAGTTTCATCCGGTCCTAAACTTATAAACAGCGAGAGTATCCCTTCAAGGCCAGAGAGCCGCTGCGGAGAAAGAGCCCCCCTTCAGGTAGAATGTGGGGGAAGACCTGGGCTGGCAGGAGCAGCGGGAGGCAGGAGAAAGAGCCCCAGGGAGGGGAGAGGATCCTGGAGGGAGGGAGGACTGGTGGATGTAGAGGGGAGGGAACAGAGAGAGGAGAGTCAAGTTAGACGAAAGAAAGGTCCAGCAGGAGGAGGAAAGGGAGACATGTTCAGTGCAGCAGCTCCCTTAATCTCTTTAAATTTTTCCTCATTGATTAGGGATTTGCAGCAAAATCCCTCGCTATGGGAAGACATCTGCTTTACGGGGCTCTGCTGTCAGACAGAGGGGGGCCTCTCCCTGGTGGGGGCAGGGGAGGGGCAGCCGGATGAAGAGAAGGCCTTGGAAGGCTGTCCTGTCTCCAGGCCTGAGCCAAATCCCCTTCATCGGTGAAATCTTTCCCATGTCCCTGAAATAAAGTGCTCTCCCAATGCTCCCAGCCCCTGCTGTGAGCACAGTTCAGGATCTAGTATATCAAAATTTGGTGGCTTAAATATTTATTTTTGAGAGAAAGAGAGAGAGAGAGAGAGCAAGTCGGGGAGAGGCAGAGAGAGAGAGGGAGACACAGAATCTGAAGCAGGCTCCAGGCTCTGAGCTGTCAGCACAGAGCCCAATGTAGGCCTCGAACCCACGAGCCTTGATAACATGACTCAAGCTGAGGTTGGAAGCTCAACCAACTGAGCCACCCAGGTGCCCCCAGAATTTGGTAGCTTAGGACAGGTACTCTTTTATCACTTCTCATGAGTCCCATTATCAGGAATTCAGACAGGGACGACAGGACCGGCTCACCTCTGTCCCGGGTGATGTCAGCCGGGGCTGGAAGCACTAGGTGCTTCCTCACTGGCTGCCGGCACCCCATATGGATGGACTCACCAGGCCACCTGTGGGGCTGCCGTTCTGACAGCTGGATCTTCTCCGTGGCAGGAGAACAGGACGGACAGGCTGGAGGAAATGATCATGTGACTAGAGAATGGAACACTGACTGTTTTCAGATACCACCCAAATCCAGGGTCTCCGAGCCTTGTGAGCATGTCCATGCACACCCTGACTCACAGGGGACCCGGTCTCGGAGGGAGGTGGCTTGGTGTCTGCTGGGCAGGCTGCAGGGTGGACAGCATCAATGGGTTCCCCAGATTATGCCCTTCGTACCCAGGGTCTGCATCGTTTGGAGTCTCCTCCCCTGTCTCTGAGGCCCCACCACAGGTGCTGCTGCTTCTGGAAGCCTCCACCGAGTCAGCCAAGGAGGAAGGGCCCTCCTCTCTGCCTCTGGGAGCTCGCTGTGGGCTCTGCACCCCAGTGCTTGCCCACTAACCCAATGTTGCCCTTCCCCGCGGTAACCTAACAGGAGCCCCAAGCGTTGTGCTCTCTAAGTTCTTTCTCACCCAGTGTCTGAGCTCCCAATGTCTGAGCATCTTTGAGATTCCCATAAACACCGAATGGGTGGACACCTGCTGTATGTGGAAGGTGTGGTTATGAAAGCCTTTTGAAGGCTTTCATAACCATCCTCACTTGACTCTCCAACCCCAGTCTGGGGTGTCTGCAGGCATCGCGCCCACAGAGATGGAGGCGCACAGAAAGGGGAGAGTGCTTGCTCCGGGTCATGTGACCTGCTTGTGTCATCAAGGGGGAAAATCCCTGGTAACATTCTCTCTAGGCTGGTTTGGTGGGTGCCATCCCCATGGGGCCCCAGGGGCCCCAAGTTCCCAGGGACTGCCTCTGGAGCTGTTTCCCGAGATGGGGCTGGCTGGGGGAACTGATTACACCCATGGTGACCCAGTGGCAGAACTCCTGATCGTCTCTCCATGTCCCCGTCTCCTGGCGCTGCCTCACAAGCCTCGGCTGTCAAGAGGTCTGATTCACAAGTCAGGGCTCTCTTCGTCAGAGCCTCCTGCTAGTTCAACCCCCTCATTTTAGAGGTGTGGAAACTGAGTCCAGAGAGGAGACATGGCTGGTTCAGAGTCACTCAGGCTGTTCAAATTGGTGTCATGGGGAGAAGCCAGGTCTCCTGCACACACTGTGTGAGTCGGACAGCCTGTTAAATTAGTAAGAAGGGACCCACAATCTTAAATTCAGAAAGATTCGGTGAAAGAAAAATTAGGAGTAGAAATGAAGGGGGGAGATACCAAAAGATTATATATATGAGTCTAGCTTATTTTTTAAAAAACTTTTTAACTTTTTAAAAAAAAGTTTATTCATTTATTTTGAGAGAGAGAGAGAGTGCATGTGCACGCAATGGGGGAAGGGCAGAGAGAGAGGGAGAGAGAATCCCAAGAAGGCTGTGTTGTCAACACAGAGCCTGATGCAGGGCTCAAATTCACGAACCTTGAGATCATGATCTGAGCCGAAATCAAGAGTCAGACACTTAAGTGACTGAGCCACTCAGGCACCCAAAGNTGCATGTGCACGCAATAGGGGAAGGGCAGAGAGAGAGGGAGAGAGAATCCCAAGAAGGCTGTGTTGTCAACACAGAGCCTGATGCAGGGCTCAAATTCACGAACCTTGAGATCATGATCTGAGCCGAAATCAAGAGTCAGACACAAGTGACTGAGCCACTCAGGCACCCAAAGCTTATTTGTTTTTAGCCAGCCCCCCACCAGTCAGCTCCTGGAGTTATTACCAGTGGTCTGAACCTCCAGCAGTGTGGCTTTTGCAGGTGCAGCCTCTGTGTGATATCGGCGTCTTTATGATGAAAGAGTCCTTCCCCACAAGCAGTCCGTTCAACCATAGCATTCACTCCTTTGGCCCTCATGTGACTGCTGTGAGCCCAGCAGAGACCACCGCTCCCATTTGATAGATGGGGAGATGGGAAAAGCAGGGCTTGACAGTCAGAAGCCTCCTGATTCTCATCTTGAGGAGTGGGAAGGGAGGTGTTGGGAGTTAGCATGGATAGGTGGGCATGCAGGGGGACCCGTGGGGCAGCGTGTCTGGCCCCCTGATCGCCTCACCTGGAAGAGGGTTTCCCTGTCCTCACTGGCACGCAGGGTCTCTAAAGCTGTTTTCCCTGGTGGGTTTGCTCCTTGGCAACGATCTTGGTCTTACCCACCATCCACAGTGAGTTGGGGAGGGTCTGCAGCAGACATATCCTGATCCCTGATCCACTCTTCTGCCCCAGGCCCTAGTCCCTTCCGTTCATCTGGATCCACCACAACCCCAGGCTTCAGAGGGAAGCCATGTTCCTTTGCCGGACCGGCTCACCCAGTAGGGGAGCTTGACCTCAGTCGCTAAGCAGCTCTGCCCAGCTGAGGCCCTAACCGTTGGGTTGGTCTTCTGATGGGCTGGGACTTCTGGGGCCATGCTGGGCTTCTTTGAGAGTGGAATGGGAGAAGGGACAGAGGCAGAGGCATCTTCCACCCCCTCCCCCCGCCCTTTTCTCTGCCTCGCCCGACACGGCCGCACGGCTTAGGTTAGAGAATCCCTCACTGAACATTTGTCAGCTTCCTCTGGTCGTTCTTGGCTCCAGAGCGCCTTGAAAATCTCTGTGAAAGCAGGCAGCTTAGCATCTCGAGCACAGTCAGTGCTTTAGTTTTGCTGGGCTTCTTCCCGTTCTGCCTCTGGTCTGGGCTGTTTCCCGAAACGGTCTCTGAGGCTTGGCAAAAGAATGAAGGAGAAATTCTGTCTCCTAGTATCGATTTTGGAGAAAAGAAAATTCCCTCTTTGTGAGCCTCTGCTTTCAAGGAATCAATGGAAACACGTTTAGCAGAAAGTCGGCCTGATGTAAGCAGGGTTTGCATGAAGGAAACCAGCAGCGGAGGAGGGAAAGGAAGAGGTATTGCCAGAGACTGAGCACTGGCCCTCAAGAAGTTCTGGGCACCGAGACCACTGGAGAATGTTGTGTTTATTTGGAAGAAGGTGCCCGCGAGTTACAGCATCTCCTCTCCTGAGTGCCCTGTCCCTGCCCCCATGTTTGGGCCACATAAGCCAGCAGATGTGTCACCCGTGGGGCAGGCAGGGATGCAGCTCTACTTTGTCCTCAGTGCAGGTCCCCCTGGGCCCCCGACATTCCACACGGAGCACACGGAGCCAACTTACCACCCCCCGGGCTGGTTTCCCTCCTGAGAACCTGCGATCCAGACCCTCTCGTCCCCTCATGTCCTTGGGGAAGGGCCTCTGGTGAACCTGCTTTAAGAGGGAAGGAGCGTCTCCCCACTGTGCCACCTTGGCCTTGACCTCACGACAGCTGAGACCCTGGGCCTGGAGGGGCAGAGGCAAGCTGTCAGGAGCCAAGTTCCTCCACCTGAGGGTCTCTCGACCTGATGGTGTGGGGGGCACCAGTGTCGTGGCCTTGGCTCCAAACTTGGAGGTGGAGGAGCATCAGCTGACAGCTGGAGCCCAGGAGCCGGGGCCTCAGAGCCCTGGGGGCTTGCAAAGCGGCCCAGTCATCAAGGGTGGGCCATCTCCCTGATGTCGGGCACCAGAGGGGAGACAGCTGCTTCGCTGTGGCTTCTGCTTCCCTCCCAGCCCTCATTAACCTGCATCTTAATAAGGGCTACAGAATGTCCATCTGGGAAAGAACGTTCCAGCCCTTTGCTTCTGGGAGCCAGCCCCTACTCTCCTGATTCCTCCATGTCTTCCACATGCATCTTTTCCTCCTTCCCCCCACCTCCTTGTCTTCTGTGTCCCCCTCCTTCTCCCTCCTGCCTCACATGTTCTGTGTCTCATGTCGTTTCACACTCAGCGCACACAGCCTCCTACGACAAACAGGCACCAAACACACAACCACACGTGTGCTCTCACCTACAACCATGTCAATGCACAACCGCACGCACATCCCTTTACACACACCCACGCGTGTGCACCACACACACACACACACATATAGCCACGTACGCCTCCACCCCCAAACACGCCCCTGTCCCCAGAGTCCTCCCCTCCTGGCCTCTGCCGGCTCCAGCAGGTGGCTAACATGGCCACCAGGTCTGCTCTGATAAGCCGTCACGGTATGGCGACGCGTCACACCCCCTCTGGTGACGCTGCCACCCCCAGCCTGGGCTAAGGAGGGCAGGCAGCAGTGTGAGTCAGCTCCAGCCCCTTCAGGTATATGAGCACCTCAGTGAATACAGGACCCACCCAGCCAGCGGCTTGGACTTCAGGACTCAACTGTAACCAGGAGGCAGGCTCTCGAGCGACTGAGTTAATGGAGCTTGGAGATGTTTACTGCGATCACTGGGTTAGACCCAGCTCCAGCCAGCAGGAACTGAAAAATAGTTTTCTCTGACAGCTGACGGCCACCATTAGCTGGCGGGGGTCTCCTGCCTGGCCCACCATGTAGGCAAGGTCATTGCTGGTCTGTGTGGTACATGAGGGAGGGTACAGGGCTGGCACCAAGTTTGCAAGCTGAGGAAGGCCTGGGACAAATTAGAAACTCTCTCTCTCTCTCTCTCTCTCTCTCTCTCACCCTCCTCCTTCCTTCCCCCTGCAAGAACAGATTTTTAAAAACATGCCCTGTCTGGACGGATGGACTGATGGCTTGATGCTTTAGGGTGATGCTCTCTCTTTTTCTGGGAGGTCACCACCCTGCACAGGACACGTAGCACTGGCTGGATTCCAGCACCCTCAGTCCTTGGGGCTTGAACAAAAATCATATACCCACACACGGCAGCCCTGGGCAGGCGGGCACCCCTCCATCATCCGCCCACCCAGCCCTGATGAGCTTTCTCATTGTGCTTTATAATGACAGCCCAGAGCCAACAGGTGACAAACCTCTCCTAGACATCCCTGTCCCTGTTCCCTCACTGGTGAGGCCATTGGTGAGGTGTGATGCTTACTCCTCACTCCGACTCAGAGAATGGCTGGAGCGATTCACTCATGCAAGGTCATGGCTGGCTCATTGTAACAGCAATGAGAGAAGGAGCAACAGTACTCATTATAATAGTTACATTGCAAAGAATTCCTCACAGATTCCAAAGCACATGTGCACGCATGTCCCGTCATCCTTGAGGGGGACTGTGATGATCAGGGGTACTGCTCCAACCGTTGGCTCCTGCTACTTTGAGGGGAACCCAATGTGGAGGCAAGAGAAAGGAGTTCAGAATCAGGCCACCCCAAGTTTGAATCCCAGCTCTTATCTATCACTACCAAAGTGACAGTTTTACAGCCTTTCTGAGCTTCAGTTTATTTGCAAAATGGGCTAATACCACCTGCCCTATAGGCTTTTGGGGAGAATTAATGTATATATATTTATATTGTCCTGGGGTTGGACATAGGGTGAGTTAACAAAAATTATGGAGCTCAGGTAAGGAATTAATTTTCTGGAAGGAGCAGAGATGTAATAGGGCAGTCCCAGAAGATATCAAATTGTGCTTCTGATTTACCTCAGGGGACATTTGTGGAGCACATGTTACTTATCAGATACTATGCCATGCAGGGGATGCCAACTGTCATCTTCTAGACTATAGAAGAAATAGTCTATTGGAAATGGCAGAAGAGATTTATTGAGATCAGTCTTAAAAGGGTGGACAGATGGAAGCTGGGTTAGGGAAGGAGGTAGCATTCCAGGAAGAGGAAAGAACCTTGACAGAAGCACTGGATGTGGAGGGGAGAAAATGTCCACTTTCACGAGACCCTGGATACACAGAGTGTGTCATGGTGGGTCCTCACTCCAGTGATGGGATATTTGGGGTTCCCATAAAGAGACTGGATAGGAGAGAGCACAGTGACTCTTCAAGTCAGTATCAGAAGGCAGCATTCTGATGAGTTTATAATAGGCTCTCAATCCCCTTCTCTGCAAGATAGAATAGGGTTCACCTTTTCTGCATTCATGCATTCTTTATATTATCCATGGCAAATCCACTTTGGGAAGCTTTCAGAACAGCGAGGGCCTTCCGTAGCTAAAATCAGCATCGTGCTCTTGAAGAGGCTCATTTTAAAACATCTTTTACATGGGTGTTTGAGTGGCTCAGTCGGTTGAGCATCCGACTCCTGATTTAGGTTTAGGTCATGATCCCAGGGTCGTGGAATCGAGCCCTGTTGTTGGTCTCCATGCTGAGCATGGAGCCTGCTTAAGGTTCTCTCTCTCTCTCTCTCTCTCTCTCTCTCTCCCTCTCTTCCCCTCTCCCCTGCTCTCTCTCACTTTCAAATGATAATAATTTTTAAAAACCCAAAACATCTTTTACATGTACACGCCAAAGAGAGATTGGGGGCCTCAGGGCCGTGAAGAGTTATAAGCAAGAAAGATTAGGGGGAATTCATAGAAATGCTCTAAAATAGTGAAGGAGCAAAAAGAATATCTAGATTGTGCCTCAAGATAACACTCAAGTGCCTTCAGGTGGCAAAGAGTCATAGCCTATAAGTGATGTTTCACATACGAGAGAGAAAAATATTCTCAAGCACTCTAATGTTAAATTATTTTTATTCTAATGGTACTTTAAATTTATGGAGACCTAAAACTAAGTATATATTCTTAATACTTGGAAATCTTACATGAATCATAAAATTAAAATACATGTATATATTAAATAAAAAATTGACAAACTCACCTTCAAATTAATCCCATCCATTTTGTAGGACATGCTATTGTTTTGCTCAGAATGAATATCTGCTTAGAAAGTGAATACCATGTCTGACGACTCGTCGACACTGCTGATCCGTTTGAATTTAAGATACCTGTATATGGTATAAAATAACCCCATGTTTCTACCACCTGTCTCTTTTCTCTGGTAAACCCAAGATACAGAAAGCTGAATTAATTATATGACTTTAGTCATGGCAAGCTATCCTCATTTGTCAGTACGAGGCCCCTTTTGTATACTGTTCCATTTCATTCTTTTCCTTCACTCTTCTGCCTCCCCAGAACACCCCCCTCCCCTAAGCACCCACTTGAATGTGTGAGATATTGGATATGTGTCCTTAGACTTCTGGTTTTTTGTGTGTAAAATGTAGTGTTGTTTTTGCACTTTGGTTTTAACTTATGCAAATGATGTTGAGCCACAGACTTCATCCTGTTTCTTACCTTTTTCATTTGTTGCCATCTTTTTATGAATGGCCCATGTTGCTGAGCGAATTTGTAAATATTGCTTCTAACTGCACACAGTGTCACGCTATGCAGCATTTTCATCAGCTACTTTCCTGGGGGGAACATACGTACTTTGCCTCCCATTGCCCACTGCCACAAATAAAGCTGTGCTAATGTCACCCATTTGTGCCAAAGTTTCTGTAGGGCATATCTTTGAGAATGGGATGCACGATTATGAAATACTCGCACATAGATCATCTTAATAAGATGGTTCTCCAGGGTCACTCTGCCGGTTTACATCCCAGGATGGTATTGGTTCCCTCTTCTCACTTCCTTGCCAAACTTTGCTAGTGTCTGACTTTAACATATTTGCCACTTTGATAGGTGTAACATATTATACATTGCTTTTTAAAAATAAATTTAATGTTTTATTTATTTCTGAGAGAGAGAGAGAGAGAGTGTGTGAGCAGGGGAGGATCAGAGAGAGAGGGAGACACAGAGTCTGAAACAGTCTCCATGCTGGGTGTCAGCACAGAACCTGATGCGGGGCTCAAACCATGAGATCATGACCTGAGCTGAAGTCGGATGCTTAACCGACTGAGCCACCCAGGCACCCCATTGCTTTTTTTTTTTAACTCTTCATTTATTTTGAGAAAGAGAGAGAGAGAACAAGCAGGGGAGGGGCAGAGAGAGAGAGGGAGAGAGAGAATCCCAAGCAGGCTCTGCTGTCAGCACAGAGCCCGAGGTGGGGCTTCATCCCACGAACCATGAGATCATGACCTGAACCGATATCAAGAGTAGGACGCTTAACCAACTGAGCCACCTAAACGCCCCTATACACTGTTTTAATTGGTGTTTTTTTTTCCATTTAATAAGTGAGTTGACCATCTCTTCAAGTATTTGTTAGCCAGTTTGTTTTTCTGTGTTATGAATTGTCTACCCATAACTTTTGCCCATTTTTCTATTAGGTTTCCTTTCTTGTTGATTTGCAAGATTCTTTTATATCATAGATATTAATTTCTTACTGGTTTTATACTTTGAGACATCACCTTCAAGTTTGTGACCTATCTAATTAACTTTGTTAATTTTGCCTATTGGTCACCATTGAATAGAAATCTTTAATTTTGTGGTAGTTAAATCTATTAATTTTTGTTTTGTTGTTTGTGGTTCTTAAATTTTATTTTTTAAATGTGTTACCAACTCAAAATGATAATTATATTCTCATATTTTGTCATCTATAAGCTTAAAGGTGTGAGGTTTGTTCTGAGTTTTTAGAATATAGCCTTTATCAAGTTAAGAAAGTTCTATCCTTGGCTCAGTTGGTTAAGTGTCTGACTTCAGCTCAGATCATGATCTCACAGTTCATGAGTTGGAACCCAGTGGCTAGCTCTGTGCTGACAGCATGGAGCCTGGAGCCTGCTTCAGATTCTGTGTCTCCTTCTCACTCTCTGCACCTCCCCCACTTGTGCTCTCTGTCTCTGTCTCTGTCTCTCTCTCAAAAATAAATTAACATAAAAAAATTTCTATTCTTACTTTTGGAAAGTTATTACTAGATAGGTTGTACTTTATTAAATGCCTTTTCTGAATATAGTAAAACGGTAATATAATCACGATATGAATATAATGTCTTGGAATAAATTTCGGATGTACGTTTCTTTCTTGGTGCAACTCTCACTTGACTATAGTCTTTTAATTGTTTCCATTCACTATTGTATTCAGTGAGTTAATATTCACCTAGCATTTTTGTTTCCCATGTGCAGAAGTGAGATGAACCCTTGATTTTTGTTCCTGTGCTATCCTTATCCAGTTCCAGGTTCACTGTCATATTAGCCTCATGAAATGAGTTAGGCACTTTTCTTTTTATATTTTGTGGAACAACTTATATAGTGTAAAGGTTATCTATTGCTTGAACATTTACCAGAAGTACCTGTACAAAGGACCAGGGCTGTGGTTCTTTGGAAGGAGTTCTTCACTTTCCTTTTCCAAATCTGTTACAAATATTGTATTTTATGTATTCTAAGGCTTATGCATGTCATTTTTTTCTATTTTATTAAAACATTGTCATAATATTATTGTATTATTTTTAAAGGACTCTAGGTTGTGCCTGAATTTCCCTCCTTCACTTCATTCATTCATTCATTCATTCACTCAGTATAGGGCAAAAGGCCTCTGTCTTCTTCTCTGTGTCTGACCCTCCACATCTGCCACCCATTTCTTCCTTCACCCCAAAGTGACCCTCTCCCTCAGATAATGCTGAACCCTCTGCCTGAGAAAGGAATTTTTCCCACAGCTCTTGCTTCAGGAGGACTAGCCCTGGTACTTGTGAATGTGGTGCTGGAAGAGAAGTTAGTAATGAAGTGGGGAGGGGTTAGTAATGAGGTGGGGGAGAGGTTAGTAATGAGGTGGGGGAGGGGCAGTAATGAGGTGGGGAGGGGCAGTAATGAGGTGGGGGGGCAGAAATGAGGTGATGGAAGGGGTAATTGACTTGTTGTCTCCACTGTCAGTTTCTTACTAGCCTCTGTCCATTATTCTAGCTCAGCTTGTTGCCAAGGTTATTGTAAACAATAATACAAACACAGGCATTGCAGTCCCATCAAAGTCCTCTTATGAGGGAGCTAACTCAATAATCCAGATTTTATGATTTCCTCAATTAGTGTGTGTTAAGATTATAAGAAATTTGTATTAAAAATAAATAGAACACAGCATACAGGCAAGCAGAAATCGTTCAAACCAGTGCTTCTCAAACTGAGATCAACAGAACCTTAAGAAATTTAAAAATTTGGTGCTTTCATTCTGATATTAATCTTTATCATTTTTTCTTCTTCTTTTTAATTGAAGTATAGTTGACACGCTATGTTGCATCAGTTTCAGGTGTGCCACCCAGTGGTTGACAGGTCTGCATGTCCCGCTGTGCTCTCCTCAAGGGCAGCTATGCCGTCTGCCTGTGTGCAGCGCTATTACAGTACCTCTGACAATATTTCTCATTTTGATACCAATCTTGAGAAAGTGGCTAATAGAAATGTAATCTGGATTAGGCTGCCCTGAAGACAGAGAAAGAAAGCGTGAGAAAGAGCTTTGGGGTTAAAGGAACAGCAAGGAAAAGCCCGGATACGAGAGGAGACGGGAGCACTCATGGGAAAGTGAGGAGGGCAGAGCTGCAGGGGGGAACAGGGGAGTGGCAGTGGGAGCAGATGCGGCCTGACCAGGGGCGTGGCTTTGTCCTGGTGTGAGTGGACGACGTGGAGAGGCGCGGCCAGGAGGGAGGAACACGGTCCTTCTGGCGACAGGGCAGGATGTGGGCCAAGGGGTAGGAGTAGCCGCCGCTGCTCTAGGCAGGAGATGAGGAAGAGCAAGGTGACAAGGTGTCAAGCAGGGCCAACAAGGACGGCCACACACGGGACTTGCACGGGGCTCAGAGGAAAGGGAGAAAGCAAGGTTTCTGCCAAGTGACTGGGTAGATGGATGACATGTCTACCGTGATGGGAGGGATGAAGGGTGCGACAGGCTGCACAGGTGGGCAGAGGAGGACGGCGACTTTGAGGATGGGGAAGGTGGTTTTGCTGTGGAGCAAGACTGACGTCGCTGGCACCACAGGGAGAAGGGAGAAGGGCCGGCGGGCCGGGAAAGTTGACCAGGCACGTGGGGGAAGGGCAGCTGATGGGTGAGGGGGAGCCAGGACTGAGGGTAGGCTGTCAGAGACAGGGGCATCCCCTCTCAGAGGCAGAGAAAGAAAAGGGGGCAATTTGCAAGGTGGGAACCGCAACCGGGCCAAGCCCATCTTCTTCGGATGCCAAGCCACCCGCCATTAGGCGATGGTGGAGTACGGGGCTGGTGTGCTGCCAGGTGGCCCTTTGGCTTGTGGGATACTGGCTGAGTGATGGTCACTGTGTTCCTGTGACTGATGACATCCTGCCTCGCTGGGATCACCCAGCTCCCCCTCACCCAGCAAAGCACTTCATTTATTTATTTATTTTAAAGTAGAACCCTGTTTTCATTAAACATCTATAGACGCTCTGAAGGGAGGAGGGTACAAACATAGCTAAGTCACTGTTCCAGGTCTCTGGAGACTTAACATCCAGTCAGGGATGGTGACAGTAAAACCAGCAGGAGGAAGGAAGTACAAGCAGCGGCGAGCAGGAGAGGAAATTGATGGAGGAAGGGCTGGAGGAGGGCCCTGCGGACCTGAGATGGCCTCCTGGAGGAGGGAGCTTGCTTCAGCTTCGGCTAAAGGTGGGAATTCTGAAAGGGGCACCCAGGCGAGCATCTGCACATAGTTGGGGAGGGGTCTGTCGGCGACAGAAGTGGAAACGGATGGAAAACTAGGAGTTCTGCAGTGGAAGGACACCAGGCTACCAGCATAGGATAAATGGACCAGTCGGGGCACTTCCTCTTGCGGGCAGCCCCGGGGGGCTTCTCATTCCTGCCCTCCACACGCGGGATCACACAGCTTCCAGCTAAGGAAGTTCTCCCTACCCAGAACTTCTGGGCATTGGAAGGCTCAGGTCTGCGTAGGGCTTGACACTTTCCAAGGCCCAGTAGGGACTGCTTTAGGACCATTTTCATTATTGTCACCATCATAATTGGCATTTCACACACTGCCTGTTATCTCCTTCTGGTGTTTAGCAGCTTGGGAATGTTCTGCCTGTGATTTTTTTTCCATCTAGGCAAAACCATTTATTCCAACATCCCCTCCTCCCTTACTCTTGTTTCTTTCTCCTCTAGTGAGCTCTAGACTATGAACTTTTTAATTTTTTTAGCACAAAATAGTGACAAGTATATTTTTGAATATTGTAACAAAGAAAGGCATTATGTGGCTGAAAGAAAGGCTCTTAAAGAATTAGATAAAAACCTACATCCCTAAATTTTAAATCTGTCTCTCCCCCAAAAAAATATACTTGAGCAATTTTTTTTATGTGTGCGGTGAACAATTCCACTTGTTCGTAGGTTAGGAAGAGCTTTAAAGAACGCACAATGCTCCCTTTTTTGCATATGCCAAACATTTTCACCCAGGGCAAAATCAGTTGCTATTTTAAACAAATTGATTTTTCTGGAAGATGCTATAAAAATATTATCGCAGGCAGAGCCAGCCTGGGGCGAAATAGTGTAAGCCAAGCAAAGCTTGTGTTTGGTGCTTTCCTGACTTCTCTTCCCTGATGAAAGGGTGATGTCCGCTGGGACCCATCCCATCCTGCCTACTGAGGGCTTAGATCTTCAATGGAGAGAACTGAGATCCTGGGAAGGTAGGGTCGCCTCTGGCTTAGACGCTAACCACATGTGCAACCTTGAGCAAGTGCCTTTCCTTCTTTGGGACATCCATTGAGGGTATTAAGTCATGAAGGATTACAAACTCCAGTAACCTCAGGGTAAAGCAGGTCATGGAAATGGGTGAAGCAGGCCTGGCAGAAGACACGAAGGAGTTGTAGGGATTCCCTACAAAGTCCCTACAAAGTGCATGACGCCGCCGTGACTGACGGTTGAGATTCTTTTGCTTCAGCTGATTGCCGCTATAGGTCGTGTGAGCCTGGTGTTGCCAGATTTCTGATTTTTTAAAGACTAAAACCTGTGAATTTTATGTGAAAATTTCATTTTTCAAACCACTCTCCAAGCCACACAAACATATCTGCAGGCCCCATATCAAGTGGCCTGCAAGACAGGAAACTTGTGATCTCTGGGCCAGGGTTATGTCTATCTCTCTGGTTCTATCAGTGTTTGGTCAAGGATTAAGGTTCTACTGTCTCTCTACTGAATATTTTAATCACAACCTCTTGGGGCACTGGGTAGCTCAGTCAGTTGGTTAAGCGTCCAACTCTTGATTTCAGCTCAGGTCATGATCTCATAGTTCGTGGGATTGAGCCCTACGTCAGGCTCTGCTACCTTGTGATTCTTACTTGTGATTCTCTCCCTCTCTTTCTGCCCCTTTCCTGCTCTCTCTCTCCCTCTCTTTCTCTCTCAAAAATAAATAAACTTTAAAAAATATTTTTAAAAAATCACAACCCCTTAAAGATGAGAAGCCCAAAAAGTGAATCTCTAATGGTGGAGATGGCAGCTTTATGATAAGTCCTTGAAACAGTTACTTGCAGCAAGAATTTTACCTGGTTCTGCACCTGTTTCCTTACCACATCATGCTGCCTTGACAGCTTGGTGTTCTGCCTACCCACAAAGCCACCACTGTTTACATGATTTCTTTCTCATAAAAAGTGACCCAGTCAGTACAATCAAATCCACACTCAAAGCTGGCCTTCTGTCTTGAGTAATATTTTCCCAGAATAACTACCTGAGTCAGATGGGAGCCTCTTTAGACACTGTGGGATGGGACTTTTGTAGAGACCTGAGTTATGAGGCACGAGAAGGAAACTGCAGGTGAGTCTTTGATTGTATAATTGTATGCAACTAGAACATCTTTAGTTTACTTCCCTGCCCCACACATGCTCACCATTTAATATACTACCAAAACTCACCTTCTTGCTTTGGCACCCGGGCATTAGGAAAAAAAAAGTGACCTTGTCCAAAGACCTTCTTGTGTCCTTTAGTCCAGACAAGAACAATGGTCAGGCTTCTTACCCTCTGTAACAAAAACATCAGCTTTGTTGTGTCTACAGGTCTGATATCTCAAGCAAACGACTCTCTCTTCATTCAACCATTGCCAAGTATGCAGCAGTAAAGCAAGTGCTTTTTAGTTCCAGATAAAAGCTTGGCTGAAATAACTGATAAATTTTAAGTTAGATCAAAGTAATGCCAACCATTTATTGCTTAATGTTTATTAAGTTCTCTCCCTGACTCTTGTTGGGTTGTTCAGAGAGCTCTATTCCTGGACCACATTAACTTTGTTCCCTGGAGAAATATCTTCACTGAATCGTGTTGGTTATCATGCCCATGACTTTTATGAAAGGCCATTTTGAGACTCAGCCAAATGAAGAACATTTCCACATTTTCTCTAAAAACTGTTGTGGAAGTTATGTCCATTATGTTGTTCAATGTTCCTGATACAATGATCCACATTATAAATTCCTCTTAGAATTTAATACCAAGAAAATGTTTGCTTCTCTTGGCTCAAGAGAATGTTTCCTCTTAAGTGATCATGAAGATTCTAGATCTCATCATGCTCCCTTTCCCTTTTTGCCTTGGCTGCTGGGAATCTTAAAAGCCTGACTTCCTGCTGGACCACATGTTTCCAAATTGGGGGCACAATTATCTTTCTGTTTCATTGTCTTGAAGTTGACTTATTTTTAATTGTTTTCTGCATATATGTGTTTTATTATATGTTGATTGAAATCATTTTGGAAATAAGCAGGACAGAAATCACACATAAATTTTATGCTCATTTAAAAACACATGTCGGGGCGCCTGGGTGGCTTAGTCGGTTAAGCATCCGACTTTTGCTTGGGTCATGATCTCGCGGTTCGTGGGTTCGAGTCCCGCGTCGGGCTCTGTGCTGACTGCCAGCTCAGAGCCTGGAGCCTGTTTCATTCTGTGACTCCCTCTCTCTCTAATCCTCCCCTGCTCACGCTGTGTCTCTCTCTCTCTCTCTCTTAGAAATAAAAAAAAAAACATTTAAAAAAAAACACATGTCATTTTATTATTGTTTTCAAGTTACTTCATTTGTACCTCTTTAACCTTCTCAGCTGGAAATGTAATTTTCAAAAAATCTTTCAATTATACTTAACGCAGAGCTTTACACCCATTTAGCACTCAATAGATACTTGCTAATTTTTTCACTTCAATATTGACTAAGAGCTCATTCCTAAGACACCAAAAGGAACAAAAAAGCATAAATCATGTAAAGAATAGAAGTTTATTCATAAATATGAAGTAAGCGAATAGACAGGTTTCACATACTTTCTTCCTCCTCTGTAGATGAATAGGCATCTGACACAGAAAGTAGAAGTGTAATTTACTCTGATTCCTGGATTTCAGTAAGAATTCCTAATGTGCAAGGACTTTTGAACTTTAGAAAATGGCTTCAGCTTGCCTAAAGATTTCCTGCATTTTGCAAGCATGCACTGAGTGTTTACCATGAGCCTCACACCATGACAGGTGGGAGAAGGCAGAGATGATGGAGAGTGGTCTGGCTTCAGGGGTTACATAGAAAAGATCTCAGGGCCACGATTCATAAGATGGCCCCAGGATGTTGCCATCAGGGTTATCTTTCTGTTGGAATTGCCCAGCTTTGTGGAACCGGGCGGAGGGGTGCAGAGGAATGGTAACAGTGGAATCAACCACTCACTGGTCTACTTTATAACGTGTACCCTCACACACATGGTCTTTCTTCATCTTCCAGTTGTTGGACCAGTTAAGTCCAATACCTCCATGTTCTTGACTCTTCTGCTCACAGCCATGATCTGGCTGGATGGAGGTGTGATATAGCTCACACCAGAATTAGAGAGTGCATACTTGCTTGTATCTGGGGGTTATGATGAGGTGGCACTGATTGGGTCTGCAATAAACTGTGACCAAATACCTCAGAGCTCAATAGCTTGCATTGTCAAGGGGGGAAAGGCATGTTGTTGAGGAACGTATGTATTTCTATTGGTGCACATTTACATAAATCGTTTACTGACCCTAGGGAGTAATGTGACTACTTTGTTGCTAACACTTCCCCCACTTTGTGGTAACCATCTCTTATAACATACATACTATTAATTCGCTGGCAATACATATTTCTGTACTTTGCTTTTTTTTAAACATTCTTAGGAAAATAGCAAATGATGGTCACAATTTATTTCAAAGGGTGTTTAGTAATTTAGCATGCATCTGTGAAATGTTACTTAATCCTGGGTGGTCTGTGTGCATAATTATGTTTTAATTTGCACATGATTGCTGACTCTCATATCATTTAAACAACCAGGATGCATCAAATGACTGGCTGTTGTCTTAAAACATTTTGTTTTCCCCTTTGGAACTATTGGAAAGAGACCATCGCATCCCACGACCATCTGCAATATTGCATGTGTATTGCTGAATATTGAATAGATATTATGAGTATTGAATTTGGCAGCACTTCTGTGGCCATATTTGTATGTATTTTTCATTGCATACTGAAAAGAAAATGAAAAGGAGAGAAATGATTAAAAAGTTCTCTGGGCTCTGCAGAACTGCTGTTGCATTTTCTTACCATGCTTTGCTTTGTTTTTCCCTCCTATAATAATAACAATGGTATCTTACCTTTGCAGCTTATACATATTCTAAAAAACATTGTCTAATAAAGTACAGTTGACCCTTGAACAATAGGTATTTGAATTGTGCAGGTCCACTTATGCTCAGATTTCTTCCAATAAATGCAGTACAGTATTCTACATGCATTTTATTTTTCTTATGATTTTCTTAATAGCATTTTTTCTCTAGCTTACTTTATTACCATATAGTATATAATATAATAGATATACCATACAAAATATGTGTTAATCAGCCATTTATGTAATCCTGATCAATAGTAGGTTATTAGTATAGATATGGTTTTAGGGAGTCAAAAGTTACAAATGGATTTTCAATTGCAGAGGGGGTTGATGCCCCAATCCCTGTGTTGTTCAAAGGCCAACTGTACAGTGTTTGGTTTTTACATTGACTGTGAGATGAGTAGACACCTGTGAGATTGTCAGACATCCATTGTACATATGAGAAAACTGAGGCACAGAGAGTTGGCGACCAATATTACTGTTATTCACCAAGAGCTTAGGAGAGGCCAAGAACTCCTGATATTTATCTCCAAACACTTCTCACTCATAACACTGCCTTCAAACTAGAGGTTGATGTAGTGGAAGATGATTCTTATCACAGCCTACAGCATATCTCTAGGATATGGAGAGTGATTATAGAATTGGGCATTAGAGTTAATCTCTGATCTAAAAAGTGGCTCATTTACAGGTGAAGGGCCACAAGTATGCAGAGTCTTCTCCTTCTGTCTCCCCTTGATGCATCATCACCATTTAGAAATAGGAGATATATCCTAGACTTTTTTCCCTTCCCCCTCCCCTGATAGATTACAAAGTTCTGGTAATGTTTCCTTTGGGGATTCTTAAAACCATTGCTTTCCCTTTTTCCCAATGGTCTTTGCCCTATTTCAGGTCTACCCCTACCCCACCAGCTGCCAACACCAATCCTTCCTCCACAGAACTTCAAGGGTAACATAGAATGCAAATATGGTCATATCCACCTTAGCAAATCCTTGTTGCTTATGGAAAAAGACCAAGCTTCTTTCATCATTTGGCCTCTGGGTGCTTCTCCAAATGAAGCTCTTGCAACTTCTGTCTCTAACCATAAGTTTCAATAATATACCAATTTTCTTGCAGTTTCATGCTTGCTTGCTTTTGCATATGCTCTTCCCTGAGTTTGCAACACCATCTCCCTTCAGCATGGACTCCACAAACATTTAAGTGTTGCCTATAGGTAAATGCACCCTATGTTCATACACTTTTCACATAGTACCTCTTGTGGATTGGGAACAGGGGTAATGGAAATATTCTTCAGGATCCAGTTCATAGATTTCCTTCTCTGGGTTGCTGTTTCTGATCTCTCTGGGCTGGGTTAGAGGCCCCTCCACTTTGATGCCTGTGTATGTATCCTTAAGAGTTGACTGGCCCTGGGTAGTGAATCTACTTCTCTGCCTCCTCTGATTATGACCTACTTGATAGCAGGGACAGGGTTTTATTAATCTTCATGGTATTAGCTTAATAGTTCCTAACATGTATTAGGTTCTCAATAAATGTCTATTGAACTGAAGTGAAGAGAATAAGGCACGAAAATCCCATTTTGTTCCTACAGTGATACACTCCAGCACCTTGGATAGCTCATTTCTTTAACCTGTGCTATGAGGCTTTCCTGGTCAATAATTCACTAACACATCTTCCCCTCTGTATAATACAAAAGATTCTCAGCACAATCCTGGAGCCTAGAGCAAAACTATTTGTAACCTAGCTTCATGAACAAAGAGCTACATTAGTAAAAAGCAGTTTTTTATTCCAGTGTCAGACGTGGAGACTATTTTTTTTTTAAATCCTAGCTGGAAGACAAAAATAGATTAAGAAGGGTCACTGCATTGCTGAATGTCCTCCTTCTCCTTCCCCTGGGTAAAAACTCCTTGCCCATGGGTCATTCCACCCTATTGTACCCTCTCTACAGTGAGTGATGGAGGATGCTGTTGAGTATATTAATCCGTATAATACTGTGTTCTACCTAAGTGGGCACTTAGGAGTATTCAGTATTGTCTCTTAGAAACTTTTCCCAGATAACTCATTTATTTTTACCTTATGGACAATGCAAACCATAAAACTGTATCTTAAACTGGCTGTTGGAAGCTTGAAAGCAAACTTGTGGCTGGCCTCTTGCTAGTATGTAAGACTTCAAAACATGAATTATGTCATATTATCTAAACACATCATTTTCCATACTTTATTTCCCTTTGACACTTTTCCTCACACTTTATGTATTTTATTTTGCTTTACAGTACCTTTCTTTTTCAGCTATTTTGAATTGTTTTGTTATCAAGTGTATTAATAAAGGTATAAATAAATATCAGTAATTAGAATGAGAACACGTATAATTTAGAAAACAGGATGATGTAGAAGTTCTACTTTGAACTAGGTTGCCATCATCTTTTCAACTCCACCTGGGCCAGTTATATACCTTATGCAAAACACCTCTACTTGGTAGAGCAAGGGATCACATGTTTAATTCTGTGAAGGCTAATTAGCTTATTTTTTGCTCCTGGTGCTTTATGGTAATTTCAACCCTTGTCATCCTACTTACAAATATGTATATTTCATTGGTTACAACATACTGTTGATAGGTGAAGTACGTGAACAATTAATATCAAGCACTAGGACTTTAAAGTGTGGCTGAGAGCATTATCTTGTAAAGGAGACAATATGCATACAATTTGAGGTCCTCCTCTCCACCCTCCTCCTGTGAGCCCAGGGGAAGTCAAAGGGGATGTCATAAATTGGATCGTGGGTTCTCCCACATAGCAAAGAACCACTAAGTATGGCTCCTTAATAATGTCTTTTGAAGAATATAGGGCACGGGAAGCTTTAAAAATGGGAGTTCTCAATGAGCTGAACAGTCAAACTTTGGATTAAATATCCAGCAAAAATCTTGGTGGCACTGATACTGAGGGTGATGGTGGCAGCACCTGGCTTAACAACCAAGTCCCCCTAAATTATCTGTCCCAGGTAGCTGTCCCAGTACTTAAGTAGCTCACGTTCCTTGTAAGTCACAGTGAGGATTCCAGAAGGGTATGCTCAGAGTTTGCCTGGAACATATACAGGAAAGGGAAAAAGGAAGTTTGCAAAAGGAAGTTCTTCAATGGCTCCAAATATTCACCTGTATCTAAGCTGAGTAAAAGGCATACAGCAACAAAATCTTCATGCTCTCCCTTCAAAGAAAATATTTATCTCTGGAGGTACGTAGTTACCCTTATCACCTTCCAAATACCCAAGAGGTTTTATTTCACTGATTTTATTTTTTCATTCAACATATGTTTATTGAGTGTATACTACCTACCAGGCACTGTTCTAGCCTCTGGGGACGTAGCAGTAAAGTAAGCTGTAAAAGCCCTTATCTAACTGAGGTTACATTTTTGTGGGGGTGTCAAAATCTTTCTCTATGGAGAAAAATCAGCAAGCAAAGGGAACATTGAGTTAAATTGAATAGTTATGGAAAGCTTCTCTGATAGAGGACATATGAAAAGAAACCAAAATGAAGTCAGGAAGGGAACTCTGTGAGTGGGTAAGAGAAGAGCATTCCTGGGTGAAGTAACAGGTTAACTTTCCCAAGTTGGAAGTGAACCCAGAAGCCAGTGTGGCTGGTGTGGAATAAGCCAGGAATTCTGGGTGAGGTTGGAAAGTTAGCTGGGATAAGATCACCAACTGTCACAATGAGGTCCTTGCTTGTTACTTCCAGGAGCTGGAAAGCCAGTAGAGAGGTGATACAATATGACATGAGATTACATACAGAATAGACTATAATGAGGCAAGGATGGAAACAGGGACATCAGCTTCCATGAGAGATGCTTGTGACTTAGGCCAGATCTGTGCAGTGATGTGATTAGATTCTGCATGTATTTTGAAGACTAAGTTAGTAGAATTCACTGATGGATTAGATGTAGGTATGGAGAGAAAGAGAGGAGTCAAGAAGAACATATTTCATTTAATAAAACTGTGTTCTTGTAAAAGGACTAAGTTAGGAAACCAAAATAAGGAAAAGTGATACTTCCATTTGGAAAAAAAAACATATTCTAAATACAAATAAGTAAGGATTATGGGCTAATATAGATAGTTCTATGGGTGCATGATTTGTTGAAAGATGAACTTGGCCACTAGTTTGGGAGAATAACTCTGCTCTGCTCCAAGAGAAGAGCAATTAGATACTCTGCAGCCTGACAAGTAATGGAAGAACCCTGGAAACCCAGGAGTCACTCTTAAGGTGCACAGGAGGTAGGGGTGGGGTGAAGGAGATTGTCACCTCTGTTGAAGACACTCATCTCTCCCTCATTATATTCAGAATCTCCTTGTCTGCAGAGCAGTGTCTGATGGTGATCATGAGTCCATGTGTACAGATAAGAAGCCTCAGCAAAGAGATCTAATCAGAAGTCACAGCTAAGACAAGCTTTAGATGATGGAAAGTTGTCCAGACGACATTAGATTTGACATTTCCTCCTTAGTGGAAGATTTCTTCTTGGAACCATCCAGAAGTTCATCCAAATACTTAATTATCCAGGCACTGATTAGCTGATACCTAGTTTATTCTGGGCCCTAATGATGAACCTATCATGAAAATACAAATGTATTGCCTCTCAGTCATTGTCACCCAAGCATGATTAATTAGGCTGGGATTTCCCAGGGCTTCTCTATTTTTTTTTCCTTTTTCTACTCTCTGTCTTTTGAGGATTCTATAAATCGGTCCTATCTCTCTCCATCACAGGGTAGATACAAGTAGAAAGAAGAGGTACAGCTCAATGTAGTCTAAATATTTGTGAGTTAGAAGAAAAGATTTGGTGCGGGAGAGACTAAAGGGCTTAAAAATGATATTGGATTCTCTTTAAGTTTTAATTATCCATGTTATCTCTGCTTTCATTATTATGGATCCCTGAACGTCGGCAGTAATGGCTGCACAGTTGACAACTGCACCATGTAATAACTATGTCTGCTCTGTAATCATATTCCAGCATGCTATTTATCAGGGACCATTAGAACTCATGATGTTGCAGAGCAACGGAAATAAGCAGAAGACAAGTCCAGCGTGCTGCCTTGAATGTCTCAGTAATCTTTCATTATCACCAACTTCTTAAACATTGGATTCATATGCTAAGTCTGTTCTTTCTTATCAGTTTTCAGGATCGAGTCTGTAAGATCCATGATGGAACTGTGCTATCATTCTTTTCCTTATTGGTATAAATTGGTTTTAAGTCATACCCAATGCATGTCAGTTATGAAGGCTCCAAAAGGAAGTCATTTGTTAGAACAACAGTCCCAGTCAGTCTCATCACCTGGGATTATTTTTTTCAGACTCTGACTTGAAGCATCAGGTAAAGTCTTGGCATGGACTCACCCCAACCAACCATGGGTTTTCCAGGGCCAGTGAAATTCAGTGCCCAAACAGAGAGAGCCTCTTGGTAAAGAATCACACAACCCAAAGCACCACAGTTCCAAGGGCAGGAGGTCGGCCCCCAGCAAGGCCTCCCAGAGGAAGTTTAGAAATCAAGCAGAAGACAATACAATCCGTATCTGGGAAATCTGTGCCTGGGTAACTGGTCCTGGCTCTTGAATTAGGGCTCAATTGTAAGTCTCTAGTCCTAGCAGAGGTACTAGGAACAAGAGAATTAGGTAATCAGCAAAGAATCACAGGGGCCTAGGAAAGAGGGCAGGGAGCTCTTAGGGAAGGACCATGACTCAGCTGTTAGTGGGAAAGCTTCAATGTGTTTAAAGTGTAGAGTGCGTAAAATAATGCCTAGAACATAAAAGTCATTTTTAAGTGTTAGCTATTATCATCATTATCATCATCACCACCATTATTATTTCATGTAACTATCCAAGGAATGCTATATCCTGATTCTTATAATGGAGGAGGCAGTGGTCACAGTCGAGCACTTGGATCTCAGTTCAGCAAGGTTATGGACACTCACCCCAACTACTGTGGGTAAGCCTCTCTAGATGCTATTTTCATATCTTTGGATTGGTCTGGGAATTGGAACCAGAATGGTCCACTGGGTGTGTGGAGGGGAACAGAAGGTCCAGTTGTGGGGATCTGGGTAGAAAGGAAATGAAGATTGAGCCTGGCCTCCATGGGGTGGCCTGACAGTAGCCTAAATAGGCGACTCTCAGACAGGAACATGTAATAAATAGCTCTCAAAAACTGAGCATGCCAGATATCTGTGTGGGGAAACATAAATCTGCTTGGACTGAAATTGATTTTTTGTATTTCTAAAGTAAACACTCAAGAATCCAAATGCGGATAATGCGAACTCTCTTCTCAGTAATCTATAGGCCTCTATGGACTGTAATAGTCCAAGATGAATATGCTCTATTATTTGATTGAGGGTCTTCTGCAGTCAGGGTAAGCACAGCATCATACAGGAGGTGAAGCATGGGATGATTGCTGAGGGGTCCCGTCACTAATTCAGTCTCTATAGAGTTAATTCAGTCTGTGGCACATACTACCAATTCCATCTATATCAGTGGAGTTGGATTTTGGGGAGTTTTTATTAAAAATTCTCAAATCAGACCAATACAAGAGAATTACCTCCTTGCTGCTCCATATCTCCTGCCAAGTACTTGATAAAATGTGTTCTACAAATGTAGATATGGAGTCATGATAAGAAAACTCACTCTTGCCGAATATTGGAATTATCAGGCCAGTGTTGCAGGCAAACTTTAAAACCAGGACAAATCCCACTGGAGAATTTCCAAACTGTTAGAGATCATTCATTGCCCTGGGGCAAAGTCTGAAGGGAAAAATGAGAGACTGTTCAGTTTACCCACATGTTGGTGAACATATTTGAGATGGAACTTTCCAGGCTGCTCAAAGTCAAACAACTTCCAGATATGTCAGATCTAATCAAGGCTTCAGAGTCAGTGCTGACCTCTGGGTCAGACCCATCATGTGCTAGGATCAGCTTCTTGAGAACAACCCTTTAACATATCTTTAACTTCAGGCGGTGGGGGTGGGGATGCAGCAGACCTCTTGTGTTTTGGGGAATCCCTCTTGTTAACTGTCTAAGGAAGCAGACCTCCTGTCTTGGGTGCTCATGGCCAGGTTCACCAGAACCTATAAAAAGCCAGAGTGGGGGTCGTGCAGGGGGCAGTGACAATAAGGCATTAGCATGGTGGCATGCATTGAGAGAATGAGGACAATCTAGAATTGCCATGACAACCTCTTTTTGAGTTTTTTGTTTGTTTGGGGGAGGGTGGGAGTTGGTGATAAGTAATACTGTATAAAATTGTAATTTGCCATGAAAAAGCAACGGTTTATCACAAAAAGAGCATCAGATGGGAATGTGAAACTTGGGGTTGACTTCTGATGTTGGATGAGCATGGGGAAGTCAATTTCCATTTCTGTGTCTTGGTTTCTGCATCTGTACCTCAGGATGGTAGAGACAGGCAGAACTAGGGATGTATTAAGACCTTTTCAACTGTAATGTTTCAAGTCCATGAGTCCTGTTTCTTGCTTCAACATACTAAGTCCCAACCAAAGCCCACATTTCCATGCCACTGAGCATTTAGATTTCCTCTCTGATCCACTCTACTCTTCACACATACTTGGGCTATTGAGATAAAACACTTGCCTAAGATGGACAGACATTCCTTTAAGCCAAGAAAACAAAATATGAAAGAAGATGAAACCCCCTCAGCAGAACAGATGGCTCAGCACAGAAGGCAGAGCTGGGACTCACAGGTGAGAGGGAGGGCAGAGTTGATGGAGATGTGGGATAAGAGGTGTCGGGCAGCTGGATGGATGGAATGGAGGAAGGAGATGCTGTGGTAACAAGTGAAGTGAGTGTATCCTCAGCACCAGCATCAGCCCACAAAAAAAGCTGATTCTTCAGGGGAATCTGAAATGCAGGGCCAACTGCTGTGCCCTCCTCCCCAACTTCCTCCATGCCCCCAATTTAAAGAGCAAGCTGTTTTCAAGATCAAAGTAGGGAATTGACCATCATGGAGGGTGCCATGGTTTGTTCACTGTGTCAAGTGTTTTACATTTACTGGCTTATTTCATCCACACAGTGACCTCATGGGTTGGCCTTATTTTTATTATTATTATTCCAGTTCAATGATGGAAAATAACCAAGTCAGGAGGGCCACTCAGCTGGTAACTGCTGGCGCTGGGCTGACCTGGGTCTGGCTGACTCCCACCTCCTTTTCACTGCCTCCTGCTGCAATCAGAACTTGGTCTGGCTGGGGGCACATCAGTTCTGGCGCATTTCCCTAATTACTTCCTCTTTTCCTTAACCCCCACCACTCCCCACCCCCAGCTTCTGAGATAAACATCAGCAAATTGGAGTGTAAGGAGGCCTTTGCTTCATTCTTTTCTCTTCTCTCTTTCTCCCTTCCTCCCATTTCTGGCAGAGAGTTCCATTTATACCATGGAATGTACTAAGAGGCCATCCATTTATTACCTTAATTTTTATGGCATTTGTGATTAAATCAACTCTGAGGTTGTGGGAAGCTTTGGTAATTAAATAATTTGGGTAACAGAATATTTAATTAATTGTAATTACACATGCCATCTTGAAAGCCATTTCTATTTTAATTTTAGCACAAGCTTGATTGTGCAAAACATGGTTTTTCTTTGCCACCAAAACCTCTTGTCTCTTTCTCTCTTCCTTTCCCACCATTCTGCTAGTGCTGGAGCCTTTACTTCCTTCTTTCTCATAATTGGAGGCACAGGGACTCAAAGGGTGTCAGCCGTACCTCAGTCCTGTGTGCTACAGATAGGAGAAACACAAAAAGAACATAAGACAAAGTCTTGGCCTACAAGATCCAGATGGGCTTCTTAGGGAAACAATCCATAAACACATTGAAATGTGAATAAGACAAAGAGCCCCAGATGACAATCCCATGGCCAGCATGGAGGCGTGTTTGAGCAGGCTTCCGAGATAGGTGTAGCATTCGTATTGACAGCAATGGGAGTGCGTTCCTGGGAAGCTGAAAAGGTGAACTGTATTTCTTTTCTCTGTATCCTCTTCCTCATTTACTCATGCATTCATTCACTTCACAAAGATTTTTTAGCACCTATGGATGCCAGGCAATGACACAACTATTGTCTGGAATGTCTATTCTGGACCCAAGAAAACTCCCTGCCACATTCTGTGCCTCCCCCTCTGGGCTTGTGAGGACAGAGAAGCCATGCCCTGGCTTTCCAGGAGTTTTGGGCAGGCCTAGTACCACAGAGCCCATCTACTCCTCATGGTGAGCTGAGCGTGTCCTCCGCTGGCTGTGACAGTCCCAGCTATATTCTCACCTGACCAAGGCAGGATTCTGTCTACAGGACTAGGGATTATATCACAAACTCTATGGGGGGATTCCAGGGGGGGAGAACCCACCTAGTGGATCCCCAAGTCTTTTGCTATTCCCCCTACTCAGCATCCCTCTGGGGTTCTGATGTGCCACAGCCCCGGGCAGCACCTTTCTCTGGAATGCTGGGACCTGACATCACATCTTGGTTGACATGAGACTCATTTCAAAGCTGGACTCTTAATCTGCTCTGGGGACGCTATGCTTTCTGACTTCCCCAGTTTTGGGTCTCTTAAGTACTCCCACCAGGAGGAATTCTGATTTTACTCTAACTGGAGGGTTGAGAGCAGTGGCTCTTCATTCATTTGCATTTCGTGTTCATCCATTTGTTCACAAAACATGTGTCGAGTAGCTGGTGTGTGTCAGGCATTGTATTAGGCTCTGTGGGGCCTAATACAATGAGTTCAAAATTCTGTTCTCAAAGCCCTTGTAGACAAATGGAGTTTAACACACACACACACACACACACACACACACACACACACACACACACACACACACACACACACACACACACACACACACACACACACACGCATGCACGCAAAACTAAGCTATGTTCCACAATATAGGAAGTTATAAGTAAGCTAAGTTCTATAATACAGGAAGACAGAAGACATGTCTGAGTTTGAGAAGTTGCGTGAAGCCTTGAAATAAACAATAAATTACTATAAAGCAGAGGAGAGAGGTAAATTTTTTAGACAGAAGGAGCAGCTTATAATTGGGAAGGGTGTGAGTGTCTTCCCTATGAGGAGTTATAGGGCTGAGAACTATACCCACGACTATTGTTCTTCTGAGAGAAAGGACAATATGCTTCCTTGTATGAGAAGGCAGCACGGTGAATTGAAAAGTCCTAGCTCAGTCTTGGAAGTTCTGGATTTGTGTCCTGATATCAGATGCTCTGGGTTTGAATTCTAGCTTCTCCACATACCATCTGTATGGTCATGGCAGGTGGCAAATTTCCTATCTGGTTGTTGCCATCTGCACATGACAACTAATAAGGCCTTGCAGAGCTCTTCTGGGGATTAAATAAGATAAGGTACATGGGGAGCACCTGGGTGGCTCAGCTGGTTGAATGCCCAACTTTCGCTCAGGTCACAGTCTCCCGGTTCAGGAGTTCGAGCCCTGCATCGAGCTCGCTGCTTTCAGCCTATCAGCACAGAGCCTGCTTTGGATCTTCTGTTCCCCTCTCTCTGCCCTCCCACCCCTGCTTGTACTCTCCCACCCCCAAAATAAATAAATATAAAAAAAAGATGAGGTACATGACACTAAATAGGTATTTATCAGAAATTAATATTTATATCACTTTTATTTTTAATTCGAAAACTTTTGTAAACTATTATGCATCTTACAAAGATAAAGAATTACATTGCCTCTGCAGGGTCTAGCAAAATATCAACACTAAATTCATGGTTGCCAGTATTTGCAGGTCTCAGTTTCATGGTTTGGCCTCCTCTTTACCTCCTAGACTCTAGTTTCCGAGCGGGCTCAAAGAATCCAATGTTGAAATAAGATGATATCAGCAAGTATGTCCCGCTTTTTCAGTCTGTGCAAACGGCTGCCCACAGGGGACCTCCGTTCTTCACAGGGAACCGGTGAGCCTTGGGAACTGAAAACTGGCTCTGCTCACAGCATCTTTCATTGTCAGATTTGCCAAACACTTTTGTCCGAGCTGCTTTTTGCCTTGTTAAAGATGCTTTTTTGGGTTTGCTAAGCTTACCAAGTGGAGTGGAAGCCACCTGAGCATGCTCACTACGTGGCTAGGGCGCTGGTGGAGCTTAGGTGATGCTCCCCTGGGTGGTCCATGTCGAGATGCTGTCTCATGGGGTCTGTCTCCTCCAGAGCCGAGTTGCGTTCGTGAGGATCATGTATTGGTATTGTTAGCAATGATGGGCAATTAACGGCCATAGATGCCTCCTGGTTTTCCTAAATAGTGTCAATTATAATTTTATTTTTAAGTTTTTAATCCCAGGTATTCTATGCTTTTTATAATATGCAAAACAGTGCATAGGTGTATAGAGAAAGTGCTAATATCCTGCTGACCCCTCTAATTCCATGCAACTGACATGACCGATGTCTATATTTTAGTGTGTGCATCCTTCTACTATGTTCTCAGTGTTTGGTTCTGTGCACGTGTGTGCGCACACACACGCACACATGCACACTCATGCACATTTTCTTGTTTGTTTAATTTGGCAAATGAAATCAATTAGAACACATTACCCTATAAATTTGCTCCCAATCTATAGGACTATAGATAAAACCGACCAGGTCTTCCCAGTCCTGGATAGCATCAATCTCTTTAATTGTTGCAAATCAGAAGAACTAGAAATTAATGAAATTAACCTCCTTGGACCCCTTCCTTCCTCCAGAATAGCCACATGACCACTGTCCGGAAGCCAATGTCCTGACCCGCTTGGTGGATGAGAATCTGGCCTGCTCTTCCCAAGCTGCTCAGCTTACCTCTGTTTTGTCAGCAGAGTTCAGCTGAGTTCTCAGGTGGAGTTAGGAGCCCAAGTAAATTTAGTGTGAAATAGCCCTGACAGCTCTAAAAGGTTGTGTTTTATTCATTAAAAGGAGGCCTAACAGTGAAGCTAAATACTGTGGTAGGAAAGGGATTCCCTAAACACCAGAGGAGGCATATTTGAAACAGAGGCCAAAACCCTCTTATCTGCCAAACCTTCTTATTTGCAAAAGATGAAACCGTACGAGAAAGACAGAGGGAGGGAAAGACAGAGAGTAAGTCTGGAGTCACATCTTGAACCCTTACAGGATTGTTGTAGGACTAGCAATGAGGTACAAGCTACATGTAGCACCTAACCCAAGCCTGCCACACGGTGACCACCTCACCCATTTGGATGGCTGCTATTATTATCAAACAACAAAAGCAACATAATTTTTTCAACTTCTGATCTGTTAGTGATAGACACTGCCTCAATCAACTATGATTTCAGGAAAGTTTTCACTGAAAGACTCTACCGACCTGCGGGTTTGAGGGATATGACAAGGGTCTCTCTTTTTGGCATGTCTGAACCAAGGGTTCTCTTCTCCACAAGCCGAGGGGGACCTTGCTACTCTACAGACCTGTCTTCAGAATCCAGAGAACTTTCACTCCAGATATATATATTTTTTGAGCCATGGAGCCCCTCAAGGTCCAGCTGAAGGAAAGACCCTATTCCCAGACTTGGGTCTGCCGTTCTGCAGCCACAGCAATGATGACTCCAGGCCCGGGAGAACTCTGAGTGGTGGAGTCCTGGGAAATGACCTCTGGGCAGAGGTTGTATCAGCAAGTTCCTATCCAGCACTTACTATTTATCCCAAAGAGCTGATAACTTATTTACATGAGGGACCCTGTGCTCAACTACTGTTGCATCTATTCTCTACAGTTAGTATTTATTTCTAGTCACTCATCTCACTATTGATGGCCTCAGCCCTCTTTAGGTCTTTAAGAATCCTGTAGTAACAAAGATGGGCTTCCTGAACATCAAGCCTATTGTTTTTAGCAATCATCTGGCTCTTGCTTCTAACCTATAACATTCTTGGCTTCCAAATCTCAGCTTTGGCCTTTTAACCCTGACATTGACTTTGGTCTCTCAGTGCTGACACTCAGGCCCTCGGGCTCTCGGGGCCCCTGAGTCTCCTAGCTCTGCCCTTCTGATGCCCTGTGCTTGACCCTCACCTCAAGGCTGCAGAGGCCATAGCCAGGCTACTCCCACTTGTCCCCACCCTCTCTCACCTCCGTTTCTCTACAGCAAGAAAATGCACTGCCCATTTCACTGCATTTCTGTTTCTGTGGCCCTTCCTCCATATTTCTGCATTTCTTATGTTCATAGTCTGCTTGCTAGCTGTCCTTTGCAGGGCACCATCTCATTTCAATGGTCCTGCCTGCTCTTGGAAGTGAGGGACGAGGGCTAGGAACCTAGCATCATTTCCAGTGGTGAGAAACTTTAAAACAACCAAGTTTCTCCCTGGAAACCTGTGCTAGAAATATCTCAGCCTGCCTCTGTAGGATATTTTTCAGTGCCTTCACCCTGCTGACCATATGTTAAAGTCAAGGGATCGGTTACTGGAGATGGAGATGGAGAAGAGGCAGATCCTCTCCTCTCAGAGGCTCTGAGCGCTGGCAGATGGTTGGGGCCGGATGTGCCTATCACGTGGGAGCTTGGGGTGCTATCAAAATCCAATCTGATCCCTCCAACTGGGCTATTACACTCCAGCCCTGATAGGATCACACTCACAGAGTACAGGGTAAAATTAAATTTGAGAGAAAATGAGATTTCTCTTGTTTTCTGCAGAGTCCAGTAGATAAGTGTTCTCCACAACTTGACCTTGATGGCCACAGAAAGCCCATCGCAGGCCTCGAGGGATCTGATAGACAAATTGAATGACTTGGCAGTTGCTTTGCTTTCCTGCTTGGCATTTCCCTTGGGGATGGTGAACTCTTCTTTCCATCTCCCTCCAGGCCAGTGCTGGTCCAAATGGCAAAGCGCTGGTGAGGAAGTTTGTCCTTGGGCCCTCTCCATCCTGCTTCTATGGCTCCTCCTCCCTCCTCAAGCCCTGCTCTTCAGCTACTGGTGACAGCTGCAAGCTCCAACCCCAGCTCTAAGCCAGATACACCCGGTCTTGTCATCTGAGCTGAAATGTTAGCAGTTAACTCTTTACCTCTTCCCCTTGATCCCTATCAAGTAGCCTTCAAACAAAGGCACATCTAAGCCACAGATTTCAGAGATCCCAACAAGGCTGTGGGAGATGTTCCCGCTGCCTCAAATCACAACACTTGTGCCTGCCGCCCTGGGGAGAAAGAAGCCCTGAGAACATGCTTCCCTTGCTGGCTCGTGCCAGCATTTTGGAGTGCGGGCTCCAGAGACACTGCTTCAGAGTCACCTGGTAAGTTGGTCCAGGGCTTGTTTTCAATCCCCTGCCCAGAATTACTAAGTCAGAATCTCTTCCATGACTTCCAGGAGAATAGCTTTTTTTTTTTTTTTTGAGAGAGAGACACAGATCACAAGTGGGGGAGGGGCAGAAAGAGAGGGAGACACAGAATCTGAAGCAGCCTCCAGACTCTGAGCTGTTAGCACAGAACCCGATGCAGGGCTTGAACACATGAACCACAAGATCATAACCTGAGCCGAAGTCAAATGTTTAACCAACTGAGCCCCCGAGGCGCCCTAGAAATCACCTTCTTAATGTGCCTTCTGTGAGATTCTCAGACACGTTTGAGAGCCACAAACTATAGACTGTGGGCATTTCTCCTAGTGGCCTGGTTCCTTCAGACCATCACATATCTGATGTGACAGGGGCAGCTGGCTCCTTGGGCCCTTCCAGACCTGCCGTTTCCCTCAGCAGCTGTGATGGTCATGGCCAGGGGCTTCTTAGTCCCTGCAGGCTTTCTCCAAAAGGAAAAGCTGAGTTTTTCCAAAGAACATGTCTGGGCATGTAAAAATGTTAGGAGAGCCTCAGTTTAAACTGAATATAGGACTGATCTTACTTATAGGTGGGCAGTGATGACAATAATTATAGTTTCAACCATTATCTACTGGAGGCCTATCAAGTTCGAGGCCAGATTCAGACTATTCATCATTATAACTTTATTTAGTTCTCTCCATGTTCTCACATGGTGAGTATTTTCATGCTTTTTTTTTTTTTTTTTTTTTTTTTTTTTTTNTTTTTTTTTTTTTTTTTTTTTTTTTTTTTTTTTTTTGCAAATAAGGACACTGTGGTGCTGGGTGGCACTGAGGCCTGTGGGAATTCCCTTCCGCTGGGCATCCCCAAGGAAGGGGTGGTCTACAGGCCAAGAAAACATTTCTCCCCAGATGTTGCATGAGACCCAGCACCAGCCAGTGCCAGAGTGCGTGCCCCACCTCAGCCCAGAGCTGTGTCACCCTCGGGTCCCCTGCCAAAGCACCTACACATCCCTACATGCTCCCTCTCATGGGCCCAAGCTTCCAGCCCTGTTACAGTTATTGCATTCAAGGGATTCCCTTTCCTGACGCTTGGGAGGGATTGTTTCCGGACAGAATGGACAGAAAAATCATCCTGTTCTTTTTCACAGTTGTGGGTTATTTGAGAGGAAATAAAAAGACATCACAAGGAGTCACCAGGGCTGATGGGATCGTGGAAGCTACTAGAGGCTCCGGGGGGCTTTCCCAGGTAAATAGAGGTCTCTTCCTCCCCAGAGCTCTGAAGGTGCAAAGGGTGGACAACTTCTTGGTGCCAGAGCAAGAGTACCCCAGGCCAAGCTGAGGATGAGACACTAGATGTGTCCCTGACTTTGGACCCATCTGATACTTCCTCAGGAAGCTGGGGACAGCCAAGAGATAGGAAATGCTCAACTGAAGGCTGCTCTCCCCTTGGGGCTGGAGGACTGGCACCATGCCGTGGCTGTGTAGTAAACACAAGGGTCTTTGGAACTCCATTTCCTTTGTACTCTTCTCTGTGAGCCTCTTGGTGGCTCCCCACCCCCCAAGAACTACTGTTCCCTTTAGATTCCTGTGTGAGCTTCCTGTAACAATGATCTGGCCTATGATTACTCCCCAGCTACATTCCCATGTATACAGTGCTTCTCAGCATGAATGAGCACTGGGGAGGTCACCTGCCCCAGCTGGGCCATGCACCTGTGAGTGCCCGCCTCGTTGCCACACCGCAGCATCCAGTCGGAAAGCGAGAACATGTAAAGCGGTTCTACCTCACGTGCTCCTTCCTGATCCTAAGTTTCTAAGACTCGTTTATCCTCCAAATATTTGTTTAGCATTCAAAGTACTACACTAGGCATGTAAGATATAGAAATGTATAATGACACAAATACTTAACATTTACCCAGCACGTGTTATGTACAAAGCACTATGCCTAGTGCCTTACATGGATCATCTCACACAGGGCTCTTAACAACCTTGTGGATCAAACAACATTATCATCCCTATTTGCCAGAGAAGGAATCCAAGCCTAAAGAGGCTAAATACCTATGCTGCCCAAAGTGTTCAGCCAAGAAGTAGTGGAATGGGGACTTGAACCAGGGCAGACTCAATCCAGGCCATACTCTGAACTGGGTGGTACAAATCTGTGCCGCCAAGGTGCTTATAAGCTAGCAGGAAAGATAAGAAACAAGAGCTTGGCACGTGTAGAGAGTTTCTAAAGCCTTAGAGAAGGGGAAGGTGACCTGGCTACGAGGTGGGGAGAGTAAGGAGGGGGAGAGCAGGAAAGTTTTAAATGAGGTCAAATTTGAGGAAGACCTTGAGGAGCAGGTAGTCATATTAACAAGACCTTATCAAGCATTTGCTACATAGCTAATGTTGGGCCAATGATATAAGCAACGAGCCTGTGAGGTAGGATTATGATTAACTCATGTAATAGGTTAGGACATTGAAGGCACAGAAGAGTTTGCGTGTAATTTGGACAGGTGAATCTGGGAATAAGGGAAATGGGCAGGAGGGGAAAATATCCCTAAATGCACAGAGCTGGAAACCACAGGGGCAAATTTAGGGGAAGTATAGAGCTGAGATTGGTGTGGATCTCAGCTTTGTGAAGGGAAGGAAGAAAGGTCAGATGGGGCCATGTCATGGCCAGCAGAAAATTCAGATTGAAGACTTAGATTTAATTTAATGGGCAGCAAAGAGGCATCAGAAGACTTTAATCAGGAAGATGAATCTGGCAGCAGGATTCAGGCTAGAGGGAAGACAGATGTAGACAGGGAGTCGAGCAAGGGGCCTGTTACAGTAAATCACATCTGTCACTTGGTCAACAATGTGTCCTGAGTCACTGCGGTGTGCCGGAATAGAGTGGGTGGCCAAGCAGCAGAGCTCTCAGCCCTTCGGCAGTTGACAGTAGAAGACCAGGCCGATGAAGACCCGAATCAAGGCAAAGTAACGGCAGAGGGAAGAGGGCCGGGTGGGAATAGCATGCCACACTTAGAGCCAACAGGGCACCTGGCACATTCTGGCTGCTCACAGCAGTTGGAAAATGAAACGTGCCTGTGGTTTAGGGGCCAAACCACCAGGAAGGTAAGGAGGAGACTAAAAACGACAGCTCAGCTTTACAAAGCGACTTTGAGTTTAGCAGCAATTTTTTTTTTTTAACTCAGCAAACTGATTTGGGGTTGGGCTCATGTGAACTGGCATTCCCCACACCCACCAACACCAAGGAGGGGCTCTGAGCCTGGGCTTGTGCACACCGGACACCAGAGGCCAGCCTTGTGCACAGAGTGACCCATGTGACTCAATTTCATGAGCACATTTTGGGGCCTCAGTCTCTGAACCACCTACTCACTGCTGCTCCATCCCACTGTGCAGGTGCGCATCCTTCAGCTGCTCTGCTACTCTCCCCTCCCCTTGCCTGCCAGCCTTCAGACTGTGGTTCTGCTCCTTAGCAGTTCTGCTGGAGGGATGGGCAAGGGCATAGGGAAAGTTCCAGAATGCAGACAGGTTTCTTCGGCTCATCTTGGCAGCTCTGATGAAAGCCACGTTGCAGGGGCGGGGCGGGGCAGGGCAGGGGGAGGTTGCTGGGTCATGCCTGGGTGTTATGTACCCTCTGTCCAGTTCCCTGCCTGTCTCTATTCTATCAGACTTGGGGCAGCCCAGCCCACACCCTGCAGAGGCTCTCCAACGGGCCTGTGATAAAGCCGAGAGGAGTTCTGGCCAGCTCCACACTCATTGCTTTGTGATCCCTGAGCAATTTGCACACATTGGTTACTACTGTCTTCCAAGCCAAGGGAGAGAGTTCTGTGCCAGAAACTACCTCTGGGCCCTTGAAATCACTTTTTTGACTTTGCTTCCTGTACAGCCAAAGAGACAGTTATTAGCAAAAATGACTCAGTCTCTGTGAAATTGCCCATTCTAACAATTATACAACGTTTTGCTTTCCATTTAATTCCCCTTTTTCATTTAATTGGTGAGGTCGCTTTTATTAGTCCCATTTTATAGATGGGTAAATTTCAGTCCAATGATTTACACAAGAGACTGGGCTACAAGGGAAGAGATGAACTGGAATGAATGTGTTCTTAAACCAAGGCCACGTTAGTTTCCACCCCGACACACAACCTGAGTGTGTGCATGGTTTTATTGGTAATTGGCTCCGTTTATTACATTTTTTTTCTCGAAGGGAAGAGCAGGGCTGTGCATTTGATTACTACCTGTTCCCTGAGTGCCATAAACCCGGCTACTTTTCCTGGTTCAGCCCTAGCCAGTGTTGCAACTTGAAAGCAAGTTGCACAATGTGACCAGGGCCTGACTTCCTCAACCAGAAGTTGGTGGGTTTGGATTGGAGAATTTTCTTAGACTCTTCAAGTTCCGAACACTGTGCTTTCATGGCTGGTATTAGGTCACTCCCTTCTTAGGTCCCAAACTAGCTATGGCGATGCCTGTTTTCACCCTAGCCAGGCTAACACGTGGCAGACTGCTGGACTCACTGCTGAGCCCACTTAGCTTTCTTCTGCCCAATACATTGGCTCAGCTGCCCATGTGACTTTTCTGGTCTCCCAAAGGTAAAGTGGTCTTGCAGTGAAATGGCAGGATGATGTACTTGCTGCTCCAGGAAGAGTCCTGGAGGGCCCAGTCCTGGGCTTTGACTCTGCACCAAGTTTTTGGTGCTGTGCACTGGTGGAGGCTCTAGATGCTCCCTTTGGTCTTTTGGGCAGCAATGGACACAGGGCTCAAGGGCAATGGCTGCTGGCCAGGATGCTGTTAGGGTTGAGTATCGTGTTTGTCTTCTCTTAGGAAGCCAAATAGCCAGAGATGGCACAGGAGAGAGGTGGAGTAGACCACTGTGGAAGAGGGGACTGAAGGGAACAGGTTCTTGGTCACTAAGAGACCCTCCCACCATCCCAGTGCTGCAGGGTCCTCTCTTCATGGAAGCCACTTCCCCTCTAGTTGCAGAAGGCTGCCCGTCCAGCCTTCCCCAGCTGGGCCATGAGGCGGCGAGGCACAGCTGTGTGCTAATGAACAGCCAGATGGAAAGCCGAAGAGGCACGGCAGTGCCCAACGGAATCCTCAGCCTCTAAGATGAACCACAGCCTGTGTGCCGGGTGCTCCTGGGCAGAAGGCAAGGGCAGCGCTTGATGAATGGCATTGCCCAAAGTGGAGCTCTGAATAGTCCTTGCACCCAGGTCAGCTGCTCACCCAAGCAATATGTTCCTGGAGATGACCAGCAGGTTTGGGCTCCTCGGCAGACGCAAAGCAGGTGTATTCAGGGCAGCCGGGCTGGAGATTCTCACTTCCTGCCGTAAGCAATGACCCTGTGGATTTGTGAGAAGGTTTTCTGGAGGTAGCGCTCCCAGGCTTGAGAAGGGCATCTGCCAGCAGGGTGGGCAAAAGCAAACAAATGGTTTCCTCTTGGCCAGCTGGGATGGAGGCTCCCCTCGTGAAACAGAGCTGCAGTTTAATGGCATGGAACAAAAGCAGCTAAGCGGCTGCCAATACACATCCAGTTGGCACCCAGTTGAGTCCCAGAACCATAGTAAAAACAAGGGGGGGAGGGGGAAAGGACCAGGCCTGCCTGGTTGATTCGTAGCATCTTCAGTGACACCACGTTTGTAGTCGCCATTTCTTTGAAGAGGAGGTGAGCTCCAGCAATATCACTTTCAATCTCAAGGCCAGACGTGTAATCGTCTGCCATTACTGCTTAATTACATGGTAACTACCACACCATTGCTTTCTAACTCCAGTCTAATTGCAACTCACTTCTGATTAGTGGGTAATAAACACATGCAAACAGGGTCTGAGATCTATTTCCGTAGAGCAAACTGGTAGCTTAAGACAGGGAATGCAAACATACAAATTGGGTGATGGTGAAGGCAGGGAGCCTGCCCCAATAATCATCATAAAGAACATCACTTGAGCTTGAACTATTCTCCCCGTTAAGGTACAAGAGCAATTTCGGGGCAGAGGGGAGGCATAGGTACCTAGTATCCTAGTAGGCACAGTGCAGGACGTGGAGGTTTGGAGCCCAGGGTCTCAAGATCAGGTTCTATCTCTTCTTTTTACTGCTGTGTCATCTTTGCTAAGCACTACACCTTCCTAATCTAAAAATGGGTAAAATAAGTAAAAACTAATTCACAAAGGTAAAGATGGAAAAAGACTGTGTTTGTGAAAAAGCTCTGTGAAATAAAAACATTGGGTTGTTCATTGTGGCTATTATTTTTAGCATTTTAGCAAAGGAATGCCCTTTGATAGTGAGAGAATGTAAGACAATTATCTTGAGGTCCCCAGCCAGTTCTCAGACTTGAATGTGCTGTAAATCTCCTGGGGAATCTCAGATTCTGATTCGGTAGGTCTGGGAGCTCCCTGGTGATGCTGACGCTATTGGTCCCAGCACTGCACTGTGAGTAGAAGGCTCTAGGCCATCCTGACTCACCGAACAGCTGTGGCCCATGACAGGAGATAGGGCAGAATGAACACATGGCCCTTGGTGGGAGCCAGCACTCATGAAGATAGCAGCACTGTCTGGGAGCACTGACACATTAATGCAAGAACCCAGGCACTCACACCTGACTTGAGTAAAGTCCTCAGTGTAAGTGCTCCACATCTAACTGGATAAATCTTCATGGGGAGGGGACAGCAGGAAGGTTCTGAAGAAGAGACGGTTGTGTTTGCCGATCGACAAAGGTCCTATGTCAGAAAACTCTCAGCAGATAAGACAGCATGATTATGATCCTGGGACCTGACCATCTTCAGAATCTGCCTACAGATTTGATGGAAGGAAGGAGTGAGAGAAAGAAAGAGAAGGGTGGAAGAAGGGAAGAGTAGAAGAAGGGGAGAAGGGAAGGAGGGGGGAGGGTAGGAGGAAGAGAATGAATTCTTTTGGGGGTGGTGGGAAGAATAGATAGCCATTACCAGTACTTCACATTTTTGTTAATGGTGGATGCTGAGACGAATGCCAGAATTATAGATGGTTGAGGCTGGAAGGCATCTGAGAAGTCATTCTTTTCAACCCCTCATTTCACAGTGCAGAAAACTGAGACAAAGTGCCTCTCCTGCGCTGATACAGGGAGTCGGTGACAAAGCTGGGGCTAGATTCCAGCTTTCCCAGTTCTCGGCACTGCCTTATTTCCCATGCTTCTCATACCACGGAAATGAAACTTGCTTTGTGTAATGTCCTGATGTGCCAAATGCCCAGAAAGAATGGAGGCATGGCAGCTGGAGCCCAGCTGGAGCCGCCGTAGACCACACCTTCCTTGAGTCTTTGCTGAACCTCTTGGTTCCCTCGGCCCTGAACACCACCTCTGTGGTTTCTGAGAGAAGGCACTGTGTTTCTTTGTTCCCCATCCTACAGTAGGGAGGAGCCAGCCATACCACGACCCCAAACCCTCCAAGATCTGATTCAGAGTGGTGGCTCCTTTCACATACCTTGACCCCACAGCATGCCTGGCAGCATCTAGAAGGCATGGCCACCTGGAGGAGGGATAAGGGACAGCGTCACTTTCTGAAGGAGACATCTGGTGTCCCTCAGTGCCGCAGTACATCTCAGGAGGAGGAATGCTTGGCTGTAAACACAAGGGCACAGTGAGAGTGAAGGGCAAAGTGACTGGATAAACCGGCCCTTCTCGGAGGACACGCCTGAGCAGAACCCTTAGAATCCAGAAATACCTTTCAGGTAGAGACAATGGACCTGGGAGCCAGCTGGCCTGGGCATGCCTCCTGGCAGCCTCCCTGCTCCATCTAGGAAGTCAGGAGCCCATGCTGGAGTGGACCCTACCCACATGCCATTCTTCAAGTCATTTGTAAAAATAACCTGAATCTATGATCTATACGATGTACATTAGGTGAGCAAATTTAATATCAACTCCTATTACATTACTTTTGAAACTCCTAGCAGTGAGCATGGAGGTCATTAAATATCCTTTTAGCAAAGAGTCCAGTGAGATTCTCAACTATTAGGTAGACTAAAATCTAAATCTGCACAAATACAGGGTGTTTTAGAAGCCTAATTGAAGGGTGCTTGCTATGTTTGTGATGCAGCGTGTAAACAAGAGTGTTTACGGTTTCAGATTTGTTTCTTACCTCTATTCAGTACCAAGAAACACACCATTATTGGGGAAACTGGCTCTATCTTCACGTTCCTCTCTATATACCAGCTTCAGGCCAACTCCTCACTGAGGAGGATGCTGAAGTTCGAGAGAGGTCGGGAGACTGCCCAACGTGACTCAATAAGACAGGGTTGTCCTGGCTCGGAGCTCACATATGCCTGAGTTTATACCAGGGCATAGACTAGCTGAAAACAGAAGTTGATTGCCTTCTATTTAAGCTCTGGGTCACACCAGCCTCAGCCAAAGAGGAAAGGCTCGCAATTCTGTTACCAAATGCAGAGCCCTCATTCACCTCTGCTGTCCTTTCTTCATCTCCATGAATGTTAGTAAGCGCTTCCCTCCTGCCCCTATTCCTTTCTGGCAGCCTCAGAAAAGAGGCCACTTTCACTGGCATCTCGACAGCCCCTGGGGACTTGGTGGGGCCCCTTGATGAGTTCAGACGGTTCCGCTGCAGCTACACTCCAGGCTGCCCTCTAGAGGAAGGGAGCTTGTGGTCCTTTTCCTCTTAATAATTTTCCCCATAGCTCCCTTGTCCCATGTCCACCCATAACCTGAGTGCTGAGTATCTGTGTGTGCCCACACAAGTCCCGATGCAGGCAGGGTAGGGGGGGATTTATCCTGAGGAGCCCTCGTAATAGGGTCTCCCTTCTAAGAGACAGAAAATACTGAAGACTGGTATTTAAACAGAGACCTGGCAAGGGGGAGGCCTGGAAGGCACATGGTTACCAAACAGCTGCCCCAAGTCCTTGCCTGAGGCGGTGACCATAGTATGTGCTAGAAAGAGTCAAGATTCAGGCTCTAGGGGAAGAGCAATTTTGGGAAAATGTCTATATGTGTTCCAACTTTTTGTTTCATTTTATTTTTTATTTTTTAAATGTGTATTTATTTTTGAGAGAGTGAGCATGAGTGGGGGATGGGCAGAGAGATTGGGGGACAGAGGTTCTGAAGTGGGCTCTGTGTTGACAACAGACAGTCCCATGAGGGGTTTGAACTCATGAGCTTTGAGATCATGGCCTGAGTTGAAGTGGGACACTCAGGCACCCAGGCACACCCAGTGTTCCAACTTTTTAAACCAACTGGAGATGATGATGATGATGATGATGATGATAAATTCCTGGGAAAAGTGGGAAGAAGTAACTGCAAAAGAAAGTAATAAAGAAACACAAGATTCCTAGGAGGTAGCAAGAAATCACAACCTTGGCCGAGAAGGCAGGAGGGAACACATGACTGGGAGAGGAAGGGAGGCAATGTTGGCTTCCCCTAGTCAGGGTGTCTGGCTCACTCTGCCTTATTTCAACATCACCTTGGCCTTGCTGCCCTCCCGGGCCCACCCCCACCACACTAGGACATCACATCCTCTTCCCACTGTCCCCTCCCCTCCCTATCATACTGCACTTGACAGCAAGGGATTTTGGTACAGCATACTTACTTCTTTCAGACAAATTAAGAAATGAACATATATGTGAGATGTAGTAGCTAACACTTACTGAGTACCTGCTATGAACATCACCTCTAATGATAACGGTAGTCATGAAATGTGAGGCTTCAAAAGGTAAGTAACTTGCCCAAGACCACAAAGCTAGTAAGTGACAGGGCTAGGGCTTGACTGGGCTCATGTTTCCCCAGAGCACATGCTTTCTTATCATACCATAAAATCTCTCTGATGGAGGTGGTGGGAATTTAAATTGGGCAGAGACAGTCATGTCCATTTTTATAGGAGGCATTTAATAAAGACTGGGTATAGATGGAATATGCAAGATCCCTGATCTTGATTCAGTTTCTCTTGACTTTGATAGCAATGCTTTTCCAGGAAGGGAGGAGCACTGGCCTGACTCAAAGTCCCTAAGTGGAGGTGAGAGGGCCGCCTGGCCAGGAGCTGGTAACTGGACTGTGGTAACAACATCTTCATGGCCACAAGGCATGGAACAGGGTAAAGAAATAGGACCTCTAACCCTAGAGGCAGACGAGTACACAAGCCACCCAGGATGGGTCCAGTAGTGACAATGCTATTAGCGGCATGACTGAGGTATGTGGAGGACAGGCTGAGTAGGCTGGGGACTGGCTCTGGGGCAGGATTTGTGGGAGGGGATATGTGTGCTGACTTGGAGGATTTGCCAGTTGCCATAGTGTAAATGTTCCCACCGTGGTCAATTTCAAGCTACCAATGTGATGTCAACTAGCTCACAAAATTCCCCCCAAATCTGGCAGTTGGCTTTTACTACTGGACCCAGGGAATGCTAAGTAGAGGATTTAAACCCAGGCAGCTAAATGGAACCTGGCTACAGAGATTCAGAGGTCTGGACAGGATCACAGGAATTTGGACAGGATCATGCCTTTATATTGGAACACTGTTCTAGAAAGATAGTTCTACTTAAACAATACCCCAGGAGTGATTCTTGCAGTCTTTCCTGGTAACCCTTTCACTGGTTTCTAATTCGCATAAAGAAACATACAGCTTTAGACATCTGAATTGAATACCTCCAGTCACAAATGATTGATTAATCATTCACCTATCAAATGTTTTTAAAGACTTCCAAAGCGCCAGTTCACTGTGTTGGATCCACAAATTCTCAGTCCCTCTTGACTATACACTCCTTGAGGGAAGGGTCATGTTCATGCCCCAGCACATAGCACAGCACCAGGCACATAAAAAAAACATTTGTATATTTGTTGAGTAAATATTGGAAGAGAAGCTCATTAATGAGAAAAAAAAAAAGGAAAGAAAAACAACATATCTTTATGGAACTAAGAAGAGTTTATTTCCCCACGTACTTATTCTCCTCTCTTTCTTAGCCTTTGTCTCATCTCATAAGTGGTCTGGGATTTTAAAGACATCACAGAAAGATTAAGGGTACATTTGCCAAGGTTAGAAGGTCCTTAATTCATTTGTAAAACAGTTGCATTATTTTATATGTTAAGAAAGGTGGGCTTTTTTGTCCTAATTGAAAAAAAATCTATCAAGACCAGGAGTGGAGTGCTCGGGGATGGAAAATCCCAGTGTTTAGCACTGCCTGTGGGCCCAACCTTCGAATAAAAGATCAGAGGCCTGACCCATCGATTGGTGCCTGTCCCTGCAGAGCATTTTTGAAAGAGAAGGCCATTGCCTACAATATGAATTTCCTCTGCAACTGAGTGAAGTTCCTATAAATGTGGCCATACATGCCAAGACAGGGAACTCTGTAAGAAAGAGCCTCTGATCTCCTAAGCAAAACCACAGGGTCATTTAGAGATTTGCGACCACCTTTGCTGGAGCACCCTTTAATCCAAGGCAGTGTAGAAGAAACCGGGGGTTGGGGTGGGGTGGGGGTGGGGCCCAAAGGTGAGCCCCACCAATCCGTTTCTCTGCACTCTCGGGGATTGTGAGAAAACAAGCATGGATGGCAAGGAAATCCAGGCCAGAGCTCTCCCTATCTCCCCCTGCCCGCAAAACCCAACTTGGAGGCTGTTTTTCCAAAATCAAGATTGAGTGGGTTTCTTAAGCTCCTGCCTAGGAAGGACTCGGTAGCTGGTGCCTAACAGAAGAAGAACTATATTATCTAGTCTGTGACCTCTAAGGAAGGAATTATCAAAGGGCCCTGAGGAAGGTTGGGTATTAGATATAAAACATGAAACATTTTCAATTGCTGCTTGTCTGCTTTTTGTCATTGTCTCCCCAACACACATTGATTTAAACTCAATCTACAGCACTATGATTTTTTTTCATATCTCTATTACAGGATTAATCGTGTTGTACTTTATTACTTTGTAGGTCTGTCTCCGCTGCTGTCTAGGAGCTACTCAGGGGAAGGGACAGGGTGTCTGTGTGTTTCCAGTGCCTAGAACAACCATTGAGACACAGGCAGTGGAGGGAACCAATTAATTCATTTGTTGATGGGTCAGTATGAGGAGGAAGAGAAGGAGATCAAGAACAGAAGGGAAGGAAAGGGAGACCAGGATAGGTGTTTGACGAGCAAAAAATACACCTTAGACAAGCGACTTGGGTGGACATTACTCCACAGCTACATGATGAAGTGAACAACAATCCCCAGGTGACCGCAAGCCTCGGGGGATCAAAAGCGATGCCACTTTCTTCCCAGACGATGGGCTAGGTTAAGTCACTCGGCAATTTTTTAAGTGTAAATAAATAAATGCATCAGTAAAGAACTATGCAAAGGGCAAGGAGGAGGGGATTTCAACAGAAACATGAAAGGGTGACCTTTAAAGTAGAAGCTGGCCAAGAGCATCTGGGTTTCCAGGCCAACTGGGAGCATTAAGCAGCCTTGGTGATGAAGCGATAGAATATTCCCACAGGAAGGGAAAATGCCACTGAGGCACCTGGAGCATAGCACGCTCTCAGGAACACTGTCCTTTCTCCCTCTCTCCTTTCCTGCCATGCTTACAAAGAGTTGAGATGGGCGTGTCTCCTCCAGGAGATGCTGGAGGGGAAGGTCTCTGAGGTGTAACAAATTAAAAAAATCCCAAGTTGGTGAGGAGAGACTGCCAAAAAGGATTATTTCAAGAATGAAGAAAGGAGCTATGGCAATAGGGAGACCCTCATAACATAGATCTGCAAGCGTCCAGAGGAGGCAAAGGGGTGGTTTTTTTTTACAGTGGGGAGCAAACCAGGCTAGAAAGAACCAGGGCTGGGGACGCTGGCTGGAAGGGTGGCATGACAAGACAGTAGAGCAGGGGATGACCCCAAGGTCAGCTTATTATCAGGAGGAGCCTCTATGGGGGTGAATGTTGACCAAAGTTCAGGGATGTGGGGGAGAAAGAGGAGCTTAACCAAAGTTTGGTAACACTTTGTTCCAATTGGTCAGTGGGGAGCAGTGGTTCGGCTAATCATTTATGAGCAGAGAGTGGGAAGTGAGAGGATCTGTGTCTAGCCCTGACGTAGGTAAATAAGGGGGGCATCTCGGTGAGACTTACCTCAGTTATCTGGACAAGGTGGATCTTTCCCGAAACCAAAAATGATGGGATGTTTCTTACCTTCCCTGTTTTCCAGGATCCCAGGGCTCAAGTAAAGCTCAGCACTGCTGGGTGTTAAGAAGCCTTCATTAACTTTAACCCTGCCTCTAGAAACCAGGGAGATTTTGTTCTCAGAGACGTTTCTCCTAAGGTCGTTAGCTATGTTATTTGTCTGGAATCAAGCTTCTGCTTATGTTCCCAATCTTCAGCCTATTTTTGACTTGAGTATATTTGATGAGGTGTTACATATGTATCCAAATTTCAATAGGTATAAAATGCCAGGATTCTGTTCTCATTAGCAAGACGATCCCCGTCATGTGACAATCTCTCAAACTCTGTCCGTTGACTGACTTTTTATAACATCATTTAAGTTCCTTTGGTTTTATCTCTGTCTCCATCAAAGAAAAACTTCTGATTATGATTTGGTGTCTCATGTAGTTTGACTACAGGGAGACAATGCACTAATCATGGAACATTTAGCGCTCTGCTTGTATGACAATTACTTCTCATTGTAACTTAATCAGCTGGCCTTCTGACATTTACCTCTGCCTCACTTGCTTCTCAGTGAACACGAGTCGGCCCAGTGTCACCTGGCCAATGACAGAAATTGTCCCTATGCCTGCAAAGTAAAAGCCAAGTCCCAAGAGTGTGGGGATATCTGCAAGGTGTTCCTGAGGATGACACCTTAGATGACACCACTACCATGTCCAGCTACCATTTTCTCATACCCTCAAATGTCTTCAACCAAAGACTGTGGAAAGGTCTATCCCCCCAAATCATCTTAACCTCAGCAGGTACCTACCCTAACCCTAACCCTAGACAAGAATCATGGACCCCATTCCCATTGGGTATTTTTTCCTTTTGTTTTTATTGATACGTTGCCTTTTATCTTCATTCCCCACTCCCATTCTCTTACTTGCATAGGCAATGATTCTAATGTGTTTGATGTATGCATATGTTCTTATAAACTACAGGTAGTTATCAATCCACATTTTATATTTATGTAAGTTGAATTGAGTAATAAATTTAACTCAAGTTTTTACTTATTCTACCTTGAATTATGCTTGAAAGTTCCATCTGGGTTACTGTAGGTACATTTAATCTACAGCTTCCTCCAGCTGCAAAGTACTCCACAGTGTGTGTATTCTATGTGTGACTTATCCATTCCTCAGGATAGAATCTTAGAGAATCCCCACCACACTGCCCACCAAACAGTACTGTAAGGAGGGGTCTAGCACTTACCTCTTTGTGGACCTACAAAAGAATTCTTTGAAATGTATTCCCAGAGCAGAGTGGCTGGGTCCTGGGTTGTGGGTGCTCCATTTGACTGAGGATTATTTTCTAGAACGGCTGCATCAAACTGTGCTTCCACCTGCCAGGCTTGAGGACTTCTATAGCCCACATCCATGCCAACACCTGGTGTCATCTAGCTTTATAATTTGTCACTCTCTCAGTTTAAAGTGGTGTCTCATTATTTCCTTTGCACATTTCTGATTAGTAATGGGTTTGAACAGCTCTTCTTATTCTTATTATGCTTTGAGGTTTAGTCTTTTTATTTCCTATTCTCATCCTTTGCCCATTTCTTGGATAGATTTTCTGTCTTTTTGTATTGATTTACAGAAAGTCCTTATACATTCTATATATCAGTCTTTTGTCAAGTTCAGGCATTACAAATATTTCCTCCCAATATCCTCTGTCAATTTTATCCACATTGTTCATAAATCCTTAATTTTCAATCAAATTCAACCTTTTCTTTCATTCATTCTTTCTTTTTTTCTTTCTTTCTTTTTTTGGCTTTTGCCTTATGTTTTTAAAATTTTTGTTTAGGATGTTCTTTCTCTCCCCCAAGATCAAAAAGCAATTTTCTTACATTTTTTTCTATCCACCTTTTACTAATAATTGCATTTAGTCCTTTCATCTGCAAACTCCACTTTGTGTGGATGCTTATTTAAAGGCATCTCATTATGTTTTTCTCCAGAAAGATATCTGCAGCAAATGGGTAAGCAAAATAGGTTTATGAAGCTGCTGCCATCTTCACCCCATTGATTTCTTTTTTAAAAAAAAATTTTTTTTAATGTTTTATTTATTTCTGAGAGAGAGAGAGAGAGAGAGAGAGAGAGAGAGAGAGAGGGCAGGGGAGGGTCAGAGAGAGAGAGAGAGAGACACAGAATCTGAAAGAGGCTCCAAGCTCTGAGCTGACTGTCAGCACAGAGCTGGACGTGGGGCTCAAACCCACGAACCATGAGATCATGACCTGAGCTGAAGTCGGACACTTAACCAACTGAGCCACCCAGGCGCCCCTTCACCCCATCAATTTCTAGCACCACTGTCATCATATATTACATTTCCATAGCAATGTTTACTATCAGAAAGTTTCCTGATTAGATCCATTTGTTAGAGAATAATATGACAACAGAAGATCTCTTGAAAATGAAAACAACAAAGGCCTCTGAGCCTTGTAGTGTTTCTAGGATGTGCTGCAATGGAAGGGAAGCATGTGGTGGCAGCAAGTCCCCTTGGCATCTCTTAGGAAGGCACAATAGTTTCAGGCTCTGCTGTCCTTTCTCAGACTACAGAACTGACCCGGCTCGGTAGCAGCTAGTATTAGTTCGTTGGCTGTAGAGTGTTTGAAACTTTCATAGTTCCTCTAAGGATAATAGCTCACGCGCCTTAGGAAAACCTCATGAAGTAGTTAGTATCATTTTTTACAGATGAGGAAATGGAGGAGGGAGGGGGAGGGGCTAATATAACTTACACCAGCCTGCCCAGAGCTCAATTTGAATCTATCTGCTCAACTCCACTTCTGATGACCCTTCTAATCATTGTACTGCTCTTCATATCCATTTTTATTCTTTCAAACAATGTTTATTGAGTTCTGACTGCTATAAAACACTGTGCTTGGGGGTCTAGGTACTTGGTGATTCATCAAATAAGAATTTTTTTTTTTGAGACAGAGTACAAGCAGGGGAAGGGCAGAGAGAGGTGGAGACACAGAATCTGACGCAGGCTCCAGGATCTGAGCTGTCAGCACAGAGCCCGACATGGGGCTTGAACTCATGAACCGTGAGATCATGACCTGAGCCGAGGTCAGACACCCAACCAACTGAGCTAACCAAGTGCCCCTCATCAAGTAAGAATTCTATTCATAAGGGACATCCTGTCTAGTCTGGAAGATAAGATGTATCCACAACAAGTACAATCTAGGTTAGGAAAACAGAGGTGCCTTAGAGGACCATTAAGTTCTATAGTTGCTCAGAATTGGGAAGAATGTTTCCCACCTACCTTTTTCCAAGAAGTACCCAACCCATTAGACTTCCATGTATGTTGTAATCACATGTCTGAATGTTGACTATTGGGTTGCGTAAATGCTTAGCAAAAACCTGGTCCTTATAGGCTTTTAAGAATTAAAAGAGATAGCTTCCATCTTACCTGAAATGTCTTTCTCTCAAGACATTTGCAAGTATTTCACCTCCAATCTTAAGGCCACTCAGTCTCAACAATCCTCTACCATTGGCCAAAAGAAATGTTATACAGAGGCCCAAAACACTGGAGATACAGAAAGGAAGTAACAGGAAGAAAAAAATGATAGGTGGATATTTTATTAATAGAATGAACTACTAACTTTTCAGATTTGGGATCCCCAGAGGCAGACCCCAGAATGAGGATTCATGTGAAAGTGGCCCAGGAGAACGTAGTATTTGAGGGAGGGAGTGGGCCAGGGACAGGGAGGAGGGCAAGGAAGGTGATATTGCAGGCAAAGTCCCAGGCTCAGCCTGAGTCTTCAGGGAAACTCTAGAGGGCAGGCATCTCAAGAGTTTGTCCAGACTTGAGACAATGTTGCTTTCAGTCAGACATTGGCTAAGGGCCAGAGGGAGGTGGGGTGTTAGAAAGTAAACTCCCAGGCAGCCCAGGTGGTCCATGGACTGTCCTCAGAAGAGAAGTAAGCATAGAGAAGTAGAGGTTCACAGAAGCTCAGGGAGGGATGGGGCCTGGGCAGAGCATCAATAGTGCCTCTGGGAACAAGAGTCTGCAATGCATCTGTAAATCAAGTTCAGGAATTCTGTCAGCTTGTAGCCATTCCTAGGGAACCTAGGTGTCCCTCCTCAGTTGACAGGTGAGGAAGTTGAGGCACAGACTGATTACTGTACTTGCCCAGTTATGTAAATTAATTTGTGACAGAATTACAATTTTGGGTTCTGAAACTTGAGTCCATGAATCTTTCAACTGCATCTCACCATCTCACTTCCTTTCGAGGACAGCAGCGCTGAGAGCTCCGAGAAGCACCTGCCAACACAGCAGGCCATATTTTTCACTGCAGGTACATCACTCTCTGCCAGAGTCTGGCTTCTCTCAAGCCCAGCATCCATCCTTGCAGGCCCTGTTGGCCCATAGAGCAGCCCAGTAGAAAACAGACTGACCCCCTTGACAGAGGATCCGACAGTCATCTGGAAGACTTATCTGGGTAGTTAAAGAAACCTTGGTGCCTGAAGAAGGCATGGGGAAGATGACAGGTCTGAATAGTCTGACAAATTTTTATTGCCCCCAAATCTCCAGTCCCGTAAGTCATGACATAAATCTTAGCCCACATCAAATAAATGATTGTCTGTTTAAGAATGAAAGGGTAGATGAAGTGAAGAGTGCACTTTGCCTCTTCTTTGTGCCTTTGCCTCTTCTTTCCCTAGGCTCCATATCAGGGATTTTCCATCCAGGACTTCGCCTAACTCTTCCCAACAGCAAATCACTCCTTCCAACCCCCCTGATAGATGACTGGGCCAAAGAGCAGAGAGCCATCAGGGGTTAAGCCTACTTTTGAAGAATTGTGAGGACACCCAGGCAAGAGGAAAGAAATTCTGAAAGATGAGAAAGGCTGTCATGGTTGAGGGTTGGGCATATGAAGTGATCAGTCATTCCTTAGAGCACTAAAAATTTATCAGCAAAAGGAAAAAATTTCAATTGGTCAGATAATCTTAAAAGAAGGAAAGAGGCAAAAAAATAATGCAGGTGACTAGGAGGATGGGAAAGGAAATGTGTAGACGTCTTCTCTGGTCTGCCGTGGCATCCTTGCCCTTAACAGACTGAATTACAATTGTCCCTTTACTTATCTGTTTCCTTGGCCACAAATGCCATGTTTCTGGTGACAAGGACTCTGTCTTTTTCTTTCACCCTTGATGTACGCCAGGCCTCGCACAAAGTCTAGGGCATAGCAGATGCTCATTATATATTTGTTGAATGACTGAGAAAATAAATGAATGAACTGGCATTTTTTTAGAGCCAATGTTGACCAAGGCACAGCGCTAGACACTTCACTTCCTTGAGTCCTATCAGCCTCACAACAATGAGACAGATATTATCAAGGTTATTTTGCAAATAAGAACATTAAAATTCAGAGAGGCTAAACAGCTTTCTTGGGGCCAGAAAGCTCATAAATAGAAGAGTTGGGATTCAGAGTAAGCTCTATCTGATTCTAAAGCCTATGGTTTTTGTTGGATTTACTATTTATGTATGGACAGTTCTTAATGATGCTGGCTGCCCAATCTGAGAAGGAGCTATTATCCACCCTCCCTCTGTTACCTGCCATTTTGTCATTCCACCCTTTGCCTACACTTACTCCATTTGGTATGCTGAAGAAAAAAAATAAAATAAAAAGATGAAATCCAAGCCAACCCATTAGTTATATCTTGTCAAGATCCTCTCTCTGGGTGTTTCATTTGTGTATGGTTTCTCCTCCCCTGGAGGCTGTAAACTTGTTGGGGGTAAAAGCCATGTTTTGCACACCTCTGGCCACCCCTCCCTCAGGCACTTATAGGTATGATTTGGGTCATAGCAGTCATGTCATCCTGGTTGGCTCACAGCAGAGGGTGACAGAATAGGGGCATTGGGGACTCAGGGGGCTGTGACACAAACACGGGACATGCACAGGAACTACCTTTGAATGCCCTCCTCCCCAAACAGAGTCAATCCATCAGGTGTACACAAAATAGGCTGGTTCTCAAAGGGCAAATGGGATGTAAAGGGAGAGGAGGGAAGGGGATGGTATAAACGTAGATTCTTGAAAAACTGGAGCACAGTGGAGTCAGCCAGTCTGTCTCTTACTCCCTCTCCTCCCTGGGCAGCCAGATAGCATCGACACGGAAGAGTGTTTCTTTCACTGTACCCTGCCTTCCTCTTGTGGTCTTGGGTGACCTTTCCCAGCCTGAGACTCTCCAACTGCAAAAGGAGTTCTGAGGTTAGTCTAATTCTCTAGCCCAAAGCCCTTGGGAACCCCATGCTAGCCTTTGATGTACCTGTTTCCTCATAGGAACTGGTGAGGTGCTGGGATGGGGGGGGGGCCTCTGTGAAGATCAAGAAGTGCTGAATTAAGCTTATTATTAGCACCGCACCTGAACACTTGGCCTGCTGACAGGCCATCCATCTCGCTGGGCTGAAAGGACAGAGCATGATTAATACAGCTGGTTAGTGGGCTGGCCCACCCCTGCCCATCTCCTCCTCTGGATGCAGTTTGAAGAATTCATTAGGAAAGGGGCAGTGGGGAAGGGGGAGGGTTACACCATCCTAATCCCCCTCACTCTCCCCCTCCCCCTCCCACCTCCTTCCAGTTTGGCTTCCTTAACCAAGATAGTCAAGGTTGATCAGGGTCCAATAGGTCCTCATGGTGGGTGCAGGGGATAATCAGCCCTTTTGGACCACTCCCAAACCACTTAGCAAAGTTAAAAGTTTTTCAGTGTACCTTAATCTACTCACTTGAAAATAAAATATGGCAGGGCACCTGGGTGGCTCAGTCCATCAAGTGTCCGACTTCAACTCAGGTCATGATCTCACAGCTGGTGAGTTTGAGCCCTGCATCAAGCTCTGTGTTGACAGCCCGGAGCCTGGAACCTGCTTTGGATTCTGTGTCTCTGTCTCTCTCTGCCCCTCCCCTACTCACACTCTGTGTGTCTCACTCTCTCTCTGTCTTTCAAAAATAAACATTAAAAACATTAATTAAAAAATTAAAAAGAAAAGAAGTCAAATAAAAGAGGACTTGGTCATCTATGCTGGTGTCTCTGGCTGTCTGCTGACAGTCTGCAGTCTAGCCACATGGGCACCGGCATAGGTAACTTCAGTGTAGTGTGGTGAGGGCAGGGCTCAGAGGTGCTGGGAAGATGAAGGGTTTATCCCCATCCATCTGGGCCTCCTGGAAGGAGTAAACAGGTGCTGAGCTGCCTTGAGGGTGCCCCACACCTCACCACTCACAGGTGCTAAGTCCAGAGAGACCCACACAGACTGCCAAGCCATTCCCACCCCTTGATTAACCCTGGGACACGGGCTATGTGAACAGTGGTTACTACTTAACTGTTAGAATCACTCTTTGTTGTCATCCTGTGATTTTTTAACGCGAATTCTTTGAAGCATCATTTTAGAATTCTGGAAAAATTCTAACACTTCCTGCTGCTACTGGTGCCAATATATTAAGTGACTGCCAAGAAGTGGGAGACATTAGCAACCGTCTCCCCACTAAAAAAAATTCTTTATTAATGATTAGGCCATCTTTCTGAGTTTTTGTAAATTCTTACTGACCCTTTCCTATTTCCTTTGGGAATGGGAGTGTGTGGGCTCGAAGCAAACTCATTTTATTGATTTCTCAGGTTGGATAACTTGACACCAAACACCAAGGCAAGGAACCCAGTTATCTTGATGCTTTATGTACAGGAAGCAGGAAAGACTAGAAAAAAAGGCCTCTGTCGCTGGAGCAAGAAGATTTATGCTTTAGTGCCAGGTCTACAGCATATAGCTGGTGGATCTTGGGTAAATCACCTTTGTTACCTACCGCACTAAAACAGACAAACAGCACACGTTTCCTGACACCGATTCTATTACCACACTATTTCTTGTCCTCTCACAACTAGCGCACATAATTTTCACCATTACTTTATTTCATTGTTTGTGTATTTATTTATTCTTTCCCCATTCCAGGAAGGATTTGAGAAAGATTAAAGAAGAAAAAAAAAACCAGAGAAAGGAAAAAGAGACTAAATAAAAATATATGACACGGAAGATTAGTGCCCTAAAATATGGGCCATAAGGTTCTCTTTATTAGAATAGGCTGTGTGTTAGTCTGAGAGCTTTCTAGTGGCCAAATGAAGTCATGGGATCTGGAAGGGAAAAGCAACCTAATGATTAGGGAAAAAAAATAAGCAGTGTTTTCACCCGCTTCTGAGAACTAACAGAGATTTCGTTCTTGGATGCTAATAAAAGAACACCAGGAGATGTAGCAGCTGATGTCCTCCACATCTTCACAACAGCAGAGATGCCAGTCATTTCTTCACTGTTCCTTATATTAATCCTCTTGCAATGAGGACACAGGGCCAGCATGATACCCTAGCAGGGATCAGTGAATGATACCCTGCAGGACAGACATTAAAACAAATGTGCTGTGAGTACGTATCAGTCTGCCTTAGGCTTGACCTGATAAACTTGACGTTGTTGAGATGAGTCGTTCTCAAAGTAGCTCTGAACCTTACAGTATGAGTATCCCCCGGGAACTTATTAGAAATGCAGCTTTTTGAGTTCCACCTGGAATGAGAAACTGAACCGGAAACTAGGGGGGTGGGGCAGGGAATCTAGGTTTTACCAAGCCCTGAGGAAGTGTGAGGACCAAGAGACACTGGGAGGGCTGAGTAGATTGCATGACCTTCCAACAATGGCAGGAACACTACTTTCTGCCTCTGATCTTTCGATGAGAATTAGGCAGCAGGTAGTCTGAGGATATATTTTTGGGCAAGAGCCTGGAGAGCCAATAGTTATGTTATCAGTTAAAAGCAGATCCATAAACTTTCAAAACCACTCTGAAGAAAGTCTGGTTGACACCGTGGCAACCTCACCATGTGTCCCCAGAGGTCCTCGGACGTCCCTGCTCTGTGCAGAAGGGTGCCGGGGCAGGCCAGCAGGGACGCCAAGGTCTCCTCCCCAAACAGCTTTGCTAAGCCCTGTGCGCTTCTCCCTCGCTCCTCTCAAACGTTCTTACCTGTTTTGGATATTTATTTGCTGTTTCTTCCTTACTGCCCCTCCCAGCTCTCAAATTAGGTCATTATTCCATTATATAGGAATAGAGTAAGAAAGAGACCTAAAGCTGAAAAGGACTATAGAGATAATGTAATAACAACGTCCTCATTTTACAGACCGCAAGTGAGAGGATGGCAGGAACAATTCCCTTGTGTATTGCTTTATGTGGCACACAGCACGTTCTTGGTGGCTCTTAGCTGAATCTGCTCATTGACTGGATGTAGCATTTCATAATTTTCACATGCCTGATAGCACTTTATCCCCACGAACACTTGCTATGTATTATTATCCCCATTCACAGACCAAGAAGCTCAGGTTTGAGCAGCTGGATGTTTACTGAGGTTTCACAGATTTTAATATTACAGATCCAGACTGTAATCTAAGCCCCTCAACTTGGCACTCTTTTCCCTTCTGCCATGTGGCATCTCCCCATAGTGCCATAGTGCCTACTACCAACGATGGTGGTCACACACTCCCCCACCTCCAGACACATAAGCACATAACTGACTGAATGTAAACAGTGGTCAGCTCCGGTCAACCCCGAGACGAAAATGCAAGGGCCTCGGCGTCTTCAGCAACTCAAGATTGGCTGTATGACCTTGCCAAAACTCGGCTGTCTACAGAGCGATTTGGGGGGTTGGGGGGGGTTGGTTACTAGACTCCTCTGAGAGGTGTAGCTACTGCACTATCAAAGGCAGCTCAACACAAACTGAAGATTAAGGAGATAAAGGCATTTCTGCATTTTCATGTTTCATATCTGTAGACATATTTCTGCACACACACAAATATGGGTAAATACGCAGAGACTGTGTGTCATTTCCAATATAAGCAAAGTGATTTGATCTGATGAGCAAAATTAATCCATACAAGCCCTGCATAAGGCAGCAGAAAGGGGACAACCAAGTGTCAGATAAAGAAAATGCAAGAAATTGTTTCAATCAAGATCCCAGCACAGACTCAGAAGTTCCTTTGTTGCCTAAGTGAGTGAAATGTCTTGCCCTGCCCTGTTATCCACCTCTCCCAACCTTTTTGGGTCCAGGTTAGAATTTTCTGTGACCTTCTCAAAGGTCATCAGGCTGCTGGTAGCCCACTAGGTGCCTCTGTAAAAATTAAGAGAAGACACTCCTTTCTCCACATGGACTTGGCCCCAGCTGGGGGGGCATGCTTTAGAGAGTGGAGCATGAACTGAATTTCAACTTCTACTCATGTGCAAGGTGGCGGCTCTTGTGGGTAATGCAACCAACTCAACCGTACGTGGCAGCCCTGTCTTTACGTGCCGTCCTGTGTGTACTATAGCTGTGGCGTCTCCCAGTCCAGTAAGGGCAGCATCTAGGAGTGCGGCTCACATATGGGTGTAAATAGAAGCCTTACTTTCCACTGGGCCAAATCGCCTTTAACTCAAATAGATATTGGTAGCCAAGAATGCTATAAAAGACTGTGTTTGCAGAACTGTCCCCCACACAGGGGAAGATCGTTTTTTTCAACCTTCTTATTTTAGAAGACATCTTCATTAAGCAAGTCCAGATTGCTACTGATAACACGAACCATTCTGCTAGTAATGGCTAACACATTTTTAATGCTTACTATATGCCAAGCATTATTCTCAGTACTACACGTAGTAACTCATATAATTGTCACAACGTCTCTAGAAGGTAGGTTAGTATTATTAACATTGTACACACGTAGTTCTCCCAAACACAGAAAAGGTAAGTCACCTGCTCCAGGTATGGCATAGAAGTGGTAAAGCTAGATTACAACCTGTGTCCAGCTCCAAAGTCCTTGCTATTGGGCACTATGATCCCTATGTAAAGTGTTCAAACACAAAGTTTGCCTGGTGTGCGGTCAAATGAAGTCCCAACGAGGGACTCGGTATCATCTGGCCCAGCCCTCCTCCCTCCTGTCGAACAGCCCCAGCACTTGAGTGTGGGTCAACCTATCTGAGCTAAGGGGTTGCCTCCTTTCTGAATGGTACTGTCCCTCTGTCACGAATCCAAACGGCCCTGCCATCTGGGAAGTGCATCTTCTGGTCTCAAGTAGGACAGAAAACAGTTGTGAGACAGGTACCTGGTGGTAGGGAACCTGCCCACCTGGACTTTATAAAAAGCCTGGGCTCTTCCCAAACCCCATCTCCCTGCTGGGTGGCGCCCTGCCCCCTGGAGCAGGAAGAGGAGGGTGTGTGCCCATTACTGCTGATGCACGACAGGTGCACCACCGCATGGCACGCCAGCTGTGACCCCATTAATCCCTTGTGCTTCGCTCAGTCGCACCCGGAAACTACAGACCCCCAAGTGCTCACATCGTGGAGTAAAGCTCTAATGGCCTGCTTCTGTTGCCATGACAACTTCAACAGCTCCTCAGAGTCCTCTAAGTACCTGAGGTGAAAGCAAAGGGGGCATGTTTGCCTTTGTGGGTCACCGTGCAGTTGCTCCTGTGGCGATGTTGTGAAGTCTCCACCAGGCAAGGCTAGGAGGCCTAGAAAGGGAGGAGCTTCTGAACCAGCCCCCACCAAGGCCGGCACTGGCTCCTCCTCCCTCCTGCTCCATAACCCAGACCAGCCTCACATCTCTCTTGGGGCTGCAGCCCCCCCCCCCCCCCGGGGTTGCCTATGGGTAAATAAAAGGCCACAGAGGGGAGAAGTTGGAGGCCACTATCCATTTACTGGATATGTGACCTTGGGGAAGCCCTTTAGCTCCTGTAGAGGGTGGAGACACGTTAGAGCTCAGAGTGCATCACGTTTCAGGACACCTCTCCTCTGACAAGGCTTCTGGTGCTGGGTGTCTGCCCACCTGTTGCTTACAGTTCCTTGGAACATTCTAGAAAACACGAAGATTTGAGGATCTTGAGATTTGTCGCAGAGTGACAAAGTGATTCACCTGCCACTGAGTGGTTGGTTGCCTGGATTAATGGGTATTATTCAGAACTTGGCTGTTTTGAGTGTCTTCCCTTAGGGTGAATATACTGCACAACACTTTAGTATAATCTCTGGACTAATGTCCTATGGGACCCATATTCTGTCCTTGCATGACAGGTTTAGAAACTAAATGCTGAGTCCATACTTAAAAAAAATGTATCTGTATTCATGTTGGCCTATAGTTTTAGACTCTCACAATCTTTTAAAATTTCAGTTCTAACACTCCCATGCCCTGTTTCATATATGCCTACCCTCTTTATGGTATCTGTACGTTTAATAGGCATATTTTCTCTGTTCATACCCAAGGCCTTGAAGGCATAAAAAGCATGCTGATTAAAAACCATAACTGTATTTCATTAACATGAATTCATGCAATGCTTAATATAACCTTTATTTGTGTCCCATGAAAAATAGCAACATTAATTCTAGTGAGTTGATTTGTTTTTATTTTTTCAATGATGTAACTAATGAAGTGATCTTGACCAAGTCACGTAACCTCATCAGCTTTTAGTTTTGATGGATGCATGATAAACAATAATTTAATTGAACTGAGGTAAGGAATTGAGCTAAATGAGGTCTACAGTGAAATCGCCAGTAAGAAGACACCTTGCATTTGCATGGGGTTACTTCCTGAGAGATGTTCATACATTTGGCCTCTGGAAACTGTTACTTTTGTTCCTAACTACCCGTCTAGTTCACCCAAAGCAAGGATGTTGTAATTGGCCTTATATACACTGTGCCTTTGTGTGATAGGCCTGTAAGAATTATTTGATGATGATAAACGTGAGGTCCAGAAGACTTGACTGACCATAGATTATCTGTTTCGTGAGAGCCCCTTGAAAAGTTGGGTGTAACGACCCTAGCCAGCCCAACGCTCTGCTCAATTTTTACTGACCCTTCTATCTATTCTCTAGGGAAGACATAATAGAAATGAAAATTCTGAGTAATAATGTTACTACAGAAGTCAGTAGTTTCCATTCTTATTAAATGTCATCATCTCACCCCGCTCCCCCTTGCCCTCCCTGTGCCCCCTTGCCATCTACTTCCTTTGGGGTCAGGCCAGCTGCTCTAGAGGTCAGTGTATCTCAGCTGATTTACATGATTGGTGCAGTTAATTACCCCTTTCCACATAAATACACTCCCAATACACCCCTCAGCAAGGTTTTTACCTCCGTATCCCAATCTGCTCCCACCGAAAACATCACCAGGTATAGATATTCCACTGCCGCATTTAAAAATGAGCTCCAGTGTCTCAAAAGGAAAGCTTCTGAAAATGCAGCCCGTGGGTATAATTGAAACGTTAGCACTGCCAAGTGCAGCTGGACATCTTGGGACTAAAGTAGCATTCACGCATTCAGTGATATTCCCTGAATGCCTCCTCTGTCCACAGTGCCTGCAGACCGCTTCCAGATGGGAGAACCCAGACATGGTCTCCCTTTGCATGAGCCTCTGGGAGCCCTTCAGGGCCACGTGGGGGAACAAAGGCCCTACTGACACCCCCCTAGGAAACACTTCTTCACGTGAAGCTTCGTCGGGCATCCCAGAGACCAGAGAGCCCCAGTTCCAGCCTGGGGGGGGACCTGGCCGGGGATTATGGGCAGCTCGTCTCATCCCTGCCCCGCCCAAGGGAACCTTGTACCTCGGGATAATCGGGATAATCGCTCTTGTCATTACCTGCCTCACACGGAGGTTGAGAGGATTTAATGTGATAATGTTTGTAAAGCTTTTTGAGCCCCTCAGAAGAATGAATGGAGCGATGCAAATGCAAAGCATCATTATTATAGTGATCACAGAGGCATTCACAGTAGTCACAGGCAAGGGGGAGAAACCCCGATTCCATTATAATCTCCTATTTCTGAGAGCTGATAACGCTCTGAAATGTGCTTCCCTTTTCCAGCTGAAATTCTCCACCTTTGTAATCCGCTCAGAGGTAAAATGTTTGGGGAAAATTTTAGAAATTTCTCTCTAGTCTCCTTTGAGAAGGAAGAACATTAAATAAGCACACTTTGCCTGCTTACAAAAGAGCTGTTTTGACCAAAATCATTCAAAAAGGCTGAGCTTTATGACTTCAAATTTAGCTGGTCTTTAGTCCCCACTGAGATAAATGGAGCAGTGTTAAATCTGAAAGGGGAAAATTGGTTTGGCGAGGTTCTAATGTTTGATGCTGCCATTCAAGGGCTGCTGAACAGAGGCCGCTTTTTCCATATAACGAAATCGTTTCTTTCTAGAGAAATTATTCCAACAGTTTTTCCCACACCAGAAAATGAAGTTTGTTATTTTGACAATAATTCATCCTTCCAATTTAGAAAGATCATTGATTTTCAGAAGACTTTAGAGTCCTTTTTCTTATGAAGAATTCGTCCCAGAGTAGCAGAAAAGACCCTGTAGAACTCACTGTAGGTGTACCCTGCAGATCTCCAACCGAAATGATTCTGGGGGCCAGGCAGGCAATATAATGGAGAGAAGTAGGCCAGGCATCGTGACAATCAAGTGTGGCCTCCAAAGGGGAGGACAATCATTTTCCTTGTACTTTGGACTGGGGCCCTGCAAACTAAGCTGACAAAAGACAGATTATAAGAGAAAAACTAAAACAAGTTTATTTTTATTCATTCATTCATTTTAAAAGTAGGCTCCATGCCCAATGTTAGTTAGTCAAGTGTGTTTGTGTACTCTTTCCTGGTGCTCACTAGTCTCTGCTAGTAGGGTTGTTCTGCCTTCCCCACTGTGGGGAGTCTGCAGGGAGGGGCCCCGCCCTCACAAGGGGAATTTACGTTCCCTTTCAGGCAGGTAGGGGGAGTGCAGAGAGCTCATCCCGTGTTTGCTTTCTCTTAGCTGCATTCATTTAAAATAATCCTTGTGTCACAGGGGCGTATTTTGACGTGGCATGTGTCCTCAGCTCCGTGTTGGGGAGACATAGGACATGAAGGGCATTATGGGGACTGGGAACCCACCCAAAGGATCTGCCGCTCCCCAGCTCCAGCTACCTCTTGCCGCATAGAAACACAGTTCCAGATTCCCACCAGTTTTACAAGGGAAACCAAAAAGCAACAATTCAATAAACCATCTACCCATTTAAAATGTTATTGACAAATTCATTTATTTTTCTTTTTAACACTGTGTAGCCAAACCAAACATCTGGCTCTTGGGGTACTGTTTTCAACTTTCGATTTAAACTCATGTGAATTTTCCAACCACAGTGGTGGGAAAAATGCATTTTTCTGTATGAGACCCATAGATTCTTATGCTGGCAGAATTGTAGAATCCTCACAGTTTCCCAATCTCCATCTTGGTATTTCCTTTCCTTTATCCATGGGTTGTTTAATTTCTCTCTCTGTACCTCAGTCTCATTTATCAAATCAGTAATAAGAGCACCTGGCTTGTGAGAAGTTGTGAGTAATAAGTGAGAGAATATATAGAAAAGCTAGGTTGTTGCCATATTATGAGCACTCAGTAAACCCTATCCTTTATTACTGTTCCTTATTTATTTAGTTAGTTAGTGAGTTAATTTATTTATTTTGGAGAGAGAGAAAGAGCACAAGTGGAGGAGGGGTAGAGAGAGAGAGGGAGACACAGAACCTGAAGCAGGCTCCAGGCTCTGAGCCATCAGCACAGACCCTGACATAGGGTTCGAACCTACGAACCATGAGATCATGACCTGAGCTAAAGTCAGATGCTTAACCAACTGAGCCACCCAGGTGTCCTTATTGTTTCATTTTTAAATGAGCAGGACCAGGGCCTGGGAATCAAGCTCACTGTCCCTCTGTCTATAACAACACTGTCTCCATTGCTTAACTCACCTCAGTCCAATCCAACCTGATAATTTCGTGGGCTCACTTCAAACTTAAGACCAATAGGATGGAACAGACTCTTGAGGGCCAGCACTCCTGGCCACTGGGAGAAGAATGCAGATGCTGAGCCAGGTGCAAAGCCAGCTGGAAAACATCTGCTTTCTAAAATGCAAGCTTTAATGCTAAACTTTTGCCACGGGGCAGGGGATGGGGAGGCATGGGGTAGGGGAGAGCTCCCAGAGGGGGTTTCATCTGGGTTCCAGTTTAGACACATGCTTGGGCTCCTTTGCTCTTGGCTTTCGAGGCTCACTTATAAAGTGAAGGGACTGACCTGGACAACTTCTAAGCCTCATTCAGCCTTCATGTGTTTTAAGCAGTGAATAAAACAAAATCCCTGCCCTCAGGTAGCTGACAGTTTTGCTTTAATTTGCTGAGTCTGGCTTCTCTTTGCATCTTCTTCTACAGGACACACTTCCTACCAGGTCTAAGGCAATTCAAGTACCTACTGTTGATAATAATTTTGGTCTTCAAAGAGTTTGTATCTTACTTGGAAGAATACTATTATATACCTGAAACAGCAATACAAGGACAGGAGACTACAAAGAAACGCTTTGAGGTGGAAAAAGAAGCATAACGTAGAGCGAAAGTAGTAGGGGAAAGTTTGAATAATGGGTTGATTTCTGAAGGTCAAGGCAAATGAGAGGTGGGGAGGGCATTCAGGGAGACGAGAGCAAGAGCAAAAGCCAGGAGGTGGGAGAGCATTTTAAATGTCTGGGAAGACTTTGGTTTTTCTCTATACTGACTGATATATAAATGTAGAGGAGTGAGGGGGAATAAAAGGTCAAAGAGGCATAATTTCTATAGGGCCCCAGGATAATATTTCCAATCCTCACCAGGAAGACTGGAAAATTACATGATACAATTTGTACACTCAGCATTTCCCTATTTCTTTAGAAAGTGTGCAGTGGGGCTCAAGGAACTTGGGGGAGATAAAAAAAAATTCATGTCAAGAAACAGGAATCTCCCTGGGGCCCCTGGCTGGCTCAGTCAGAAGAGTATGTGCCTCTTGATTGTGGAGTTGGAAGTCTGGGCCCCACGTTGGGTATAAGGATTACTTAAAAATAAAATCTTAGGGGCGCCTGGGTGGCTCAGTCCGTTAAGCGTCTGACTTCGGCTCAAGCCATGATTTCACAATTCATGAGTTCCAGCCCCACATCAGGCTCTGTGCTTACAGCTCAGAGCCTGGAGCCTGCTTTGGATTCTGTGTCTCCCTCGCTCCCTGCTCCACGTCTGCTTGAGCTCTGTCTCTCTCAGTCTCTCAAAAATGAATAAACATTAAACAAGTTTTTTTTTTAACTAAATAAATAAAATCTCAAAAAAATGGAAAGAAACAGGAATCTCCTAGGAGATGCTACAGTAACAGAGAGGCATAGGAGAAAACAGAAGCCCCTCTTCTGCTGGGCACTCCCAAGATAACCATGTAGCTGTAGGGATGAGCTGTTGCCACGGAAATTAAGTCTAATAAAAGAAATTCAGCACCGCTGCCAGTCCCGAGTTCTGGAGTCATGAAAGTGAAATATTCTGCCTGCACTTCACCTGTTTAGGGTGATGCTCAGTGCTGCAGAGGGGAACTCGGGGAACATTTCTCTATCACAGAGGAAACAGAGGATCCCGGGCCCTACTTGCCATGCAGAAGACACCCACTCGTCTCCTCTGCAGACAAAGGCCGTTGGGGACCCCAGGCTGGCCATGGACGGGATCTGTGAGGGACAGCCTCCTTTGAAATGCAATTTTATATTGGGGTGCCTGGATGGCTCAGCTGGTTAAGCATCCAACTTCAGCTCCGGTCATGATCTCTCAGCTCATGGGATGGAGCCCGGCCTCTGGCTCTATGCTGACAGCTCGGAGCCTGGAGTCTGCTTTGGATTCTGTGTCTCCTCTTTCTCTGCCCCTCCTCTGCTCACGTTGCGTCTCTCAAAAATAAATAAATGTCAAAAAAATTTTAATGCAATATTACCAATTTCTCTTCAGCCAGTAAAGGGAGCTCACTGATAAGGGGATTGACAGCCAATCAAGCTATGCCAGTGTAACCCCTAAAACTTGGGCTGATGGAGGTGCTGAGTGTCCCTCATTAGACTCTATTTTTATAGGAGCTATTTGCCCACTTGGCATATGTTGGGAGGACCTGACACAGAGGGGTCTCTGTCTTCCCATTGTACTTCAAGGGTCAAACTGTTGGCGTGGGTTGGGTCAGGTTGGTGTGCCTGCACACTCACTGACTTGTCTACATCTCCATTTACTGCCTCAATATGGGGCTCAGTTTACAAGGACAGTGTGAACAGTGTGAAGGGCCAGGTTGGAGGGTGGGGAGCTCACTTGAGCTCGGCCATGACCACCAGCAGCACCCTCTACCCAAGTGTCACAAGTCTAGACACTGAGTAAAAGCAAAATACTTTCTCTACCAATACTTTAAGCTGTGAGATGTGTCCCCACACCTGCTCCTTTGCAATCACATTGCTACCTTTAATTCCTTCCTGTAGAGAAATCCTGCCACTGTCGATACTCTTTAGAAGAGATTCAACAGGTGGTGTCAAGGGATAAGCGCAGTCAGAAAGATACGGTGAATAGGGGCTTCCTTTCTGCTGTGCCCAAGGACAGCATGGACGTGCAGATGCCCACTAAACATCAGCCAGAGCTCCCAGAAAAGGAAATACTCCCCTGAAGAACTGTTTGTTTGGCCATCTCGAGGAACAGGCAGGAGAGGAGGAAAAGGTGGGGCTTTAAAAATCACACCCTGCCTGAAACTAACAGGATCTCCCCTCCCCCAGCCCCGCCCACAATCTGGAAGACGAAGCACAGAGAAAATGGGTGGCTGGGCCCTCATCAGGATCCAGCCCTGAGCTGGGACCTTGAAGGAGTCATTTAACCTCAGTGAACTTCAATCACCTCATCTCTAACACCCGTGAGACTCTACATTGAATGATGGTTAATAGCGAAGGGAAACAGTGATGTAAAGGGCAACGATGATCGACCCTTAGGAAAGTGCTGCCCAGATGAGTGATGGGGAGAGGAGGAGTGCAAAGAACCCCTCACATGGCCCCAGCAGGGAAAGGAAGAAAACCATCAGCTACTCCAGCCAGGCTCCCCTCAGGTTCCCACTGGGATGCAGCTACTATGAGGAGTGTCATCCAATGGGTGTCATTAATAATCATGACATACACACACTGGCACTGGCCCAGGCAGCCTGAGATATGGGAACTCCTTAGCTATCTGTCATTGTAAACCGAGGAAGGGAGATACTGGCTGCCTTGAGTCAGGGAGGTGTGCTGAGCCCTGGAGGACAGGCCCTCTGGAGCAGGTGTTTGGAACGCAGGTGGGCCGAGAGCGCCTCTGCCGAATGAGGCCACATCTGGGGTGTATGGATGCCTCGACCACATCCAGTGCAAGGCATCTTCAGAGGGACCAGAGGTTCCACCTTGCTCCAGTCTGGTTCTGGATCTCACCATCCCCACAGAAGCTAGAACAGCCCCCAAGCAGGCACACTCTCCCTCACTTTCTTGCTCGTCTTCTCTTTCCCAGGAGACAGAGGGCTTGTGCTTCTGAGGACTTTTTCAACCATATCTCAGGAATCAGGATGGACAGTGTCCCAGGCACACAGGGGGGAAGTGTTAGTACAAAGTCTGCCTTCATGGTGCAGACAGTTGGGGTCAGGAATGGGGAGACTGGAGCCGGAGGATTTGTGGCAGAAGGACCAGAGAATGTGAGGTTACTCTGTACAGTACTGTGACACACTGTACCCATGGTTCATGCTCAGGGGCCATCAAACAGGCTTCAGAGGATGGAGCCATCTATGAGCATAGAGGGAGTGGTTGGTATGTCCCGGAGAAGGTGACACTTCCTCACACCTTGCCCACAGTGGGACCCAGGGTGCTGGAGAAGGCAGGCAGTGAATGCACTCCAGGCAGAGTGAAAGCCAGGAGGCCGGCCCCAGCTCTGGGGGCTTGTATGGTTTGCAGGAAGAAAAGGAAGGAGCACTGTCCTCCTCTTCTCAGTATCTTCCTTATTTACTCACATTTCCCTTTTGTATACTTTGGTGAGTTGAGAAAAATAGAATTAACAAAAGTATTTCCCTGTATTTTTCTGTTTTTGCCATACTGCCTTATTTTCTGGTTTTGTTGTACATTAAAAAAAAAGGAAAGGAAAGGCTTCTCATGTAGTCTTTTCTTAGAAGATTACCTTTACTCTTGGCCTTGGAGAACATGAAGGGATTTTATGCAGCTTGAGGATGGCAGAAGGTGGGGCAACATGCGTGTTTCCCTGGTCTTTCTTGGGCTGGGCAAGTTCAGGGCCAGACCTGGTTACACATTCCGGTTTGCTTCTAAGGATTTATGTGGTTCTGGACTTCAGTTTTCAATTCTGAAAAAGAGAAGGGTTTAGACTAGATGAGCTTCAATATCATTCCCAGCTTTAAGGTCAATGGCTCCATTGCATCATTCATTCATTCATGCATTCAATCATCCTTCAATAAATGTCTTCTGAGTATCTACTGCCTGCCAAGCTTTCGAAGCACAAGTATGAGCAAGTCATAGTTCTTTTATGCACTCTGGCAAAGTTAGAAGATCACAGACACAGCTACAGCTGCTGAAAGGAAAGCTACTCTGGGAAGCAAAGCAAAGAAGCAGCAGCCATGGTTTGTCAAGAGATCAGAAGCCAGGGGTCAGTGCACAGCCATAGAATGACCAGAGCATGCCGATGGGGACTTTATGGGTGGGGGGCCTGAACCAGGATGTCAGGCCAGAAGGCAGCATGGCCCCAGAAGGTTTCAAGGACAGGGTCCCCGGCTGTGGGTATGGGACAGCTAGACGTGAACGTAAGTCACTAAGAAGGTAGACATGGCAGCCGCAGACATGAGCGTCCAGTTACCACTTCCAAGGCAGAGCCATGGGGGAAACACAGGGCTCCAGGAAGTTGGAACAGGCCCAGTGATTGGAACTAAAGCACATAAAGACAGTTCTGTGGGAAGGGATAGCTAGGTGCCATCTGAGACTACTGGATTAGAGCAGCTTCAAACCTACTTCAGATGGACCTGGTGTTAGCATCTGAAAGCAGGGCTCAGTCTACATGGAGGATAGATGTCTCCACCTAGGATAGAGAAGAGCTGTGGAAACTAGGACCAGGTAGAGCCTAAGAAGAGAAATGTGATGGAGAATGTGATAATAATATGGCAGTAATAATAACCAGCACCTGGGCTAACAATGATTGAAAACTTAGAATGGACTGAGTGCTTGCTAATGGTTTTATGTGAATTATTTCTTAGAAATCTTTTAACAACTCTACAAGAAAGACATGGAAACCAACTTGACAATAAACTATATAAAGAAAGATACGATGACCCGCACTTTGCAAGTGAGGAAACAGAGCCTTCCGCAGGTGCAACAACTTTTTTTTTTTTACATTTTATTTTTTTAATTAATGTTTATTTATTTTTGAGAGAGAGCGCACAAGCAGGAGAGGGAGAGATAGAGAGAGGCAGACACAGAATCTGAAAGAGGCTCTAGGCTCTGAGCTGTCAGCATAGAGCCCAGACACAGGTCTCAAACCCACGAACTGTGAGATCATGACCTGAGCCAAAGTCAGACGCTTAACTGACTGAGCCACCCAGGCATCCCACAAATTATAGTTTAAATACGTACACTTATTGTATGTTAATTATACCTCAATAAAACAGTTACAAATTAAAAAATATAAGAAAAGAGGAAGAAGCAAAGAATAGAGATTACAAGTAACAGGTGAGTAAGAAAATGTAGATTTAAACCCAAACACATGAATAATTACCTTGAAAATAAAGTTCTAAATATTTCAAATAAAAGACAAAATGTAAGATAAGAATTTTTTAAAAAGACTATACTTTTGCTGTCTGTGCCAGAACAACTCTAACTGTAGTTATGCCTATATTTATAAAGGTTTAAAGTAAAAGAAAGAAAGAAGGTATGTCATGAATTAATGCTAAGAATGTTAGTACCAGACAAAGTAGACTTTAGAACATATGTATTACCAGGAGTATGAAAGACCTTTTTTAAAAATAAATATTTATTTATTTTGAGAGAGACAGCTCAAGTAGGGAAGAGGCAGAGAAAGAGAATGAGAGAGGGGGAGAGAGAGAGAGAGAGAGAGAGAGAGAGTCCCACACTGAGTGTGGCGCTCAATGAGGTGCTCAGTCTCACAACCATGAAATCATGACCTGAGCCAAAATCAGGAGTCAGTTGCTTAACAGACTGAGCCACTCAGGCGTCCCATGAGGGACTTTTTTTTTTTTTCAAATAGTTTATTGTCAAATTAGTTTCCACATAACACTCAGTGCTCGTCCCCACAAGTGTCCTCCTCCATGCCCATCCCCCCTCCCCCCCACATCCATCAGTCCTCAGTTTTTGTCAGCATTCAAGAGTCTCTCATGGTTTGCCTCTCTCCCTTTCCCCCACCATTTCCGCCCTTCTTCTCCCCCTTGTTCCTCCGTCAAGTTCCTCCTAATCCTCCTATACGTGCAAACATATGGTATTTGTCCTTCTCTGCCTGACTTATTTCGCTCAGCATAACACCCTCAAGGTCCATCCATGTTGCTACACATGGCCAGATTTCATTGTTTCTCATTGCCATGTAGTATTCCATGGTATAGATAAACCACATCTTCTTGATCCATTCATCTGTTGATGGACACTTAGGCTCTTTCCATGTTTTGGCTATTGTGGAGAGTGCTGCTATGAACATTGGGGTACATGTGCTCCTATGCATCAGCATTTCTGTATCCCTTGGGTAAATTCCTAGCAGTGCTATTGCTGGGTCATAGGGGAGTTCTACTGTTAGTTTCCTGAGGAAACTCCACACTGTTTTCCAGAGGGGCTGTACCAGTTTACATTCCCCGCAGGTACAACAACTTAACTTGCCTTGAACTAGTCAGGATCACCTACATAATGCTGCATAACAAAAATGTCCCAAATTGCAATAGCTTAAAAAAACAGAAGTTCATTTCTCTTTCCTGTTGAAGACAGTTCAGCAGGGGTCCCTGCTTACCCTTGTCACATAGACTCCCAGGCTAAATCTAAATTGACACATGTGTCCTCCATTGCTGTGGTTGGGGAGTGAGGGAAGGGAGTGTGGTAAATTTTGCACCAGTTTTTACACCCCCTCTTCTACCTCACTTCCCCTCATACTCATGGCCAAAGCAAGTCACTTAGTCATATCTGACTCCAAAGGGGGCTAAGAAGTCCAATTCTCCCATGTGCCCAGTTAAAGAATGAAGGTATTTATCAACAGCCCTATTACTGTGCATACACTAAATGGGGAAACCAAGTTCAAATCCACGTTGACTGACTCCAGAGCCCGTGTTCTATCCCAACACTATTCTAGAAGAGAAAGTCTCTTGACCCCTTCATACCCTACCCCTCACTGTGCTTACTGAGCCTCTTCCCCTCCCTTCCCAGGCCTTGGGTGAGGAGACAGGGTGATTGATGGCTCCCAGCAATAGTCTGGAGAGATTATCTAACAGCATGTGCTAAAGGAGCCATGGCTGGGAGCCTGCTCATAATAGCAATTGAAACGCTGGTTTCTGCGGGTCTGGACTGCCAAGGTCTCGAGGGCTTATTAATCCCACAGCAGTCCTGGGAGGGGTTCATTGCTGCTGTTATTTATACCTTCTGCTGTGCACATCCAGCAAAGACAGTCAGCTGGGATTATGTTCCAGGGACACAGAGCCTTGGCTACCTTCCAAGCAAGGGCTGCAGAGGGCTCTTCCTTCTAGGTCAGCTTCTAGGCTGCATTCACAAAGAAAAGTGAATGGAGGCTCTTATGTCATAAAGATGCAGACATGCGCATCCCATCAGAGAGGAGGATGTGCAGTCTTGGAATTTGGTGAACTCCCTTGGCACTGACATTCAGGGCTACCTCCTCTTGATCACCCCTCTCAGTCCACAGGGACTGAGTGCACCTTCCTCAAAACTACTGTCCTCTTGACATCTGTCCCTGCACCCGTGTTAGTCACCTGGCTTTATTTTTTTTTTCCCTATGACTTGCCCTGTCTGCGGCAATTAGAGTGAGTTTTTCAGAGAACAGATTATGACTAATGCTTTGTGAAGACACAGAGCATTGAGCACATGCAAGGTATTCGGTCCATGTGTGCAACCCTGGCTCCTGCTTGCCTCTTGGAGCCCACTTCCTGCCATCCTCCCTGAGCTTTCACATCGCACTCTTGCCAGTTATAACGAAGGGCCCGTATTGCTGTTACATCTGTAGCATATGCGTCCTTCAGCCTGGAGTGCCCTTCTCTACCTCCTTGCCAGCACCCCAACCCAGCAAAGCAGATCTGTCCCTCCTTAGGCCAACCTTGTCCCTTGCACATAGCTCCCTTACAGAAATTGTTATGTTTCAAATAGCTGTTTCCCTGTCTGTCTTTCCAACCTGAGAACTACTTGAGAATAGACATATGTCTTCTTTATATTTGGTACCCTTGTGCTTTTACCAATGGCTAGTGGGAGGTGAATGAGGTGCTTGCCTGGCTGGGGTGCAAAACTTAAGGGGGGTGGTGCCAAAACACTCTAATGAAAAGAAATAATAGTTGATGCAGTATGTTTAAAAATAAAAATTAATGCAAAAGAGTGTGAGATAAACAAAACATTTCCATTTTAAATAAAGATGGGATCAATAAGAGTGCCATGCCGAATCATACTGGAGCCTGAGGCAAAAGGAAAAATCGAACATACTGATTTGTCTTTATTTGGGTGAGTATGCAAGTGAAGAGTTGGAAAAACTTTGCGGATTGAACCGCCAGTTACCCAAAGTTTTAGTATTTATGGTGAGAATTCCTCTTGTGTTCTTCCCGGCTCCGTTTTCATTCTATTTTCTGCCTGTGGTGCAAATAGAACCCTTTCCCAAGTTGAGAGAAAAAGAAGACATGCAGAACAATGGCCCAACTCCAGTCAGTTGCATGCATTTTGCTCAGTTAGTAGGAGCACTTTGCTGTGGGGTGAAGACTTGAGATCTGTCCATGGTTTGGGTGCAAAGACAAAGCACCACCTCCCTCCCTCCACCCCGAGATGCTTACTTTGCAAACAGAAGGCTTTGACCACTGGGGACACAGTAAGAAACTGGATGTTAGGGCAAATCCATCTCCACCACCAGCAACACAGAATGTGTACCCCTGGGGGGAAAAGTTGGCATTTGGGGTTGAAATGAGCTTTTGGGGGTCTTTTACATGTCATTGTTGTCATAGATAAGTGCCCAAGAACTGGCCTTACAGCCACATCTGGAGCCACTCTTGTCCTTAGTTGAAGGCATTCATGTGGGATATTTGGAAAGACACTGGGACCAGGATGAAGACCTTGGCTTTGGGCCTGGCTCTGTTCTTACTAACTATGTGCCCCTGACCATGCTATTTAGCCATTCTGAGCTTCAGATTACTCATGTGCAAAAAGAAGAGGTTAATCGTCAAGATTATGGTTTGCAAACCCTGTACTATGGGACCCGAGGGCTATGAGAAGCTCTCCTAGGGACCACGGATAGGATCGTGAAGCTCCCCTGCTTTATCCAAAGCATCCTGACTTTCGTCATTTATTAGATGCCTGTGTAGGATTTGTTTTTAAAACCAGGGAGAGTTTCCACTGCTTATTAAAAAAAATGACTTAAAGCACTGGTCTAGAGGATTTAATAATCCTATCAGCTATACTATGTGATACGATCTGTTGGCTGAAGCCTTCAAGAGTGACACGTGTGTTGGAGCTGTGTCTGAGGGATATGTTCCCTGAAGCCTGTGGACTAGGAGGGCCCAAGGTAGAGAAACACAGAGAAAGATGGCTTGAATTTCTTCATCCTTTTGCAGTATAAGTGTCTTTGTCTCAAGAAATTGCTCAAAATTAATCACACTGCTATTGCCACAAGTTTTGAGAGAGGCCACTAAGATCTAGTCCAACAACTTATTCAGTGCGAGAATCCCCTCCTTCCTATCCCTGTCAAGTGGTTATGCATTATCTTCTTGAATTCCTCCAGTGACTGAGAACTTACCACCTTTGGTCATAGCTGACTTGAACCTTTGATTCATAGTGACTGACATTTTTAGACCATGCAGGACAAGCCTAATCCCTCTTTACCAGAATAACCCTTCAAATAATTGAGGAGAGTGACTATTGTCTCCTTTTCAACTTCAATTGGTTGAGCTAATGAACCTGGCCCTTGAGCTCTTGTCATTCTGGTGTACATTTCACTTGCAGGTGGCCCTCCCCATTTCCTCTCTTACTGGACATGAACCAGAAAGGAACACCACGTCCTGGACAGCAGCAGAGCAGAATAGAGCAGAGCAGTTTCGTTTTCCTAGTTCAGTGCTTTTCAACTCTGCTGCACACCACAATCGCCTGTGCAGCTTTTGAAAAAATATTGTTTTCCAGACTCCATCTTTTGACCCGGAGTACAGAAGTTTGCTCAATTCTTGCTCTGATTGGCCAATAATCTATTGGCATGTATGACGCAGCTTGGTTGATAGGCAATTTTGAGGGAAGAAGGGAAGAATACTTCTTACTGCTTGAGTATCTTTTGTTCATAATTCTGGGCTAGACCCTTAGGTACATTATTCCATTTACTCTTCATCTATGAGCCAGGTGGTTTTGCCCCGGTTTTGCAGAGGAGAGATCTGAGGTTCAATGAAATTCAACAATTTGCTCAAGTTCACTCAGCTAGACCAGTGACAGAATTGGGACTGCAACTCAAGTGCATTTGAGCAGAGAGCTCACTTTCTTGTTATCAGGCTTCTCTCTTTAAAAAAAAAAACAAAACAAAAAACAAAACAAAAAAAACCCTAATGTTTATTAATTTTTGAGAGATGGAGAAGAGGAAGGGCAGAGAGAGAGGGAGACACAGAATCCCAGGCAGGCTTCAGGCTCTGAGCTGTCAGCACAGGGCCCGACGTGGGGCTCAAATTCATGAACCGTGAGATCATGACCTGAGCTGAAGTCAGATGCTCAACTGACTGAGACACCCAAGCACCCCATTATCATGCTTTTCTTAATTCAATTAAGTTAGCAATTTTTTATTAAAACTCAGTACCTACCATATGCTAGCCAGGTTCTATGTAGGCCAGCAACTTTTGTGGGCTGGAGCTTTTGTGGCAACCTGCCAAGTGGTGCCAGGACACAGAGCATTTCCTTTTTTCATTCAATGATTTGTTTATGGGTACGTTTTCTTGAAGGAAAAATCATGTCAGTGTAATGCAGGCTTTGTAGAGAAATAAGTCTTTGGTATTTGGTTGTAAAATAAATGTCAGAATAAAATGTTTGAGAAAATAAAGAGCTGTATATGAAATCACTTCCCACGGAGCCGTAGAATACTGATGGACTGTTGCTGGTGTTTCATTATTTAAGGCAAATTTGGTACGTCAGGAAGTAGCTGCTATACCCTGGTGGTTATTGATCCCCAGAGCACTGGTCTCATTGCCAGCAATGATTTCAGAGTGGCTTCTCCTTGTCTTGGCCACGAGATTTAAAGAGCATTCCAATCATAGAGTGACACGACCATCAAACCAGTGGCTTTGTGACTCTTCACACCAGAGCCTCTGCAATATGCTCTAATAAAGATGTTGACCACTGTTTCCATCTTAGATTGACTAAGCAGTGCCATTTGTGGGGGCTATTTGTAGTCTGAAAGTACCAGCCAGCGAAGAATAACAAGGTGGTAATAAAGAAAGATGTCCAGACAAGAGGAGGAGATAGATAAAACAAAAGCGAGATCATACAAGGTGTGTATGGGGCACTGACAATTTTAGGTGGGATTCCTCTGGCCATACATGTCCTCCTACCCAGCAGCCATCTCTTTCCCAGGCTGAAATCAACCCCTCCTTCAGATGATAGCTTAGGATGCCCCTCTTCCTTAAGGGCTTCCCTGATCACCAAAGATTGATTCTGGTTCCCTCCTGTGATCTTCCAGTCCCTTATTTTCATTGTGGGACACACAATACTGTATTAACATTGACTCATCATTTAGGGGATCTCTTCGCCCAGACCAAAGCTTCTTAACTATGGCCTTCAGGTGAGTTACAGGTGTGCCCCAGCTTTTGCATACCTCAGCACTTGGGGGACCCCCCCCCAGAACAACTTAGTCTGTCTGGCCCTATGTGGCAAAACTAGTTCTTGTGTGCCATGATACAAAACATTAGGAAACACTATTCTAGACCGGCTCATGAACGACAGGGAGGGAGGGATCTTGAGAGGGAGGGAAGGAAGAAAGGAGGGAAGGAGGAAGAGAGAAACAGCCTGTCCAGGTGGGAATAGATTGTTTTAGCAAGTGGAGATCCTTGAGAACCACCGTTTACCGAGTTGTTCTGTGGTCACCTTTTGTCTGGGTAGGTAAGAGGTTATAATACATGACACTTAACATCTCCCCTGTCTTTTGAGCCAGCCTGACCCGGTCAGTGAGAAGGGCATGGGCTTTGGGTTCACCAAACTTGAGTTTGAATCCCAGCTCTGAGATATGATCCGTAGGACCTCACCTAAGTTCGTTCACTTCTCAATGCCTCAGCTCTCTCCATAAAATGGGAATAATAGTAGTTTTGTTTCTAAGCTATCATGAGCATTAATGAAATAATGCTGTGCCACATTCTGGGCACATGGTGACAGATGGTCACTCAACATTTCCCCTCACATTTTAAATTTTGTCGCAGAGCCATTTCAGAAACCACTGTTGCAATCAATGACAGTTAACATGGCTTAGTGCTTCGGTTTGAGGAGTCGAAACTCAATCCCAGTTCTATATTTATTCATCATTTGACCTCAGGCAAATGACTTAACCTTCCCCAGCTCCCACGAGTCCCTTTCTCAGTCTGCAAAATGTGAATAACTTCTCCTCCTTTGCCATTTTTGTTTAGAGTATGGAATACGTTGACATGGGTAAAGTCCACAGGACATGCCACACATCGTGAGCACTCATGCTGATGTTTTCTGGTGGCCACAGGACCCAGGAGGAGGCAGCTGAAGGTAGCTGGAAAGCTGAGGACATGCGTAGGTGCACTGCCATCCGGGTTTCTGCAGTGTGGTTGTGGAGATTCCCAAGCATCTGCAACTGGGGCCCTGTGCTGATGGCTGGGTGTGAGAGGCAGGAAAGTTCATTTGCAACTAATATATATTCAGCTGTACTAATTAGCACAAGCCCCAGAGCCTAGAATAAATTAAGCCAGTCTTTTAAAAAAAATGAGGCCGTAGGCTAGAAAGAATGTTAAGAACTTCTTTTTGTTATTATTGTTCTAATTGTTGTAGGACTGAAAATGTTCTTACAAACCAAGGTTGTCTATGAACCAGAAGATCACAGGCCCCTGTGTCCAGGGTCATAAAGATCTATGTCTATTCTGAGCACAGAATAGCAAGTATTTATTATTATAACTTTCTGGTTTTCAGAGTCAGCTATGTGGCAACACTCTCCACATATCACGCATCACACTTTGCAAGGCGCTTGTAATAGCTCCTCGAGCTGCTGTAAAAAGTACTGAAAACGGGATGGCTTGCAACTACAGAAACTCCTGCCTCAGGTTCTGGAAGCCGGAAGTTCAAAATCAATGTATCCACAGGCCCAGGCTCTCTTTGACATCTCTGGTGAAGAATCCTTTTGAAAGATTTTTTAAAATGTTTTTGATTTCTTTTGAGAGAGAAAGTGCACGTGCACGAGTGGAGGAGGGCCACAGAGAGAGGGAGAGAGAGAATCCCCAGCAGGCTCTGCGCTGTCGGTGCAGAGCCCGATGCCGGGCTCTAACTCACAAACTCTGAGATCATGACCTGAGCTGAAATTAATTTGGATGCTTAACTGACTGAACCAAGCAGGCGGCCCTGGTAGAGAATCCTTCTTTGCCTCTTTGAGCTTCTGGTATTGGTCAGCAATCCTTGGCATCCCTTGGTTTGTGGGTGCAGCACTCTAGGAACCTGGCTGCCTTCTCCCTGTGTCCTCCTATGGTCTTCCCTCTGTGCATATTTGCCTTATGTACACATTTCCCCTTTTTATAAGGACACCAGTCATACAGGATTAGGATCCACCTTAAGGACTTTATTTTAGTTTGACTATCTCTGTAAGGATATGATTTCTAAGTAGAACCACAATCTCATGTGCTCGGGTTAGACTTCAACATGTCTTTTGGGGGACATGATTTAACCCATCCCATCCCCCTTTAAGATTTGTATTATCATCTTGTTTTACAGGTGAGGTCTCTGAGCCTGGGATGGGGGTAAGAAATGTGTCCAAGTCACACAGCTGGCATTTAGAGATAGCCTATGTCCTCCAGACCCACGCTAGATCCACCCCCCCCCACTCCTCCATCTCTGTGCACTGGCTTCTTGAGTGTGTCACAGTGTTGCAGGTTGACCTAGAACTTCTTATGACACTGGTTGATCCCACACCTCATTTGCACATATATGTGTCTGAATTTGTTGAATCAATTCTGTGATCTTTGCATCTCTCTCAACTGGAGATGCCCCTTTTGTGTTTCAGAACTGAGCAGTGGCAGATCCTCTGTGTGGGGAGGCCACAGAGCACTCCAGAGAGCTGGAGCAGGTGGATGAGGAGAGGGACACCTTGTTTCCACCAAGGCAACAAGCTGGTTCTTCCTGATCATTGAGCATCAGCTTAAGCCTCTGATGCCCCTTCTTAGTTGACCCCTGGCCCACCATGGTCTCCACTGACCAGTTTATGCACTGTCCTCCCTGGTCCTGACCCACACAGCTCCTCAGATCTACCTCTCAGGGGGTGCTCTGGGCTCCCTGGCTTGGACGGGGGTAAGAACCGTGTATGCTCTTAGCGTCAGGAGAGGATCTCATGTCCCTCTTGTGACAGGTTTGTGATTGCCCTGGGCCAGCTCTGCAGCCTCTCACAGCTCCCTCCAGCTCTCGCAGACAACGTGACTTTCTGAGGCTCCGCTATTGGCTCAGCCACCTGCCTGGGTTTTCCTGCTCCTGGCCACTCTGGCATGACCTTCTGACTCTCCGGTCCTTCTGTGTCCTACTCAGGCACAGAGGACCTGCTCTCCCTTTCGGAGCCAACCGGGCCCTGCTGGGGGGTGGAGGGCAGTAGCGGGAGGGGCTGTTTCCTCAGGACGTCTTGCTGCCCACATCTATCTTCTCACCCTTTCATCTGAACAACGCACCCCCACAGTGGCGTGGGACTCTGTGCCTAGTGGGCCAGGCAGGAAGCGTGGCAAAGGCCTCCCTGCCCACTCTGTGGGGTTCCCAGAGTTTCAACCTCAAGGTGGAGCCTAGAGTGTAGCCCACACTCACACAGAAACTTTTTGCCCTCCCCTTCACTTCTTCAGCGGCACCTTCCAAAGCCCAGAAGACATTCTTACCTCCTCCCTGTAAGAAGGGGAAACTGCCTTTCACTGCCTCAGGCATCCTGACCCCCCTTCTCTGGACTGAAGTATGAATTTCTTGCTTGAGTCCTCCAGCCCTTGCACTTGACAGTCAAACCTCCACTGTTGGTATTAAAACAATAAAGTAACAATAGCCACAATGCTATTGTTTGCACTAGCAAGCTTTGACTTTCAGGAACTCAAGGTCAAGACTCCACGTCTTGGTTCTCCAGAGGCTCTTTGATGACCTGGGGCCATTAGTTGTAGCCTGGTAGTCTAGTTTTAAAGGGGAAAGAGTTGTAGGGCCCAAAGAAAAATTCATGAGGTAATATTTTAGAATACCACCCTAATTTTATTTTAGCTTTGAGCTTTTGCTGCTAAGAAGAGGCACCACCCAGAATTTGTGAGCCGATTTAGTGGAAGTATCATTTTCATGAGTTCTAGGCTCTGACCTGTATGATGTGATCGGTTTTGCTCTAGTCCAGGGCCAGAGTCGAGATCTCTAATTCTGGCTCCTGACATTCGAAACATGTGCTGTCAGTCCCCAGAATGTGAATATGGATAGATTAGCACAAGATTGTCTACAGCTAGAACATGATGGAATAGAGTGAGCTGTCCCAGAGCTTCATTTTTCTTTATTAGCAGGAAACATGTCACTTTACTCCTGCCACAAACACTATTACCTGATCACCTTGTCCAATATCTGTCATTTTACAAATGCAGAAATGGAACCCTAGAAAGGTAAGAAAAATTGCCCCAAAGATTCCAAACCTTCACTGCCATGAAGCCAAGGCAAGGAGCCCCGCGTGGAGATTCGCACTCCTACGTTTTCTCTCGACCACCCCATGCTGCCGCGAGGTTTCTTTACGCTTCCCAACCTACACATTGTTTTTCAACTATAAATACCCAGTTTGGAGGTGGAGATGGACTAGCGCAAATGCTTGACCCCAAGAAGCCCGAATCCATCTGCTCATGGCTGCCGAAGACAGAATTTCTGATGAGCTGGAACTCAGTTCCTTTGCCAAGAGCCTTCAGCCCGCTTGCAAAGGAAAGACGAGTCCTCTGCTCAGATGAACCCCCGTCTGGGGGTGTGCAGATTACAGTGGAGGCTGCTTTTGATGTGTCCACGGCACACCGTCACAAGGCCCTTGGTCGGCAGGAGGAGGCTGACCACACAGCCACAGCCAGATGGTGAGGACGAGGGGCCCCATCTCCAGTTTCAGGTGACACCACCCCAGTGGCAGCAAGCACGGCAAGGCCTGGGTCAACCTCAACACCGTGCAGACATTTCTGTGAATTTTTAAAAAGAGCTGTCAGCTCACGCTTGCTCCACTGAGCTTTCTGTCCTGATGGCTAGACTGGCAGGATTCCCACTTGGAAACCTGGGAGGAAAACTTACTTACCATCAATCATAACTGGGCACCTTTTAGCTCCACGTTTGTGTTCAAAGCAGAGACCTCCTGAAGACTTGAAACACACCGTTCTTTCTGTTAGGATATTCGGAAGCTCCCCACCTCACTGTGGAAAGACATAAGTGAGAATTCGAAAAGCTACTGGGGCAAATAGAGCCCCATGGCACAATGTGGTGGGGGGCCAGGACAGTGCAAGCTCTCCCTGTATGGACCCCCAAACACACAGGCACTTGGGCACGTATGCAGCTCCCCTCCTCCCTTTATGCAAATCCGAGCTGGTGAAAATAAATACCGTAGACCATCTTGAAGGTCAAAAGAAAATCAGTGACAAAACGGCTCCTTTGAAAGGGGGTAAAAAGAGTCCCACTAGCTTTCCTTTGCTGCAAGTTGCAGAAGAAGGGAAGGTTTATTCCATGTGCACGGGGCTATTATAATGGAATATGACGGCTAGTCTTGTGTGGCTCGTTAGCTAGTCCTAAAGATAATTCTCAGAGAAGTTCAAAGGATATTTTGGGCTGTGGGAGAATCAGCGAAGGCATTACTTTGAATGACAACCCTCCCTTGGATCTCTGTGAAAAGTTAATCACGTATCATATGCAGATAGGTACCCCCCAGGTATAAGTGTTGGGATCATTTATTCAAACGGTATTTCTGCACTCTCACCCACCATGGGAGGTGCAGAGGGGCAGACAGAGAAGGCAGCCTGGTTCTCCTGCCCCTGCTCTGTTTGGGGCGATGTTAGGTTGTGCAGAACAAACCATTTAACTGACACAGCAAGAGAGAATTGTCAGAATAATTGGCCACGCCTCGCATGAAAGCGTGAAGTTGCCTTACATCAGCTGCTAGAGCTGCCTCCTGCTTCTCCCCCAGAAGCCGTGTCCCCAAATCAATGTGTGGGTGTCAGACAGCAGGGCTCTTGGGGTCATCTCTACGGTAGTTATCTTCATGGTGGGGTCCTCATCTTAGTTTTCCTTTCCTTAGACTGTTGTGACCTCAGCATCTATTTTATTTTAAGAAAGACAGAGAGACAGAGAGACAGAGCACTAGCAGGGGAGGGGCAGAGAGACAGGGAGACACAGAACCCAAAGCAGGTTCCAGGCTCTGAGCTGTCAGCACAGAGCCCCTGACACAAAGCTCGACCTCACAAACCGCGAGATCATGACCTGAGCCCAAGTCAGTGCTTAACCAACTGAGCCACCCAGGCGTCTCATGACTCAGCATCTTTTAAGGGACCTCAGATGAGTCTGAGTTGCCATGAGGACCAATATACCAATATACTCCTTAAAAACTGAAGCTGCCTTATGGAGTGGGGGAAGGGGAGGGAAGGGAATGAAAGGATAGAAGTCAGGGTTTGCAGGGGGATGAGGGTACAAGTTGGGGATCCCAAGGAGAAAGAACTGTTGGGATGAAGAGAGCTTGGAGGTGCTGTGGGTGAGAAGGAGGCATGGGCAGTGTTGCCTCTGATGCTCGCTCTCTATTTCCAGGTGGACTCCTGCAGTGGCCTCCCTGTCTCCACCCCCAAGTCCTCCCCATCATTTTACCCATCGCTGCCCCAACTCTGACTTTGTTTCTACCCCCTCAGAACCCTCAAGGCATTATCCCTGATGCTGGTAAAGTTCAAATTCCTGACCCTGACACCTCACTGAGCCAGACCACTTTCTACCACTCTCCTCCCTGAATCCTTTCCTTCTGCCACGCGGGTCTACTTGGAGTTGCTCAAATGCACTGTGTGTTTCCTGGCTCAGGCCTTCACCTCCGCCTGGAATGCCTCGCGCCCCATCCCCTTACTGAACCCGCCCATCCTTCAAGCCTTTGAAGTCCCATCATCCCTACAGCCTGAAACCCTCTCGTATCCCTAATATAATGCCTCATGTTACAGAATAATGGCTATATGCTTCATAAATCTTAAATGCAGGCAGGCAGACGGGCAGGAAGGAAGGACTAGATGGAGGGAGGAAGGGAGGGAAGACTTCCTTCATCCTTTGCTCTGAATAAACAAGACTTATGCTAGGAGACGGTGAAGGGCTCTGAGTCCATTATTTTGCTTAGCTGAGAGAGCCTTGTACAGATAAAGCTCAGAAAAGCTTCTTGACACTTGGTGGTACCACTCTGGTAAAGGCAGAGAGCACCTGACCTTGGGTGAAATGAGTCAGGGCCTTGGATGACAGCAGGGGTCCCTGGCGAGAAAGCAGAGGGACTTCTGCCCAGAGATGGCCCACCTCTTCTGGGAGGGGGAGGGGGGACACAGCCCCACCACCTGGCCTGGCATCAGAGTCTTCTCAGCCACAGGATGACACACTAATTGCCAGGCTGGCTCTCATTTAAATTCCTCTCGATGGCAAGTGCAGAAAAGGTGACAAAATCCCGACAGGATTTCCATTTGTTTTAATTCTAGTTTAGCTCCAGGAATCTCCTCATTAAGCCATGTCACCGGAGCCGTTAGGGGCCCGAGCTCAGAGCCAGGGAGGCAGCGGCCAGGGTCCCCACTCCCCAGCCCTGCCAGCTCCCGCCCGTCGCCTTCTCCCTCTGCTCATTCATCGCTTTTCTCCCAATTGGGGTAATGCTCTCCGCCTATCTGCCTGGGTCATTTTCATATTCTATCCATTGGGCTACTTACAGTGTTGATACTTTCTGTCTCTTCTATTTTATGGCCGCTTTCCATCCACAGATCTATCTTTGATATTCTGGTCCATTTATGCTGCCCACCCCCCACCTCCCTGCTCTGCTTTATCCATCTTTGTTTCCTTTCTTCCTTGCTGTACTTCTTGCTATTAGCTGGTCATCTATCGAGTTAAATGGCCTCGTCCTTCCCTCTCTGTCTCCCACGTTCACGGGAGTCCACCCCAAGTTCCTCTGGCAAGCCTGCCTGCCTCACCCCTACCCCCTTCCTGCACTTGATGAATGAGCACTCCCTCTAGAACCCCTCCCATGGACAAAGCTTGCTCAGTAGGACACCCACTACCACACGCCCATAGGTTCCCTCCATCTCCTATAGTAGCAACCGGAGCTAACGCTATTGAGCATCCCACATGAGTCAGGCCTGAGCTAAGTCTTCATTTCCTGCTTTCCACAACTTTTCAAGACAATTTCCCCTCATATTAGAGGAGGAAGCCGAGACTCAGGGAGGTGAAGTAACTGGCTCCCACAGTTAATATGTGGGATATTGACAACCCACAACCCACTCTTAGTTATCTGCATGAGTGACGGCACAGATAATCTTCCCCTGCAGAAAAATGTAGACCTCATTTCTAATAGGCTCTGGAATATTGCATTTGGGGCAGCAGATTTCCCTCCTGGTGTTACTTTGCTGTGGCTGATAGTCAAACGGCAGTGCAGGGAAGGCCACTCTATGGAATGGTGCTCTGCCACAGATTCTCCACAGAAATGATGTGCACAGAGAACATTGTTCCCTGTAATGGGGAGGCCCAGTGTGATGACTGTGGCCCCGGCCCCAGACCCTCACTTCTAGCACCTGGTCTCAGCCCCATCAGCCATTTCTATTCTCTGAGCAGCCGCACTGATCCAGGGCCATGCAGGGTGGTGTCAGATGGCTAATAAAAACCAAAGGGAATCCACTCAGGATTCCAAGATGACCTTGGCTCAAAAATAGAGGGTAGCCAAGTGTCCCCTGTTATTTAGCAATGGGGAGATCCCTGCAATGGAACTACCATGGGATAGGATGGAGATGAGTGAACCCTCAGGCCACTTGGTCAAGAAAAAAAGTGGCTATACTCCCAGATGGGGTGAACTTCTAAACCTGGAATCCCAAAGATGGAGAAAAGCAACAAAGAAATAGAGCCTCCCCAGGAAGAGTGTAGGGGACATTAGTGAACTCCCTGAAATTAGCTGTCTCCTATTATTCCCTGGGTCTCTCTTGCCTTTAGATTTGAATCAAAGCCTCCAAGCTGGAAGCTCCACCCCCCGCCCCACAACTTATCTCTGGTACATTGTCCACCCTTCCTCCTCTGCATGAACTCTCTTGTTTCTGCCAGATTAGAATAACACAGGGTCCTTGTTCATACCTTTCCATGTGGGGAGATGACACCCCCCCGGGGGGGCATGCATGAGAAAGAACGGATGCCCTTTCTTAGGCTAATTATTAGGGTTTTATACTGGTCCTTCAGGATTTTAGAGTCCAGGGGTGGAGAAACCCATGCCTCTCCATTACCACCTACAAAGTAGGAAGTGATCAGCCAGGAAAGAAAGGGAATTAATATGAATGGGGAGCACAGAGGGAAGAGGTAGACATCCTGGTATGGAGGGGTGAGGAAGGCTTCCTGGAAAAGGTGGCATCTAAACTGAGCCTGGAAGAATAGGTAGGGCTGATGCAGACATTCTAAGTGGAAAATCATTATTAGCAAAGGACAGGAAAGAAACTTCATAGAGTATTTCCACACTCGGGGTGGTGACAAAGGTAGAGAAAGATGGTGCCCCCCTGTGAGCATCTGGCTCCATTACCTGTAAACTCCATGAGGGCAGTGGCCATGTCTTTGTAGCTGCTGTGTCTAGCATGGTCAGGGCTGGTGCTCAAGGAGTGTGTGTAATTGCTGGCAGTGTAATGACGATGCCGATGGCGTGTGTAATGGTAACACCGATGCCACTTTATGGGACTCAAGCCTCTGTCATTGGCACCATGAGACTGAGCATGGGAAGTTGAGTGAATTTCCAGCAGCACTTTCCCCTCTTGCTTCTTCCTCAAGCTCTCTCCGCTGGACTTCGCATCTGTCTCAGGGAAACCGGGTGGGGTGATGCCCCCCGCCCAGGGTGACAGACTCTGTCACAGAAAAGCAGTCTCCATCAACTTGTATCGGGCAAAATCCTGCTGTAGCACACAGCAGGCAGGGCAAGGCCAGCACGGCCGCCCCACCACCGCAGTGCCGGGGAATAAAGGGAAATGGTTAGCATTAAATTTCATGTAAATCAGACTTTATTTGCTTTGGTGACAGGTTATTACCATCTGCAGGGAATGAGGGGGAAAATGACTGCTGGCTGGAGAGGAGGCTCCCCAAACAAGGAGGCCTCTGGTAGCAAGCTCTAGCATGCAGGCAGGCCCGCCCCTCCTCCCTCTGACCTCCAGCCCTCATCACATTTTCCCGACACCTCAGTTCAACAGCACCTTCTCCACCGCCCAGTGTCTATTTACAACGATGCCCCCAACCACGTCTTTGCATTGGCCTCCTGTGCACTGTGCACTGCTGTGCTCTTCCTACCAGAACCATTTATGCACTTACGTCCCCACCTCGCTGAACTTGTTGTAGCCCTGAAGGCCAACTCAGGCGCACAACCTTCACTCACCACCCAACCCGTGGCATCCTCTCTCCTTTGAGTTTTGTTCATGCTTAACCTCTGGTCCATAAGCTAGCCTGTCCTGACTGATGTGCCCCTACCACCAACCGAGGTGACAGTTTGGCTTCCACTCAGAGACACGGGCTGATGGAGTGGCCACCAGCTTGAACACTGCATGGGAGGACCTCACATCAGCAGTGAGATAAAGCTTTCTGCTGACAGAGATCACTTCCGCTCCCAAGTCCCATGGTCCTGCCAAACTCAAGGGGCCAGAAAGTGCAATCCAACCATGTGTACAGAAGGCAGAGAGCTAGAAGTTTGGTGAATAGCGCCGATGGCTTCTCCAAAGTCTTAGCCACTAAATTCCATGAGAAATGTGCGATGTCTGTTCTATCACCACTGAATCCCCAGTGGCTGACACAGTGCCTGGTACATAATAATGACTCAGTAAATACTTGGGTTGATGGCCAGCTTTGGCTCTGACCTTTAATCTTGATGCAGAACTGACCTATGTGTTTTATTGGCCTCGAATCTGCCTTCTGCGACTCTCCAGACCATACACCTTGGGTAGGAGGTGACTGTTTCCTCACTGCCTTGTGGCCCTTGTGCCCGAGCATCAGTGTAGCTTAGGCATATCTGCTCTGCACCAAAGGAGAGGTAGGAGAGGGGGACAGCATTGTCTGTTGAGACTGTCATTATTTGGTGAGTAGACACTTTGAAAAGTATGCATATAAGGGTTTGTGTGTGCATGAGGGTGTGTGTATAAGAACTAACACTGGAGGGGAGGAAGGCAGAAAGTAATTCCATATTCTATTGCTGCATTCCTCCCAGGAGTAGTTTATCTGTGTTGTGTTTGATGTAGGGTGGACTGTGGGGGTGGGGGGCAAAGATTTGGGAGAAGGTGGTGTGATCTGGGGCAGCCTTGTCTGCTTCCGTACCATGAGTGGCGCCTACTCCCGTATTTTCTTCCTCTCCTCTCTTCTCTTTCCACCCTTCCCTCTCCTTGTTTATTTCCCTGGCTTATCCCTTTCTGCAAAGCCACAGTGGCAGATAGGAAGAGAGGATGGGGGGAAGGTGTGCCCTGAGTCGGGAGCACGGGAACAGGACTGGGGTCTGGCTGCAGACTGGCCAGCATTTGAGGCCACGGTCATGGCTTGAGTGTCCTTGTCACGGACACAGTTTTAGATATACTCGACCCAATTTGAGAGACCTGGCAAGGGAATCTGGAAGCAGGACTCATTCCATGGCCTCCCTTCGCCCTTCCCCCTTCATCCTTCATCTTCCTCTTCAAGGCTTGAGGTGAAAAACGACTGGGACTCCATCTCATGACTCCTGTGCAGGGATGGGCCACCTTGGCTGCTTCTCCCACAGCCGGGGGAGGGAAGAAGACTGGGGTCTTCCACCGAGCCTGCCCAAGCCTGTGTGGGCTTTTCCAGCATCTCTGACCAAGGACTGCTGCTCTGAGAAGGCAGAGCAGGTCCAGCAGCCCGGCTCCACAGCCTCCAACGTTGGAGGCCTGCCAAGCGCACCATCTGTACCCTCCGGCCAGTGCTATGCATTGCCAGCTTCTACATTAAGCCCTCCCCCCCGAGGCTGCTGCCCCCAGCCTGTGCTGGGAATCTGCCAGCGCCCCAGACTGCATCATACGATCAGATAAGCTTTGCCAGGTTTACGGCTGGTAATTTATGGCCTTCTTTAACAACATCTCTCACGCCGCACAGTCATTAATCCCAGAGCTTTTGCCCACTTTGTAGAAAATAGCTTTAGTAATTCCTTACAATGTAACATTTGCTAACTCACCTGTCAGGCTGTCAGGCTGGGTGGGTGTGGCAAGCCACTCTCCAGTTACTTCTTTCCATCTTACTTTGCTTAGGTGAGTCAGGCCTTCTCCCTCCAGAAAATCCCAGCAAAGATCTTTATTACCCAGCTCCCAGCCTACCCTCCCCTGTTATCCCTGCAGTGTCAGCTCCACACCTGACCCCCGCGCCTTCTGGAAAGGCAGGAGAGGGGGCTGATGATGGGGTGGGCTCCCAACACTGGAAAAAGCAGAGCCTTTCACTGCTACAAAAAAGACAGCGGGTCATCGGAAGGAGAGGGGGCGCATTGTGACCCAAGTGTACATCTACACACTTGTACACAAACATAGGGTGTGTGAAATGCCTCTGTGGGCAGCTGGCTTGGGCACTAATCGAAGGATCAGCTTGGACTGTTTGAAAACTTCCAACAAAGGCGAACAAAATGATACATAACTGTATTTGGCTCCAGGATGAATTACACAGTACTTTACGGCCAAATAAACTTAACTTAAGCTAGTCCAACATTAAAATCAAGTCTCCTTCTCTTAAGGCATGCCCCCCTGGGTGAAAGAGGAGGTAGCATGGGAAATTCTAAATTATGATGAGGAAAGACAGGTGGGATGAAAAGGTTTGGACTGTGATCATGAAACACTTTGAGTATATACTGATCAATCAAAATTTTAAAAACTGTCTGGGTGGCTCAGTCAGTTAGGCGTCCGACTTTGGCTCAGGGCATGATCACATGGTTCATGGGTTCAAGCCCCGCATTGGACTCTGTGCTGGCGGCTAGCTCAGAGCCTGGAGCCTGTTTCAGATTCTGTATCTCCCTTCTCTCTGACCCTCCCCTGCTCACGCTGTCTCTCTCTCAGAAATAAATAAAACATTAACAAATTTTAAAAAAATAAATAAGAGAAGTCTAAGGGAAAGATGGAGTGAAACACACTGAAAGATAATATATCAAAATGATAAAAAGGCTAAATTCAGATGTTGGCATATATATTGTGTATAATATGTAGGTATTACACATATATGTATATATATGTGGCTCTCAATTTATTATCTTTCTATCTTTTCTAAAGTTCCTACAATCAACATTCATTTTTATACTTAGAATAAATACAAACACCACAAATGAATGATAATGTTCATTGTGATTGACCAATTAGTTAATGCGACTAACATCAAAGGTGTTCATCTTTCTCATACATATTCTTAAGACCAGGAGAATTTCTAGAGACATGCTATCTGCCCATCTCCTCTCCTTGGGCCCATTCTCTCTCTCTCTCTCTCTCTTTCAAAAGTAATAGGTAACATTTATTGAACACTTTATGCCAGCTTTTGTGCTGAACACATTATAAGCATTATTTTATTCTATCTTTACAACAAGTCTGAGATAACAATCTTTAATGTTGGTATACTTTTTTCCTCTCAGACTTTTTGGAAAAAAAAAAAAGACTTTGTTGGGTGAGTTTTAAATTTACAGAAAAATAGAGAAGATAGTACAGAAAGTTCCCACGTAACTTGAAACCAGCCTCCCCTGTTATTAACATCTTCTAGTAGCATGATACATTTGTTGCAATTAATGAGCCAATACTGATACTTTATTATTAACTAAGACCAGCAGTTTATTGACATTTCCTCAGTTTTTGCCTAATGTCCTTTTTCTGTTCCCTCCATGATACCACATACTAAGGAGTCATCCTGTCTCTCTCTAAGGTCCTCTTAGTTGCAATAGTTCTCTGCTTTTCTTTGGTTTTGATGACCTGGACAATTTTGACGAAGCTCCTCAGAAATTTTCTGGGGTTTTCCTCTTGATAGGACTGGAGTGAGAGTTGGGTTTTTTTAATTTAATTCTTAAAAAATTTTTGCAGTACACGTGACGTACAATGCTGTATTAGGTTCAGGTGTGCCACACAGTGATTTGACACTTCTACACACGTGCAGCACTCCTTGGACCCATTTTCTACTAAAGTACCCACATCCCTCTGGTTTCATATTTGCTTTTTCTCATAGCGGATATAGGAAGGAAGTGTCTATTACTGAAGAACTTAAATATTTCCCAATGCAAATGTCATATTCTTCATGGAGTCCTCAGTGCTTATTTAACTGAGGATGCTCGGGGAATACTTGTTGAATGGATGGATGGGTGGATGGATGGATGAATGGACAGTGGCTGTGTTTCATTTCAAATAAGGCAACTGAGGTTCAAGCTGGTGTCATTTTGCTGTCCCTGTCGTGGGCTCCTTGGCATTGGTGCTGTGGGCAACAGCAGCCACTGTACTTGCTCTCATCCAGTTGGGGTGTGCATGGTGCCAACACAGCATTTGCTGTGGAGGATGAGGATGCTTTCTACATGAGGACTGCAGGCACAGTCAGGTTTCCCACTGAATTCACCTGAGGGCACTTGTTTGCTTGTGTGCTTGTCATTTTTGGCACTCTTCAGTGAAAAACTCAGATGTTCCTGTGGGACGTACAAGCAGACACAATGTTGGACTTCATTATTGTGCCGCCGTTCTCTTTGAGGGTCCATCTTCTTTTTGCAACTTGGCTCTGAAGACACTCAGCTGAAGTGGTATTGACATTAGACTCTGATTTCGATGTGTGTGTGGGGGGGGGAGGTAATTTTAAGTGAATCTTTGTAGCCCAGTTCTTTAGGGTATAGTCAGCTACCACATAGCATAAAGTTGTAAAACTCACTCATTTCAGCATGTCTACCCTATGCACACCCACACACGCACATCCACGCACGCACATGTGCACATGTACATCTTCTCCAAAGGGCAATGAAAGCAGGTCCCTCTTTCAGCCACATACATTCGGAACCCAAGCCCTGCTTCTTTCTCCTCCCCACCCCAACTTGACCATCATTTTAATCAGGGTTTGAGGGAGGAGGAGGTTGAAGGAAGTTGTGCAAACAACCCTGACAAACTGAGGTGAGTTTGGAAAGCTCATCCTGGGTCTCTTAAGACCTTCTCAAAGACCACAAATCAGCAGCTTGCTCTTCCCCACACAGGAGGGTGTGGAAAGAAAGATGCCAGGAGATGCATGACCAGATCTATATGAAATTGAGAAAGGGAATTCCTAAGATTCTTATGTCTAGTACTTGCAGGAGATCCTTTTTACCCATGAGTGAAGGTGACTCATGGGAGTGGGGAGGATGCAGAAGGTCAAGACTGAAATACTTGCCTAGGCGAACAGGTTAACTCTTCATGCAGATGGGCTGAGGGTGCCTGGGTGGCTCCGTTGGTTAGGCATCCAACTTCAGCTCAGGTCATGATCTTACAATTTGTGAATTTGAGGCCCGCATCAGGCTCTGTGCTGACAGCTCGGAGCTTGGAGTCTGTTTCAGATTCTGTGTCTCCCTCTCTCTCTACCCCTTCCCTGCTCACCCTCTGTCTCTCTCTCTCAAAAATAAATAAGCATTTAGAAAATTAAAGAAAAAAGAAGATGGGCTGATGGAGGGTCCATGATGATAGAGAAAGTCACAGCCTTGGGTTCTAGACTTACTAACCCAGGGGCCTTGACCTTTCTGAGCCTTGTTGTTCATCTATAAACCAACCTGCATCAAATGAGTTAATGTTTGTCTGCTTTATTTATTTTTCAAATGTTTGTTTACTTTGAGAGAGAGCAAGCACGTGCACAAACAGAGGAGGGACAGAGAGGGAGAGAGAGAAAGAATCCCAAGCAGACTCTGTACTGTCATCGCAAAGCCCAAAGCAGGGCTCGATCCAACGAAACATGAGAACATGACCTGGACTGAAATCAAGAGTCAGACACTGAACCCACCGAGACACTGTGGAGCCCCAAATGAGCAGGTGTTTGTGAAAGCATCTTGCAAACTGTAAGGTTCTTTACAAATGCAAAACGTGGCTAGAATGAGTGCATAATAATAAGCACTTGTTGAATGAGTGGATAAATGGAACTCACTTGTGGCGTGCTATTAATTTTGATGACATACTGAGATCACCAGCAAGCATTTTATCGATCGATGACAATCCTATGAGTACCGGTCAAAACAAAACTGCAAAAACCACAAATTTCATCACTGAGTGATATACGGCTTTATAGTGGTTTTCTTTGTTTCATTTGTCTCTGTCTTGTCTCTGCAATTACCCTGTAAGCGGCTTGAAAGCAGAGATCTGGCCACGCACAGCTTGCCCAAAGTCAGCCAGGCACAAGGATCGACCTTAGTGAATATTTGGGGATTGAATCTTGGATCCTTCATGGGAAGAACTTGGGGTGCTGTGAGTGTGCATGTGGATGGGAAAGCCATCTGCTGGTTGGACTGGAGGGGTCAGGATGAAGCAGGGCTGGAGGGAGAGAATACTCTTGCAGACATGCCTGCAGACCCATTTATCTCTCCCATTCAACACAGTTGGCCGAGAATTAATGAAGAGAAAAATAGAATGTCTGTAACAAGTGAAATTAAGCCACAAACTTCTACTGAGCCTTTTGGATGATGTCTCACTAACTCCTGAGAGGGTTAACTAGGTTTCTGGCTGTGACTTCTCTCGGCTCCTCTTTAAGTGTTGTGCTTTCCTCTCCTACTGACCAGCCAAGAGCCCTTCCTTGGCAGTCCCTGGCTGGGAAGTAGGAGAAAATTACTGACGCTTGGGGGGGCGGAAGGGGGAAGGCTTTTACTTTAAAAAAAAAAAAAAAAGTAAGGGAACAGAATAGCCAGGGCCAAAGAAAGGGAACCTTTAAAAGGAACTTATATTTAGTCCCAGCATCAAAATGAAGACAAGCTCTTTCTTCTCCACTAGGTTCACACTGAGGAGAGTGAAATTGCTCTCCCTCCATTTCATTACAGGGAAGCCTTTTCAGCTTCCTTCAAGAGTCTCAAGTCCCTAAGAAGAGTGTCACCCATGAACTCCAGCTCCCTCACGTTCCTCTTCTCTGCATTGTGCTTTGCAGTAGGCACTGTGAACAGAAATGAGGTAACTTACAGGGGGTCCAACAATTGATCCAGGCCTGGGCAGGAGGTAGAGGACTGGATATAGCAGATACCCCAGTCCGGACTCTCAGTGAAATTAAAGCCAAAGGGCTAATGGGAAGCAAGAGCATGTTGAGTACCACAAATAGGCAGAGAGAAAGGGTCTGAACAAGGCTGATGGATGGAGAGACACAGAAGACCATTTCAGACCCAAGCACCTTTTGTGATATGAAGGAATCATCTCTAGGGGAAGGGACTGAGCTATTAAAAGGGTGAATTGATGGCTGAGGCATGCCCACCATGCATGTTTCGTGGACCCAAAGCTCTTTAAACAATTACATGAAACAGGTAGAAACTAGCTATTAACAAGGAAATGGAAACCCAGGGGTCAGGTTTGTTTGTTTAAAAAGAGAACAGCAGTGATTCATCATCATACTTCAGACGGCTAAATAAATATTTACTAAATGAGGGCAATAGTCCACAAAAGAGAACTTGGAAAGCAGTCTGAGAAGGTGCCTCTCTGCAGCTGAGGTTTGATGGGACTTTGCTCTGGGACCACAGGGCTTGGCCTTGAAAGGATACGCTGTCGGAGGCTGGCTCCAGCAGGTCCAGGGGTCCCTGAAGGATGGACAGTGTCGGCGAGAGAGAGAGTGAGAGAGCCCCGAGATTCTTTCTGATCACCAGGCAGACATCTCTGTCCTGTTGGTTTTGGTGTCTTTATTTATAGGTCAAATGTTAACATGGCATCAGAAAATGGAATTTTTACAATGGATAGCTCTCTGTGATAAGATGTTTTTGTAAATGTACAGAAACAGGTTTTACAGAAGTATTCTTGCAGAACTACCCCAATTATAGTGAGGTTGAGTAACTAAGAAAATAACAGGGTGTTCACATTTTAATAACACTAAGATTAAGCCATAGGGTTGTAGATACTCTTATCCATCCTCATCACAGCTGCCAAGGTAAGGGAAGGTATTTGTGCAATGTAGGCCTTAGGGAAGGGGCTGCTACACACCAAAAGTTAGCAAAGGTATATGTAGTAACTTATCTTCTGCCCTTATCTGTTCCTTCTCTCTAAGTTAGGCTCTTTGTCTCGGGGCAAGACTTGATTTTCCAGTTATATTCTTTATTGCACCGGAGAGCCAACCATACCTTTAAAGAGTTTAGCTCATTTCCAATGCATAGAATAGCCTCTTCGAGTACATTTACCTTTGTGTCTAGTATTATGATTTCTTGAATAGCTAGGGCATGAGAGACATTTTTGGTTAGCTGGTTTACATGTTGAGCTGTATGAACATCCTGGACTAACGCAATGGTAGAAACAGCATTGTACATGTAAAGGTCAATCTTTTATGAGTAAGGGTCATTAGCCTGTTCATAGCTCAAGGGAAAGTATGGAGGGAGTATGGAGGGAAACAGGACCTTCTGGAGACACGATGTCTGTTCCCATAATCAAAAGAAGAAGTTCCCACAATAAGTTCCTTCACAAGGTGCAGTCATCATACCAGGGCTGGAATAAGGGGACAAGTCACTCCCAATATTGACCAACAAGGTACCCTAGGGGTCAGTGCTCAAGCAGAAATAATTGAGTGAGGGTGGATATCGGTCTTCATCAGATTGGCAAGAGACCGCGCAAACTTGCTTTAACCTCATCAGGAGTTTTCTCGACTAGTGGGCTCAGAAAGGCTCCCAACAATATGTAAGGTGTAGTTTCATGTGTCACCATTAGCAAGTCCACACAAGCAACCCGAACGTTTTTTGGCAGCCCCCTGTCATTGCAACTATAGCTGCTAACTTGTTAGCATCTCTGGTTTATGGGCATAAAAGCAACAGGAAAATTGAAATAAGGAAATACTCCCACTGCCTCTAAATCATGAATTTCTCCAGTCACTGGATTCCTTAATGACTTTATTTTTTCTTTAGTTTTGGGAGTTAGTAATTGGGGCCTGGAAGAAACCCAACCAGAGCCTTCATCCCCATTCTATTTAGATGAAAGTATCAAAGAGTCCTGGAATGGTCAGCTGTGAAGACCATCAAAATCTCTAGTCCCATTGCCAATTGTAGCAGCAACAAGCAAGTCCCAGAGTTGTAAGGGGCTTGTCCAAGGCACACAGGGATCTGGTCCCAGGACCATGCTTCTCACAAACACACTCCCTTTAGTAGGTCACACTTTCTGTTCCTTAAATTAAAGAGTTCATGGTATCCCCTAAATATCACACAGATATGTTTTCACATGGCTACGTGAGCTCCATGGGTACCAACCACTATTTGGTTCTGGGGTGCTTCCTAAGGAGCACGGGACCTGGCAGCTCTGAAGGGCAGCATAGATTCCTCTGTAAGCAAACTATAGGAAGAGGTCCTTGGCGAGCACCACCAACCTTCATGGCCTCCTGAGTGGCTACATTGGCTGTGCTCACACAAGCCTGCAAGCCTGCAAGCCAGGCAGCTGCTCGCTCCATGTATCACGCAGTGGACATGGCTCCCCCCAGGACATCTTTCCCTTTCCAGCCCACACATTCCAGGCTCTTCCTTCCTCTTAGGGAATTTAAGCTTAAATATTGTTCTAAACATAATTAAACATAATTACACCCACAGACGATCTTTGGGAGACCTGAGGTTTCAAAATTCTCATGCTTGAAATATTACTTGAATAGGAAGAGTAACAAGAGGTTAATGGCTGAAGGTCTTGAAGATCTTGAAAAGTCTTAAGAAGAACACAACTTGGGCTGAGGGAAACAGGACAGAAAATAAAAACCGAGGTAATGGTTTTGTGGAAAAGAAAATAAGACCATTGGTGCCGATGGTGGAGAAGATGTACCACAGTTCAAATAGGGGCAGTAGCTGCAAACATGAATTCATGATATATTTTGTATTTTATTTTTACTCCCTAAATAATACTTCATAAAATAACAGTTTAAAGACCACAGTCAGAGTTGTCTTCTCCTTGTGGAACAAAAAAAAGGTAGATTTATGATATTAAAATGGGTAAAGGATTATGGAAAATGGAATAGGCAGCGACCATAAGCAAAGTGATGCTCAAGCCTAAGGAATCAGAACCTGAGTAGGGGGGGCATGAGTAAAGCTGTCTGCCTGGCCTTACTTCAGGCTATTTAGGTACTGACTTAGTATCATTCAGAGACTCACAGGGACAGGAGGGGGCCCCATTTCCCAAGTGAAGTCAGAAGTCAGGGCCAGTAGAAAAAAGATCCCCTTCTGGCCAAATGTTCTTTCTTTCTTTTTTTTAAAGTTTTTTAAATGTTTTATTTATTTTTGAGAGAGAGATAGAGACAGCGTGAGCAGGGGAGGGTCAGAGAGAGAGGGAGATACAAAATCCGAATACAGGCTCCCAGCTCTGAGGAGCTGTCAGCACAGAGCCAGGCGCGGGGCTTGACCCACGAACCATGAGATCATGACCTGAACAGAAGTCGGATGCTTAGCCGACTAAGCCACCCAGGCGTTCCCAAATTTTCTTTCTTATTGGAAATTCCAAGAAATCTGTATGGCTTTGAGGTCTAAGAGCAGACTCCCTCATTCAGGATTTATGCAGTCTCTATCCCTGAGGCCCTACTGTGTGTCAGACGCTGTTCCTGAGACCCGTACTCCAAACCACCCAACATCATGTTATATCCTGCTGCTTCCTCCACCCACCCCAGTCCATTGTTAACAAGTAACAAAATTGATTTATTTGGATTTTATCTCCTTTTTATTTTCCCCACTCACCCCATCTTGGGGTGGCTAATAAACTACATCATAGGGTAAAAGGCTGGCAGCCAGGGGGATAGAAGGAAAATGCAAGTGCTGAGCTAATGAATTAATTGGATTTTGATGTACTAAGAGTCCATAATGAGCTCTCGATTATTCAGGGATATGTTCCCAACCTAATGTAGTCTTCTTTATATTCCTCCTGCTCTGCTTGAGGCTTAGCAATTTGGAACTTGTATAAAACAACAAGGATTCTTGTGGAAACAAAACAAAATAACCAACCATAGTCTAATTTTCTTTTCTTTTCAAAGCCTTTTCAAGTTTTTGCTTGTCACCTATTCCCTATTAAAATGTAAACTTTTTGAGGGCCAGGAACTAATTTACATTCACATCCTTCCTGACCCCACAACCCCACTCAACAATACTTACGAATATTTTTTCATGCTAACAAATACTATTCACTTTTAATGGTTTTGTAGTATTCTGTGTTATGCTGTTTCATTGTTTATTTAACCAGACTTATTATTGGACACTTAGATTGTTGTTTATTTTCCAGTATCCCTGTCGGTACCTTATAAATAAACCTTGTACACTTTCCTTTTTTTAATTTTTTAAATGTTTTTTATTTATTTCTGAGAGAGAGAGCGAGCATGAGCAGGGGAGGGTCAGAAAGAGAGGGAGACACAGAATCTGAGACAGGCTCTAGGATCTGAGGTAGCTGTCAGCACAGAGCCTGATGGGGGCTCAAACACATAAACCGTGAGATCATGACCTGAGCTGAAGTCGGATGCTCAACCGACTGAGCCACCCAAATGCCCCCCCTTCAACACTTTCTTAATAACTTTGTGAAGATAAAGTTCCAGAAGAAAATTCTGGGTCAAAGTGGATGTGTGTTTTTAAGGGTTTTGACTCATATTGCCAAATATGCACCAGAATTATTGTGCCAACCGTTTATGCGAGTCCTCACCAGCTCATACCCTAGCTCCGTGCTTCCCGGGGGAAATCTCCTGGCATGAGACAGCGAGACATAACTCCCTTCCATGGGGTTGCTCCTTGAAGATAGCATTATTATTCAATGCCTTTACCCTGGGCAACTGGAGTCCAAGTTTAAGCCCTTTCAAATCCAATACTGTACATTTATAAAGGTCACTCTATTGTTTTCATCCTCCACTGGTTTGTCTGATCTCACTTGTAGACTCACAATTTCCAACCTTGGCTGGGGGTGGGGATTGAGGAATGAGGACAGTAAGACGAAAAAGACAAGAGCTCGCTGTTCTTAGAAAGGTAGCCCGCTTGGAAACAAAATGGCAGGCTCCACAGGGTAATTCTGTTACTTCTAGTTTGTAAAATGGAAAAAAAAGTGAACACTTTCGTGATTCTCTTAAGGTCCAGAACTCTTTATGGGCTGGACCATCTGAAACAATGGTTCACAAAATAGAAACCGAGCTTAGATCTTATATCATAATTCTGGTTTTATGACAGGCCTCTGGGTGTTCCTGCCTTCCAGCCCGTCATTACTAGACAGATTTTGAAACAAAGTTAGGGATGAAGGAATGGGCAAAGGGGCAAAGGTCGAGTTATAGAGCTGAAGGGGAGAAGCATGACATAAAGGAGGCAAGAGACAGGGGTAGAGCAAGGGGTGGGGCAGGGAGAGAAAAAGATGATGTGCCCAATAGCAAAGTCATCTGGGTTTGCAGGACCAGCTTCAGAAAACCAATAATGCAAGAGGGCTCAGAGCACAGGAGAGTTTAGGAGCAGCCTCTATCTCCTCCTACCTCCCCTCCCAAAAAGCCACCCCAAAGAAACATTTTAATCTCAATTATGTTCCCTTAGCCTTCCTTCCAATCAAATTGCAGCCTTAAGCCCCTCCTCTGTGGAAATTCTGCAGCTGTCACCAGAAGTATCTAGAATCACCATCAAAACATGCAATCAATCCAGAATTCCTCTTAAATATTCTAGGCCTCTAGGTATCATTTGATATATTAATTATGTAATTTACTAATTAAGTGGATTAATAAAGAACCACTACTCAGGAAATTTTCTAAGGTTCTTGAAACAATGTTTCTCTCTGGTGTTATAAAGCACAGAGGCCCCCAGAAAAGCATAACAGCTGAATGCTAACAAGCCAGACTTTGGACCCCAGTTTTGAACCCTGGGGTGAAGGGGGTACTTCCCAGCCTCTCACCCCTGCCTGCAGTGAGAAGGTGAGCAATGAACAGGCAGAAAGGACTGGAGCCTGTAACGGGGAAGACACAGGTAAATCTCAAGTGTCATAGGCCGCCATGTGTCTTGAAGAAGTCAGGACCATGGAGAGCAGAGTCAGAGTGCCACTGTTTGGCTTGCTATTTATAGGTCTCTTTGAGGGTACTTTTAATGGTAATAATTGTGCCTTTGCTAATCTCTGTCTAAATCAACAACTGTTTTTCTGGTTAGAAAGCTTTCCTGTGACTCTTATTTAAAGAATGAAGATTCGGCACACAGCAGCCTCTGAAACGACAGAGGAAGGTAAACAAGCCCAGTTCTTTGGGAGGGTTTTGTGAATTTTGCAAAAGGGGGGCACAAGGGTTAGAGGAAGCACTTTGCTACCACTCATGGATGTAAGTGAAAACCCTCTATCATTAGTCAAAATGTCAGACAGGGCCTGCTTACTCATAGCTGATTAGAAAATAGCAGATCCCCTTCCTGTGACTCAGCAGGGCAGCTCCCCTGTGGGCAATACCAGCACTCATGGCTCTTCTTTCTCATGCATTCAGATGGCAATGCATTTTCCCAGCAGAAGCCTCCATGTTGTTTCCTGCCAAAACTGAGCAATGAATTTGGAACTCTGGCCAAAAGAGCTTAGTATATATGTCAACATGGTATAGAGCTTTGTAAAGCTGCCCTCATTTAACTTATAGATGCCTTCTTCATTAGAGACCGGGGGCTCTCAAAGTAGGCTGTAAGGAGTTTAGCAAAGCAGAAATTGTGCTCATGTTGAGACTCTTGAATGCTGACAAAAACTGAGGACTGATGGATGTGGGGGGGAGGAGGGATGGGCATGGAGGAGGGCACTTGTGGGGATGAGCACTGGGTGTTATGTGGAAACTAATTTGACAATAAACTATTTGTAAAAAAAAAAAAAGAAATTGTGCTCATGTTGCCTCTTTTGTCCTCAAGACTAATAACTGATGTGCCTTTTAATACCCTCTGATAGGCTACTGACAATCTTAAAATAGACAGACATGAGGTACGGCTTGAAATACTTACATGGGGGATTACAAGAATGCTCCATGTTGGTGGATTTTGGCCAGAAAACAAGGCAAGTAATTTCTGTGTCCCAAGAAATTTTTTGACCTATTTTTGGACTTGTTTAATCCCAGCTTATACTCTTCCATGCCTTTTCAGTGGTTTTCCCCCATCCTTTCTTTTCTGGTGTGATTAACCTAAAAGAGAGCAAGCCCCTGCCCTTGTGTGAGTTGTGTGAAAACACACTTTCAAGGAAGGGAAGGGGAGGGCCATATTGGATGTGTTTGAGGCTCAAGCCAATACCCTGGGATCTTTGCGAGGAAAATTCTCAGACACCCAAGGGGATCTTTTATGCTCTAGTACAGTATCTTGTTTGCCTGATGCTCTGTGGGACAGTGCCAATCATGCTCCTTGATTTGACCTATCCATTTGGTCAAACAACTGATTTCTATTGATCCATTTGTGGAACTTGGCCAGACATTTGATTGAATTTACCAATCCAGGTGGCTGGTTTTTCTAATAGACACAACCAATGCCGTAGGTTATCATTAAATATTTTACCTCTGGTGTTTGGGGCCTGGCAGAGAAAAAGCAATATTGACTCTTCACAACAACAGCTAAAAACTGGCAGCTTCACACTACCAGTCAAATTCCCTTGTCCCTTGTCAGCCAGGCTGCACCAGGAGGGAGACTTCCCAGCAGCAGCTTCCACGGAGCCCAAGCATCTCTCGTTTGGCTGTGCTATTCTGTAGTATCCATTCTCTTCTCTGCAGGGTCCACTGGGGACTTGTATTTCTGCAAGAATTCCTTGGGTGTGTTGTGTGTTCTCCTCTGCTTAGTCATTCAGCCATAACCTTTCCATTTAGAATCCTGCCCTGATGATGGTTCAGCTCCCTAGTTCAATATTTTACATTTATCTCTATTGAATTCCAGTTGCCTTCTGTTACAAGAGGCACTTAAATTATCTGAGCTTCGCTCCACAGGCTCAGGCTCCAAGTCCAGGACAAATCTGTTTAGCACTTAGGGATCATTGGCTGTGTGAGGGGCTTGGGCATATAAATGTATCTGAATTGGTTGTCTCTTAATGATAGCAAAGGCAGCAGACTTGGGTGGAGAGCATGGGAGCCACGGATATTATAAAATCTCAATTAGGTTTCCTCAGTACTGGGGGAAAATGGACCAGAAACATTATTTGGAGAGTGGGGAAATAAATAACAATACAGCCTTGTAGTAAAGGAGCAGCTAGCATATTGCAAGCACCTGCTAGATATGAACACTGTTATGTACATCAAAAAAGTACTGTAGCTTTTTCTTCATCAAGGACACTTACAATATATTATGCAGTTAGCCATTAGCTCTCTTGTTGCCCTCCCACTGATGATGGTAGGAGGTCATATGATTTTTCCCGTATTTCAGGGTTGGAAGAGTGGTTCAAGAAGCAGAAAGAGCTTGTGATATGCTGGGAGTGGTCCCCAACTTAGCCACTCCATACTAATGTTCTTGCCAATGGATTATGGCCACTGAAAAACAAAGAAAACAGGCACTAAGGATAAGGGTCCTCAGAATGAAGGACTCTAGATTGGGCCACTCTGTAAACCAGGCTTTTACAGAAAAATCCCAGTCCTAATGTAGGAGAAAATGTATAGCAGAGAATTCTGACCAGCTTCTTTCCCTAGACACACCCCTAACATTATAGAATCCAAATTTTATTGACTGTCTAAGGTCTGAATGCAGCAGTTTGATGGATTCTATGGTTTCTCCCTTTGGGATCCACTGAGCATGTCTAGTCTTATAAAACCCTACAAACCATAAGGCCAAAGAGCTCAAGAAGGTTGAAAATTCCTTTGCATTCATGAATCCATGGTCCTTCTGATTCTCTAAGATCTTTGTCTCCATGAGGGTTAAAGGAATAGAAGAAAAGAAGGAACCAGACATAGGAGGTGGAACTGGTCTGGAAGGAGATATATGGAAGGTGATGACTATGCTCTTTCCTGAGGGCATGTCTGTTGGCCCCCTTTTTCCTCTCTAGAAGTAGACAAGCAATAGCATTGTTTTTGAGGAGAGAGGGAGGCTGCCCAGAGAGCTCTTGATTAACTCATATTTTAAAAGGTCATGTATGAAAGATGGAAGGAGAAACACATAACCAAGGACAAATACAAAAGAGTATCACAAGCCTGTAAGAATAGTGCCAGCAAGACTAATGCTCAGAATGAGCAGAGACTTCAGAAAAATGCCAGGGACAACACAAAAGCATTTAGTAGCTATGTTCAGAATTAAAAGGTACAGGCTTACTGCTTGGGGAAATTGGAGCAAGGTTATGGATAAGAAGAGAAAGAACAACTCAAACATTTTGTTTCTTTACCAAAAGGCAAGATCTTTCAGCAGAAGAGAATAGAATCAATATTGTTCAAATAATCTTGAAACTTAAGCTGGACAAACAAAAAGTAAGTGGTCACCTGGAGGTCTTAAAAGTTTCCACACCTGACATTATTTCATGCCAGGATTTTGAAGAAACTTTGATAAATGTTTATAAAACTAAAGTTTGGAAACGATTGAGGAAAGAAACCAGAAGACTAGAGATGAGAAAAATCTGGATTTTCCTGGAAAATTCCTGATTGTATAGCCCAATGTCTTTGATACTGATCACCATAGAAATTCAAAGATTAATTAATATTCAACTTGCTTATGGACTCTTAGAAGGGAAGTGGCAATCACTGGGAGCTAGCATGGGTTCACTGAGAACAAGGCATATTAAATGTACTCCTATATTCATTTTGTACCAAATTGCTAGATATGTAAATAAGCTGAATACTGTAGATATGCCAAGGTCCTTGACAAAGCTTGCCTTGATATTCTTGTGGATTGAGTGGGAAATTGAGGCCTGCATAATACTGTTTGCTAGCATCATGGTTAGTTGGCCAGCCATGCTTAGGCATTAGCTTACATCAACAGAGTGGGACTGTCTTATATATTCAAGAGCTACATCTTTGCCTCTGTTCTTCCCATTTTTATCAAGGACTAAGATGGAAAATAAGCAGAAAGCATGTTATCAAATTTATGAATGGGATAGCAGAACCAGGATTCAAAATATCTCTATGGATTATAGGAATGGCTAAAGCCAACAAGATAAAATTCAATAAGGATAGAATTAAGTCCTGTATTTAGGCTTAAGAAAAACCAGTGATGCAGGTCCAGATTGGGGACACCTGGCTTAAGAGAAATTCATTTGAACAAATCACTTAGGGGTTATTGTCTGACTAAAATGCAAATAGCAGTTATAGTATATAAGACTTCAAAAACATTTCCTGCAATCACAGACCACTGTAGAGGTATTCTGTCTAGGACAAAGGAGGCAACCATTCATTGTCCTGGAGAAAGGTCCCTGACAAATCAGAGCTGTTCCAGGGAGGGCTAACACAACAGGGAAGCATCTCACACCTTGTTGTGAGAGTAACTTGGTAATGGTTAGTGGAGCTAAAGATACTCCTAGATATATAATCTAGAAAAGTCCTTGCGCCTGTGCACAAAAAGACATATATTAGAATGTTTTTTAGCAACACTGATTGTGATGGCTAAGTGCACAAATAACCTAAATGTCCATCAACAAGACAGTGGCTAAAGAAAATGTGGTATATTCATAAATCACAGGCATAATTAGAACGGAAAAAGGAAGTTCAATAAGAATACCTACATTATGAGAGCATTTATTTACATTTAAAAACATGCACAGTACTACTTGCTGTACAGTGATACATATGTATGAACTAAAACAATAAAGAAATACATGGGAGGGGGGTGTCTGGGTGGCTCAGTCGGTTAAGCCGCCGACTCTTGATTTCAGCTCAGGTCATGATCTCGTGGTTTCCGAATTCAAGCCTCAGAGCAGAGCCTGCTTTGGATCCTGTGTGGATCCTTTGTCTCCCTCTCTCTGCCCCTCTCCTGATCATGCTCACTCTTTGTCTTTCAAAAATAAATAAATGTTTAAAAAATTTTAATAAATAAAATTTTAAAAGAAATACATGAGAGTGAGAAGTACCACATCCAGGATCATGCTTTCTCTCAGCGGAAAAGGAAGGTAATGCAGTTTGAAGTGGTAAAACAGGACTCTTCTTTTCACAATGTTTCCATTCAAAGTTGGGTTTTGGGTAAATGGGTCTATGTTGTTTTAATCTTTACACCATTTTCAATGTTTAAAATATCCAAAATACTTGTTTGTGGATTTAAAAAGATTTATTGAGGTGAAATTCACATGACTTAAAATTAACCAATTAATTTATTTTTAAGGTTTTTAAATTAAAAAAATTTTTTAAATATTTGTTTACTTTTGAAAGAGAGAGAGAGAGAGAGAGGGAGAGAGAGAAAGAGAGAGAACAAGTGGGGGAGGGGCAGAGAGAGAGACACACACACACAAAATCCAAAGCAGGCTCCAGTCTCTGAGCTGTCAGACAGAGCCCGACACAGAGCTCAAACCCACAAACCATGAGATCATGACCTAAGCTGAAGTAGGATGCTTAACTGAGTGAGTCACCCAGTGAATGCCCCAAGATTTAAAAAATTTTTAAAGTAAATCTCTACACCCAACATGGGGCTCAAACTTACAATCCTGAGATCAAGGGTCACATGCTCTACCAACTGAGCCAGCCAGACACCCCAAAAGTAAGCATTTTAAAGTGAACAACTAGGTAGTATTTAGTACGTTCACAGTGTGCCACCACCATCTCCATCTAATTCCGAAACATTTCCATCACTTCATGTAAAACTCTGTACCCAATGAGTAGTTTCTCTCCATCCCCTTTTGAAAAGTTTTTTGTTTTTCTGGATGCTGAGAATTTTCTTTAAAAAATGGCTTTTAAAAAAAAAAAGCAGTTGTACATTCACAGCAACATTGAGAAGAAGGTACAGAGATTTTTTCATATATCCCCTACCCTCACACACACATAGGTCCCTCATCAACATCCCCCACCAGTGATGAATTTGTTACAACTGATAAACTTACATTGACTCCTCATCATCCAGAGTCCATAGCTTACATTATGATTCATTCTTGGTATACCTTTTATGGGTTTGGACAAATGTGTAATGACATGTATCTGCCATTATAGTATCACACAGAGTATTTTTATGCCATAAAAATCCTCTGTGCTCCATCTATTCACCCCTCTCCATAATACATCTTTAAGGAGCATGCTTTTTAAAAAACTCACAAGAAAGAGGGAAAGAGGGATACATGAGAACTATCTCTAAACATTAAAGTTTTTTTCTATGAAATATTTCTATGAAATTCAATCTTGTAAAGCTCCCAAGGGATCGATGAGTAGATATTGGAAGAAGGAAGAGTTTGGTTTAACATGAAGAAGAGCTTTCTAGCAAGATTGCAACAGAATTTCACAGTTGTTCAAAACATGGGCTTCGAGTTAGAGTCAGGTTAAAATCTGCCTGCTGCTTTATTAGTCCTGGAAAAGTTGCCTGACTTCTCTGAGCTTTCATTTTGTATTTATAAAGTAGATAATAATGGTATCAACCTAGGATATAATAATAGGATTATTATAAGGAATAATTTAAATGAAGTATATAGGTGAACAGCACAGAACAAGTGCTACATAAGTATAAAGTAAACATAAAATAAAGAGCTATCCACAGATATAATGACTATCTCGTCAGACACTGAGTTTCCCGGTGCTGTCAAAGTTCAGCTTGAGGCTGGATGATGAACTGTCCAAGTTACTGGAGAGGGACACTTCTGCATCAAAGGGAGGTTAAGTTCCCTATTGTTTTACTTACACATTGTTGACTCTGAAAGTCTCTGCTTCAAACGCTGAGGAGACATATTGTTGGGTGCTTCTATGAGCAAAATATATTAGTTTTCTATTTCTGTGAGTAACATTACTACAAAATTAGTAGCTTAAAACGGGAAATAGATATTGCAATTTCTAAGGGCCAGGCTTGGTTAGACCCTTTGGCTTGGGGTTTCACCTGAAAATTGTAAGCAAACTGCTGACCAATACTTTGGTCTCTTTTCCAGTTTCACATGGCTGTTAGCAGAGTTCACGTCCTTCCAGAATATTGCACTGGGGGCCCCAGTTTTATTCCAGCTGTCTGCTGGAAACTGCCCTCAATTCCTTGTGATTGCTGGTGGTTGGGGGGGAGGGAGGGGAGTCATCCCCAGTTCCTTGTCACATGAGTTTTCACAGCATGACTGCTTGCTCCATAGCAAGGGAAGGAGTCTCTCACCAAGAAGATGTTATAATCTGTGAACATAATTGCGCTGGTGACATCCCATTACTTTCACCATATTCTGTTGGTTAGAAGCAAGTCCCAGATCTTGCCCAAACTCAAGGTGAGGGAATTATACAAGGGTGTGACTTTGGGAGGCAAGGGTAATGGAGGTCATTTTTGAGTCCATCTGTTACAGGCAGGAAGCTGCATGAGGAAATGAGGAGTACAAGTGCCTCCCTCATACTGCGGCAGGGGCGACAGAGGGCCAGACAGGCATGTAAGCTGAGATTGAGAAGGAATAAGAGGAGGAAAATTAGGGAATCTGGAAGGCTGAATAAGCATCAAAGCAGCATTCAGGGAAAGCAAGTAGCTGCGGGCACCCCAGGCTGACTGAACAGCCATTATGGCTACTGGGGGCCTGCCTGGTGTTACAGCAAGCTGTGACTGCATGTCTTGCCAAAAAGTCCCTGTTGTCATAAAGCACAGAGAGACATTTTGTCAGGATGCATTTGGGTACAAGGTGGATTTGGAAAAAGAGAAAAAATATGTGCAAAGATCCAGTTTGGTCTCATACCAAGCATATGCCAGCCTTTTGCCCATTTGCAACCACTTCATCCTCCTTGGGAGTTATTTTGTGTTGGACGTGGCTAAGGCTGCCTGCCATGGGCTTGAGTGTGTTCAGCTTGGTGCTGCAGATCATTGACCTTCTGGTGGGGAGGTGGAAAAGAATCAAAGGGCAAGGGGCTGAGGCTAACGCCCCAGGGTACAGCCCCAGTAGCTAAGGAGTCTCCTTTCAGAGTGCCCTGCATCTCATCCCATGCCAGCAAGGGAGACATATTTGCAAAGGGGACCAAAAATTCAAGTTATGGTCCTGGCTAGCCCCCAATTAGATACGTACAGCTGAACGTTTTTCTTTGTTGCTTTTTTTTTAAATCATAAGTCTCCAGTGGGGGTGCAGAAAGTCTGAATCTATATATCTGGCTTTGAATAGGGTCTGGAGAAGCTTCAAACCAATACATAATAGATGCTTGTAAAGCCAGCAGCATGATGGGTGGGTCGGTCTTAAAGCCACACTACCTCAGAGTTAGAAGAAACCTTCTGGTTGAATCCTCCTATGTAAGGCTGAACTCAGGAATGACTTGGCCCAGCTGCTTCAGATTCTCCCTGATTTTATGCCTCTGATTTTTGGATGAGAGTGAATCAAGGAGAATTTTAAATCTCTGGAAAATAAGAGTCCTCGTATGAGTTTGGGAAATGGGTACAGAAGCTTGAGTTCCAGGCCTAATATCTTTGACAGTGTGTTCCCCAGACAACCAGCCTTCAGTGTATTTCAATGATCCTTTCCTCTCTAGAGCTGATATTTGCATCTTGTGAGTATCTCCATCTCCACCAAGACCTGAGGAGGTGGCTTTTTCTGCTTCGTAAGTGTCAGTGAGTCAGCGCTAATGCTTCTGTGAGTCAGACCAGTGTGGGTGAGCCCTGTGTTTATCCAATACCCTGGAATAGAGGGGCAGCAAGAGGCAGCGATGCCTTTATAGCATACCAGGGAGTTCTTCCAGAACTGGACTTGGCCTAGGAGGTTTTATTCTAGAACTAGAAAATGGGATTTTGAAGAAGTGACTGGAGTTGATGTTACTCAGCTCCCTCCTGACTGTTTCTATTACTTATCCCTCAGTTCCTCTCCTGACATCTGCAAGAACTTGACCAATTCAGGTGTCTGAGTTGTCTCCCCCTTCTCGGTGTATTAGTGGGGGAAGGAGAGGGCAAAGAAAATGAAATTTGGGGCCGGCAGACGGTTTCTTCTAGGCCCTTGTATAAGGCCCCCTCTGATGCGGTCTCGTTTGACATCTATTATGCCCTCTGCTCTGTGGCTTCTTTGAACTTGCAGCACTTATTGTGATGCTTAATCCATACCAGGAACTCAGTGATAGTTGCTGAACTTAAAAGAATTAAATCAACACAGGAGGAGGATGGAGCCTTGGCTGGCTAGTAAAGAGATCTCTGTTCTACCTCTAGCTATGCCCACTACCAGATGACCTTGGCCACCGATATCCACTTTGTGCCTCAGAGTCTTCATTTATAAAACAAGAAGGTTGAATAAGATGATCCTGAAAGCCCAACCAACTCTATCTCCCAATGGCCTTATGATTCGACAGGCATGGGAATGGGAAAGTCCTGGATTTCACTATGGAAGGAAAATAACCACTACAAAGAGAGGCATCCTGAATCCCAGCTCAGACTTCCCAGAAATGAATTTGCTTGGGGGTGGGGACTGGAGGCATCATGGAGCCAGGCGCCCATCCTCAGTAGGGTCAGCAGCCCGCATGGGCATGCACACAGCCTTGGCTGTCAAAGAATGCACAGATCCACCTCTTAGCAAACACAATTCTGCTTGAAGAAGCAGTCACTAGTCATGGAAGAAACAATTACCAAATTGCCTGAAATAATTATAGTTTCTAAACAAATAAAGCCCTATGCTATGTGTCAATTCCTTGAAACACATAGACACACACACACACACACACACACACACAATTACAAGAAGTCTTTGCCTGAACTGTAAGGGTCACCAGCCTCAAAATATGCCTTGCTTTTAAAAAGTCATAAGTGCAGACAGGGTATCTTTTTTCTTTTTGAGATGTAGAATACCTTTTTGTTAATCCCTTAAGATTACAAGTTAAGTGTGTGTTTGTGGACACCAGCACGTACCTAGAGTTTAGAGACATGAGTACCATCTCTAAAATGGAAATTATAGCACAGCTAACTCCCTGGGCTCAGCCCACAGCATCATATTTTGTTCAGCAGTGTGAAGCTTTGACAACCCTCTTCACCAAGCAAGAGCGGGAGCTAATGCAGGGTGAGCCTATGTGGTAGGCCTTTGAAGAGTCTTGAAAATGCATGTATAGACATGTGTGTGCATGCATGTGTGTTTGACATTGAGAGGAAATGTACCCATCTCCAGCCATCTAGTGAGAGAAGGGAGGTGGTCACTCCCTAAATATCTTTTATCCACACTCAGCTTCCTGAGATACTTCATTTTGTGGGATGCCCAGGGTTCAAGATGATGATGCATTTGTTCTACTCACAGAATGACAGCATTTTCGTTAGTGTATTTTGGGTTTCCTTTCTTTCAGAAATGGTTGGCTATTCCATGTGTGTGCATGAACCTGCACTGCATATGTGTGCACAGCACGTATGTATATGCATATATAGATGTGTGTGCATGAACATGTACTATATACGTGTGCACAAGCATGTATAGATGTGTGTGCATGCATGTGTGCACGAACATGTACTATACATGTGTGCACAAGCACGCATGTGTGTGCATGTATAGATGTGTGTGCATGCATCTGCGTATGCACGAACATGTACTACATGCATGTGCACAAGCACATATGTGTATGCATGTACAGATGTGTGTGCATGCGTGTGTGCACGGACATGTATTATATGTGTGTGCATAAACACGTATATGTATGCATGTATAGATGTGTGCATGCATGTGTGCATGAACATGTACTATATATGTGTGCACAAGCACGTATGTGTATGCATGTACAGGCGTGTGTATGCACGTGTGTGCATGAACATGTATCACATGTGCTTGTGCACACATGTGTATGCATGTATAGGTGTGTGCATGAACATCTACTATATACGTGTGCACAAGCACGTATGTGTATGCATGTACAGGTGTGTGTATGCATGTGTGTGCATGAACATGTACTATATGTGTGTGCAGAAGCACGTATGTGTATGCGTGCATGTGTGTGCATGAACATGTACTATATGTGTGTGTACAAGCACACATGTCTATGCATGTATAGATGTGTGTGCATGTATGTGTGCATAAACATGTACTATATGCATGTGCACAAGCACATATGTGTATGCATGTATAGGTGTTCATGAACATGTACTATATACGTGTGCACAAGCACGTATGTGTATGCATGTACAGGTGTGTGTATGCATGTGTGTGCATGAACATGTACTGTATGTGTGTGCAGAAGCACATGTGTGTGTGCATGCATGTGTGTGCATGAACATGTACTATATACGTGTGCACAAGCACATATGTGTATGCATGTACAGGTGTGTGTATGCATGTGTGTGCATGAACATGTACTGTATGTGTGTGCAGAAGCACGTGTGTGTGTGCATGCATGTGTGTGCATGAACATGTACTATATGCGTGTGTACAAGCACATATGTTTATGCATGTATAGATGTGTGTGCATGTGTGTGCATGAACATGTACTATATGTGTGTGCACAAGCACGTATGTGTATGCATGTATAGATGTGTGTGTGTGCACTAAGGTGTTGAGATTATTTAAAATACAGCCAAGCCAGCTGATAGAGTCATTCTTAGACCCACTTCATGTGATTGTTGTATTTTTCTTTCTCTCTGAATCAAAAATGCTGCAGAACTGTGGAGCTGCTCTTGTCTTAATTACTGCAAAAATATTGCTAATTAGAAACAAGGGAAGCAGTGTTAGGAATTTGTCTCCAAATCAAAGACTGCATTATTTTCCAATAGATATTAAAAGACTTGAAAAGAGGCTAAGATGGTGTGGTAGATAGAGTTGTGAAGTGTGTTGAGGGCCCCAGTGGTACAACGGCTAGAAGGGGAAATTAAATATCTGGGAGGAAAATGTTCTCAGATGTTGGATTATCCCTGCAGCCATAACTCCTGATGCTGTGATCCTATCTATCTCAAACACAAAATGGGATCAAGAGGTCTCCAAGGAACCTGGGGGTGGAAAAGTGTTGGTGGCTTGAACAGGGGCCTCTATAACCACCTTAACCCAGCAGACACCAGCAGCAAAGGACGCTAATGCAAATAAATATTTTGAATGTAGCATCTTCTTTCTGCCCTGTGTTTCCCACCTCCTTGTTTTCTCACCAATTCTTTAGACTGAAACTGTTAAAATACAACAGGAAGCTCACTTTTGGGGCCTATTCTGTGTGGCAAGCCTCCTGTGTCTATGGAAGAATGAACTTCTAGATGAGTGGAGAGCCGAGGACAGAGCACACAATGTGAAGGCTGCCTTGTGGTTTAGTTCCAGTGGCCTCCACATGTGATCCAGGTTCCAAGGCTGAAACACCCATGATGCTTTCCTTCAACCACAGAGACATATCATGATTGATCTGATCCCTCTCAGGGTTTCAAATGCTTCAGTTCTCAAAGCCAACATTAAGTCTGGAGCCATGAGGAAAGGGTTAGGGATGAGAACCAAGCGGTGGCATGAGAGTAATTCAGGAACAGGAAAGAAGAAGGTAGGGGCCAGCATGGTGGAAAGACAAGGAAGATGAACAGAATGAGTCAATGTCCTGAAATCAGGCGGCCCCAAAATAGACAGCATACCAGGGAGAGATAAATTACTTATTCCAAACTTATGACTTATTTCAAACTTACGCCTTACTTCCTTTTGCTTTAGATAGATGGCTTCAGTGGGTTTGTAAGTAGCCATTGGCTTGGAGCCTAGGCTGTGTGACTGCGGATAAGTCACCCAACCTTTCTGAGTTCCAGATTCCTTGTCTGTATGTTATTCAAGTCCCTGACTACCTCACAAGGCAGCTACCAGGATCAAACAAAGGAATGTGTGCTCAGGGGCTTTGTGAATTGAATGGCACTAGATGTGTGGTTGGTATGATTATGGGCTTTGCCACCCAAAACCCGGGGTTAGCAGAGAGAACCAGGGTATATGTTCACATACAAAACTTGGCTTTCAAGCCTTGATAAAGTTATCATAAACAATCTTTCCACTGTCCACCCCAACCATGGAATAAGAGGAGAGCATTACTATTGTCAACATGCTGCATAAATTGAAGATAGTCTTCTATGGCTTCCTGATCGCTGATACAGAGTTTGAAAAGTCAAACAAAATTATAAGGCTCATCATGGAAAAAAGAAACTCCCTGGCTCATTCCTCCCAGCTCTGAAGGCTGTTCTTTAGAGGTGACCACTTTTAGCCATTTATTTTAGTATTTGCCTAGACAAATGTAGATCATATATTTAGACCACTATTTCTTGAGGTTATTATTTTTTCTTTCAAATTTGAGAAATTGTATGTTGATTTACTCCCATGGAAGGTACAGATTTAGCTCTTTTACAACCTTGGCTTCACTCCATCTACCATACACACAGACACACACACACAGACACACTCACACACAAGAATGCTCACACAAGCACACAGACATTTCCCCTCCCATGTTTCCAGTATAGTTGATCACAACCATTGTCTAAGTCAATATTTAGTATTTACATTCTTCGGCCTTTGCAAATATTATTCACAACAAAGCTATGTGGGGTACAGTGATCACGACTGATCTCTCGTATAATTCATTGTCCCTAGAGTTCAACATTTCATCCTTTTGTTTTATTTTGTGGCTAATTACAATTCTTGGTAAACTCTTTGACAGACCCATATAAATATAAGAACAGCAAAGAACATCAAGCGAAGTGTCATTTCTGTGTTTTCTTGGGGAAGGGGTGTCACCCCTCCCCCAGAGGCTTCAGTCTTCCTGCTGGTGGTGCTCTGGAAATTCCTCCAAACCCTCTGTCTCCTACACCCAGCGCCCTCCTTTGGGGCACACTCCTTTGTTTGATGGCATACATCCTTTTCCAGCTTCCTGAGAAGTGATGCCTCAGAGGTAAATTTGTTAAGGCTGAGAACTTAGATGTCTGGAGATGCAATTATTCTTCCCTCACTCTTGATTGGTAGTGTGGGTATAAAGCTAGAGATGGAAAATTACCTTCACTCAGAACTTGGAAAGAATTACTCTGTGCCTATTGGAAGCTGGTGTTGCCCTTAGAAAGCCAATGCCATTCTGATTTCTAGCATTCTGTGGGTTTCTTGCCTTTCTCCTCTGGCAGGTTTTCAAAGAGATGGTAAGACCTCCTTATCTCTGATCTGAAATTTCATGATGGCATGCCCTGATGTGATTCTTATTTTCATTTATTTTGCTGGGCACTTAATAAGCCCATTCATTCTCTAAAGTCATGTCTTCCAATAGAAGAAAATGTTATTATATTTTTCTTTAATAACTCTCACTTCTTGATTTTCTTTGTTCTCTCTCTGACTCTTGTTAGTTGAAAGTTGGACCTCCAGGGATGAATCACCTAATTTTCTTATCTCTTTGTTCCTATTTTCTATCTTTGTATACTATTTTCTGGGAGATTGCCTCACTTTTATCCTCTACACATTCTGTCGATTTTTACATTTTTTTCTGTTATCTTAATCTTTACTATCCAAGAGATTTTTCTTGTTTTCTGAGGGGTCCTTTGTAAATAGAATCCTATTTTGTTGTTTCATGGATGAAATATTGCTTTCTCAAGTTTTTTTCTGTTCCCTGAATTTTCTGTTCCATCTGACTTTCATTTCTTCATTTGCTTTTATCTTTTCTATACTAGAATCTTTCCTCAAATGCCTGATAATAATTCTTTTCTATTCATATCTTTTCTTTTTTTTTTTTGAGAGAGAGAGAGAGAGAAGGGGTACAGAGAGAGAGAGAGAGAAAGAGAGAGACACAGAATCCCAAGCAGACTCTACACTCAGCCCAGAGCCCAATGCTGGGCTTGATCCCACGACCTTGGGATCATGAACTTAGCTGAAATCAGGAGTCAGACACTCAACTGACTGGGCCAGCCAGGCAGCCCTATTTATATCTTAAATACCAATGGGCCGTTGGAAAGCTAATTAGATGCTGTATGCACACACATGCACGTAGGCATGCACACTGTGAGAGCAGGGTGCCGGTAGGACTATGGAGTAATTAGTAGGGTAATCATTTGCAGTCCAAGTCACTTAATTAGGAGACATTTCATTTCTTCAGAGACATTTTTCCAGTCTCCTCCCCAGGGAGTGAGAGTAATACATGCCTAACTGTGAGGGGCAAAGAAGTAGGGGGCAGGGTAGTCTCATGGTCCAGGATATACGTTTCACTCAATACCCCTGCTTTCAACTGCTCTCAGCTGTGGCTGGTGTCAAGCCCACAGGCTATCTGATTCAATGTCACAAGAGGAAGCTTCTTTCCTTCTGTAGAAAGCTATTTGACTGGGTGGGGGAGAGGAGAGTATCTAGGGGATGTAGCAGCAGCTCATGCAGATTTTCACCCAGTCTTCCTGTCCCCCATGCCACCTGCACCCCAGTCTTCAGAGGCACCTAGATATCTAGTTCCTGAGTCTTTCCCGAATCCCAAGTCAGATGACTACTTTTTGGCTTCTCCTTCTGCCGGTACTTTCACTACTCTTCTAAATTGGTGAACTTGTCCATCTGCTTCCCATCTTTCAAATTTTTGTTGCCACTTCTCCTCTACTCTAAGTGTCTCCTTAATGGGTTTAAATCTCTATGTATTTGTTTTAAATGGCGCGTAACAATTCACCACAGATGTAGCAACTGAAAACAACACAAAGTGATCATCTCACCATTTTTAGGGGATCAGGAATCCAGCATGTTTTAGTCGGGTCCTTGGCTCAGGATCCCATCATAAGCTGAAATAGTGATTTTGGCCAGCTGCACCCTCATCTGGAAACAGCTAGGAGGAGACCCACTTCTAAGCAACCTCAGGTTGTTGGCAGAATTTATTTCTTTGCAATTGTAGGACTGAGGTCCCCATTTTCTTGCTGGTTGTTGACCAGTCTCAGGACCTTGCCATGTGGCCTCCTCTACCTCAGTCACAGAAAGTCTCATGTGCATTGAATCCTTCTCATGCCTCAGTGATATCTCTGATTTGCCTCTCTGCAATTAACCCCCACATCTCTACTTTTAAAGGGCACATGTGACTAGGACAGGCTCCACTGGATATTTTCCAAATCTTAATGTCAAGTGTGCCATATAATATACCTTGTTACAAGAATAAAGCCTCATATTGATAACCCAGGGATTATGGGGAGCATGTATATCCAGGGGTGGAAGATCTTGGCAGCCATCTTAGAATCCTGCCTAAAGGTGAGATTTCTTTTGTTAAGGAGGAAACAGAAACAACCGCTTGCAGTTTAATTCATGTTAATTAGAAGCTTCTCCTGCTCTCATTAACACATGTTACTGTTATAGGGCACGTTAGTTAATATCAATGCTCTAGACATGACAGCAAACTTGACCTTCAACTCTTCACATGTGGGAGCTGCTCTCTTGAGTTATGGCTCAGAAGGAATGAGCCTTCCTCCTCGCTCATCCAAATGAATGAGGCTTATGTGCCCAAGAAACCAAAGAAGACTCTGAGTGGATTCCTACCTTCCTCTTTGGAGAGCATGAGCTTGTTAGGATCCCAGAAGTGTGTCTGGAGAACTGTGGTTCTGATCTACCCTTAGTGGTCCAGACACACAGTTGAGGTCATTGTTCTGGTAGGTGTATGGAGGTTGGGGACCAGCAGAACCCAGCTGCGTGAAGATGTTATCAATAAGAGGTAGCACTTTGGCCAAGGGACATGCCAATTTTTCCTGGGTTGTCAGATCCAAGTGGTCATTGTTGTATCCAGTGACAAATCACTAATTTCTTGAAACCTTGACTGGAACCTGAAGGGGGAGATAAATGTGACTGGAGTGTTGCTCTGAGCATCCCTGCAGACAAATGGTCAGTCATAACTAAAAGATGATTTTACATTTTCTGATTGTAATCAAGTGAGATGTAACCAATATTCCGTAGTTCATTAGCCTCATGTCTCCTAATCTTCACTGTCAGGTGTTCCCTCATGGAAAAGCTCTCTGTAGAGCTCACATTTTTTAAAAATTAAATTATAGCTTAGAGTAAAACCAGTGGGAGACCCACTGGCAGGTAACCAGCAGAAGGAGGGGGATAAAGGGAGGGAAAGTTTGCACACAATATGGCCTTGGACTGAAAGGTAGAGAAGAGAGAAGGCAGGGGAGCAGGAGTAAGGAGAAAGATTGGCAAGGGAAGAACAGGCTGATTTCCATATCTTTCTGATGTGGGTGCATTTTTCTTATTAGAGCCAAGTGGGCATCAATAAGCCAATAAAATGTGTGCAATATTGGGAGAAATTCATAAAGGAGACTCTTCCTGCTGCTACTAGATGGCGTGGCAGTGCAACACACCTTTCTCCATACACGTGCAGCCTTCATTCCTAGCAACGATCTCTGGGTTTACTTTTCAGAAAGTCTACTTCATCCTGTGAAAAGAAAGGTAGGGAGACAGGGTTCTGAGACTATCACCCAGGGAGGGTGTGAGATTCTTCCCTGCAGCAGGGCTGGGCGAGAGCCTATATCTTTCCCATGACTATTTCATGCTCTGCCTGGCCGGCTGGGGAAAGATGCTAAGAGCCTGGCTGTGGTCCTGCCTGGGTGGGATTTCAGTGGCTTCTCACTAGGCCCCTCTGCCTTGGGTCTTTGCCCACTAGCCCCACTTCTCATGCAGTCACATTTAGATCTCTGAAACCCAAGCCCAAATCTAATCACATTAGATTTTCTTAAAGACCTTGGTGGACCTCAACTGTCTACAGAGCTAAGCCCAAGGCTGTTTCTGATCATGATTTTCAGTGCTCTTTACACAACTTCAGCGGTGTCATTTTTGGCTGCCGTGCTCCATACATAGGCTGCACCTCTCCTGAATTCACTCTGTCCTGTCACACTTTGGTGCTTTTGCACATGCTGTTCCTTCTGCCGAGAGCACTCTTCCTTTCCTTGTCTATGTCAGGAAATATGCCTCATCTTTCAAGTACCAACCCCAATTTCAATTTTTCTTTAAAATTTTTTTTAATGTTTTATTTATTTTTGAGAGAAAGAGAGAGACAGCGTGAGGAGGGGAGGGTCAGAGAGAGAAGGAGACACAGAATCCGAAGCAGGCTCCAGACTCTGAGCTGTCAGCACAGAGCCCGATGCGGGGCTCGAACCCACAAACCATGAGATCATGACCTGAGCTGAAGCCGGACGCTTACCAACTGAGCCACCCAGACTGAGCCAGCCCCGTAATTTCACTTTTTCTGAAGCCCTTACCTCACCACTGACTTCGACTTCATCTTTTCCACATTAAGGTGCTCAGGGATCAGCAGAGTGGCTAGCTGCTAATTAAGGATAAGGCCAGATAGGGTAAGATTGCAGGGAAGGCATTGACAGAGTTATGGACTCTCCCAAAGAGGGTGGCAACAGTAGAGAACAAAATAAATCCAGGGATGCGTGACTCAGGTGGAGAATGGCAGCTGGACGTGGAGGGCATTGGGGTAGGAGGAGCTGGGGTCAGAGATGCTCACAAGAGCCGTATCTGGTGCTCTGGGGTCAGGACTCTGTGAAGCAGATCTGTGGGGGCAGGCCAGGCTACCTGGGAGACAGAGGCTCCCAGGCACAAAATGCCAGGCAATGTTTGTGGTGCGTTTGTTCGGACAGTAGTTGCTCTTAAATGGAGAATCAGAGGATGAGGTAAGGAGACAAAGTAAAGTGCAAAGGAAGGAGGAGAGAGAGGGACAAGCACTTTGCGGAGCAGAACCGACTGTTCATTTCACTCCAGCTCTGCAGCAAGAATAAATGGAGGGAAGTCTTCAGACTTCCCAAGAGCCCAGAGGCATCCTTTCCAGTTCAGAGCATCCGCCACACATGGAGGTGACACGGGGAGACCTGACAACTCACAACGCGTCCTGCAGACCCAATAGTGATGAAAGGCCACTGGTGCTTTGAAATGCCTCTTAAAAGAAACACCGAGCTTGGGTACTTAGATGTACGATATCAGTTTAGATTTCTCCAACTTTGAACTCTGAAAAGCAACTCTGCCCTCATGATCTTTCTGCCTTTAGTCCAGGCTGGAGGGGAGTTCCACATCCCATTAGGTGTGTCCTGATCTTCACAAAGAGAATGAAAAGAAGGGGCATCTGTAAGATGAGAGATGCTGACAACCTTCTTCTTGCTCAGTGGAATCTGCGCTGGCAGATTCTGTCTCTGTGTCCACTTTTCACTAGGCTTTTGTGCCGCGCCACACCTAATCTCACCCCAGAGTCAAAGTATGTACATCTTATGTATGTCTTCCCATCATCCTGGGGGGCTCTTCCCAGAAAGGGCTGGGCCTTCCCCTCAGAACCTCCAGCCCCACACAGCCTTTGGCACATAGTGAGTGAAGTGAGCCTGGTTTTTCCTCCTTCTCCTACCCTTTGATTCTTTTGTACTCGTTTGTATCTAGCTTTTTCCCCCTCCTTTTCTTTTTCATCTTTGCTCACCTCCCAATCGCAGTCAGACTGACAGAGGCTGAGGGGAGACAAAAAATACCAGCTGATACCCCAACTAGAAGGTTCAGTGCTTGTGAATTTCCAACTCCACTCTCAAAGAAACCAGAACTGTGTGCTTTTTGGGCACTCCCTTTATACCTCATGCCACACCTATGCCACACCATAGGTCATGGTGCCTATAACCCTCTCTGACACATCAGCTTCCCAGGCAAGGCTTATAGCTCAAAATCTTTCTGTACCTCTGGGAGAGGCAATACGCCATGGTTATTAAGGACCTGCTCACTGGAGCTGGGTGGCCTTAGTTTGAATTCTGGCTCTGTCACTTATTAGCTGTGTGAACTTGGATGAGCTGATGACATTCTCCATGCCTCAGTTTACTCAACTATATAATAGGAGTGATGATAATGGTACTTACCTCATAGAGTTGCTTTGATGATTAAATTCAATACATGCAAGGCAGTCAAAGCTGAACCGGGTACTTGGCGAGCACTACAAAAACGTTTGGTGTTCTTATTGTTAATATTATGATACAGATGCACTTATTTTCAGGCATTTAACCTCAACACTTAATCTTCTATCTCTCCATTTCCAGTAAATCTTTCTCCTCAGTTTGCAAACCATTGCAAGTCTCTTCTCTCCTAAATAAAATCCCTCCTACTCTATCTCCAGCTTAAGCTGTTTCTCTCTCTCTCTCTCTCTCTTTACTTGTCTACAGTCAACACTATTAACTGATAAATCTATTACAATCTCCACCTTCTCACCTCCCATTCATGTCGCCATCTATAGCAATCTGGCCTCAGCGTCCACCACACGGTCAAAGTTGTTCCCCCTCAGATTACCAATAACTTCCCTATGGCCACATCTAATTACCTTGTTGTCCCTTGTGACCTTATTGACTGCTTACTTTTCCTGGAAGTGTTTCCTGTACTTCTGAGACACTATTCTTTCCTGGTTGTAATCATCAGCTTTCGCTGTGTTATGCTAAAGTGATAATCCCCAATGTCACTGGCTTATAACAATAAAGGTTTTCCTTTATGCCCATGTCCACGTTAGCTGAGGATTGGATGTTGCTCCACTCCTTGTATGTTTTTCATCTGGGGATCTGCACTGAAGGAACAGAAGCCCTTCTGGCAGAGCCACACAGTGATTCCTAAGACTTCTTTTTGGATGTTGTGCGGATTACCTGTGCTCATATTCCATTGGCCAGAGCAAGTCACATGGCCCAAGCCTACTAATAAGAGATCAAAGACGTGCACTCCTCTGCTTGCAATGGTCAGGGACATACACTGATCTTCCAGGAAAGATAGCTAATAATAGGAAACAATAATACAATCCACCACACTGAATCTCCTTCTGTCTTTCTGATAGCTGGTCCTTAGCCTCTTTCATTAGATCATGTTTGTTCCCTTACCTCCTAAATTTCAGTGTTCTCCAGAGCTCCTGACTCTACAGACCCTCTGTGGGTAATCCTACCCATGTTCTTAACTTCAATAAGTATCTGTATTCTTATGACTTTCAAATTCCTAGCACAGATAATCACTAGGCATATTTAGTGGCCCTTGAACTTAACATGTCCAAAATTCAATTCATTTTCTTGCCTACCTATCCTTTTATTCTCCATCATGCTAATGGTAATGCTGTCAATCCAAACATGTAAATCAGAAACCTGGGAAGGTTTCATTGTGCCTCCCCCTCATTCCATCCAATGAGTCAACTACAATCCATTCCACATTTAGGATAAATCCTTAGTCTCTTCCCCACTTTGTACTTACTCTGCTATCACCTGACATTGGGCCTTTCTTATCCTCTGCTTGAATTTTAGTGATTACTTCCTCTCCAATCAGGCTGCCTGCTTCTGTTACTCTTCATGTGAATCTATCTCTGCACTGTGGCAAAAGATATCTCTCCCTCTTTCTCACCCAAATCTGATCTTCTCCACTTAAGAAACTTCAAAGGCTCTTCTCTGAACCAGAAGTAAAATTCAGGCCCCATATTACAGCATTCAAGGCTCTTCACAACTGGGATTCTGCTAGTCTTTTCATCACACTGTCCTGCTACTTCCCATCCCGGAGCGTACCCTCCGCTTCGGTTGTATTAGACTTCTCATTAGTATCCAATGCCCATGGTGCTACCATGGTTCTCATCCCCATGTTCTTACTCACACTAGTCCCTCCATGTAAATGCTTGTCTCATTGTCTTCATTGGCTAAGCCCCTATAGCCCTTCAAAATCTAGTCACAACACTTTTCATGAAACCTTCCCCAACATTGCTCATTGCCTTTGCCCTTACACTACTACAGGCAACAGCAACCTTTGTTATAACATTAATCATATCAAAAAATAGCTCATGAGCTAATGCAGTACATACATGTTAGATACTCAGTCAGTGCTGGTTAAGAACAAATAACAATGAATGGCACACTCCAGTCTATGTCACATGAAAGCGATAGTCAGATTTTCCAGTTATTGGTTTTACTCTCTGGCTGCTTGCTGGCTCTGGGAGACACGGTCTCCTTCCTATATTGGAGGACTAGCTTCTTGCCTTCATGTTGAAGCAGTCTCTGCAGCCTCAGGAGCCTGAATCTAGTAGTTCTAGCCTTGTAGGATTCTTTAGCAAATCTCCTTCTTCTAGAACCAGTCTCTCAACCAGCAAAGGTCCTCTGCAGGGACACTCCCTGCTCTCAGCTTTCCTTAAAGATGCCCTGTTGGCTGGCTTAGGCCCTCTTCAGACTCTCCCCCGGAGCCCTCTACTCCTGGATTACACCATCCCTCTGGCCACTTCTGGGTTTGTTCACTGTTTCCTTTTCTCTCCTCTGCCAACACTGGCTATATGTTTTGCAGGGCCAGGTGCAAAATGAAATTGTGAAATCTCTTGCGCAAACATTACTACAAATTTCAAGATGGCAACAATAAAGCAGTAAGCCAAGCGTGGGTCCCTTCTGCGTGTGTCACCGTGGGGGCACATGGTTCTCTGCCTGTGAAGTTGGCCCTCAGCTCTGTTTCCCACTTTTAGGATAAAGCCACATATGTGGGGGGTGGGGAGAGGTAGAGGGATGAGGATTGGGGGTGGTGGTGTTAAATTAGGCATATATCACTTCGGGAAAGTGAGTTAGCCAGGGTAAAGAAAGGATACATTTTTGCATGATGAGGACAAAAGCACTGGAGAGAATTTGGTGGAATAAGTTAAATCTGATTAAGGTTTTTATTGCAGATGGAAAAGGGAGTTTAAAATACTTTGATGTAGGGGCACCTGGGTGGCTCAGTTGGTTAAGTTGTACAACTTTAGCTGGGGTCATGATCTCTTGATTTGTGAGTTTGTGCCCCGTGTCAGGCTCTGTGCTGACAGCCTGGAGCCTGCTTCAGATTCTGTGTCTTCCTCTCTCTCTGCCTCTCCATCACTCATGCTCTGTCTCTCTCTCAAAAAAAAAAAATTGTGTGTGTGTGTGTGCACCTGCATGCATGCTTGTGTGTTATAGATGGTTAATATACATGAGTATTTGGTAAGTAAAGGGTTTTGACTAGTGCTGCATAGAAGTTATTTTAAAAGTAAGAATAAGCTCTCTCATTAGAAGCATTTTGTAATTATGAAGAAATTGCTTGCCATCATTTGCATCAAATCAGCAGATGTAAAATGATGCTACGTCCATGGCTCGGGGGTGTGGGCATAGAGGGCCTTTTTTCCCCATCAGGCCTCTGTCAGAACAGCAAAAGGACAGGCCACAGGCCGAGTGGGGTTTGAGAGCTCATTTAATTCTGTCTTCCATTCATTCCACTAATTTTTGGGCACTCATTTCATGCCAGTGACTCAGACTCAGAAGTTTCCGCACAGTGAGGGTAGTGAGAGATCAGATCTGGCCCCAGAGCCAGAGATGGGCTAAGCGTATCTAATACCAGACAGCCTCCTCTACCCCCAAACCTATTGTAAATTCAGAGGGAAATAGCCTTATTTAGAGCTCTTAAAAAATTCGCAGTGAAATAAAACTTACGCTTACAAATAAAATACCAGTGGGGTCGGGGGTGGGGCACAGAGTGACCTGGTGGAACAGGGCTGGGAAAGGGAGGGCCTGGGCTGGGAATTGGAAGAATTCTTTTACTACTTCTGATCTTTCCCTTTCTCCTTCCTCCAACCGTAATTAATTAAAGCAAACGAGGGAGTCTCTCGATTGCTGGGATTTGCCCCAAGCTGAGCACCACACTGCTGCCACTTGTCACAATCTTGCTCTTGCTCTAAAGCTGGGAGAGACTTCCAGCGCGCCTTACATTTACATATCATGTCCTGAGTCACAATCATTATGTCATTCTGAACCCCACAATAGCCTAGTTTGGTAAGTAGTTGAACCATATGAAATCGCCATTTCTGTAGATCAGATATAGCCAAATGTTGGCAATTCCTTATACTGTTCAATCTAATGGTGGTGGCACTATTATTCTAATCATTATTTTCTCAGAGGATGATAGGGAAGGTTAGAGGAGCTGTAAAGATCTCACAGAGCCAGGCCTGGAGTTTGGACCCCAAGCCAAACTTGTACTCAGATTCACGCCCTCTCTGACATTTAGCGCCCCGTTGGTGTAAATGGCAAATTGGTCCCATGAGGCCACGCACACGCAGGTTGGGAGTCTCGTCTCATGTTAATGTGCTTCAACTGTCTTTTTTTTCAGCCTTAGATTCAGTAATGGTTCTCTGTACAAACTCATTCATTTTTAATCAGTTGACTGTAATGATTTGTTACAAATGATCTTTAATTCTCAGCTGTGGTTAATCAGTACTAAAAGGCACTTTTCCTGTTATTTTATTTGGATAGGACTCTTGGTGAAATACTTGCCTGCCATTACTTAATCACTTGTTTGTTTTGCCTCTGCACATGGTTTCGAGCACAGTATAGCAGTATGCAATGTGGGCATTTTCCATGGTTCTCCAAGCCGTGGTAGGTGCAAGGAGCTGCGGTGGCGACCTCGGAAGGTTGTGCCAGCCTCGGATGCTAACTGACCTCCTTCTGCAGGCCAAGCACAGAGCCAGGCACTGCAGACATGACAGCTGACCCCAGCTTATACAGAGGCAGCGGCAGCACAGCCTGAAAAGTTGTTATAACAGCTTTCAGTGTAGGGGAGAGGAAGCAGAGGGGAGGGCACTTCCTGGGGAGGTCAGGAAGTCTTCCTGGAGAAGCCAACTCCTGGACAATCAATATTAGCCAGGCTGAAGTTTCTAGGCAGATGGAGCAGTAGATGCAAAGGCCCAGACAGCAGGAGAAAGAAAATTGGGACCGAGCAAGCCTGGAGTGCAGACAGGAGGCAGGGGAGACGGGCAGCAAGCAGGTCCAGACTAGTGAGAGGGGCTGGGTCATGAAGGGCCTTGGTCACATCTTTTTTTTTTTTTTTAATAATCAACTGTTTTTTATTTCTTTTCTTTCCTTTTAATATAATTTATTGTCAAATTGGTTAACATATGGTGCATAAAGTGTGCTCTTGGTTTTTGGACACATCTTATACAGTGAAAGGGAAAAAGCCCGAGATTAGAAAAAATCCCTCTGGTAGCAGCATGGAGAATGACTAGAAGGGGCTGAGAGAGGGGCAGGAAGCCCAGAGAGGAGGAGGAGGAGGTGGGGGAACAAGCAGGAGATGCCGGGGCTGAGCCCAGTGAGTAGCTGTGGGGAGGCGAGGAGCAGGTGGCCTGGAGTGCAGGTTGGCCTGGAAAGGAGGCTGGGCGCAGAAGAGGAATTTCCAGTTCACTCTTCCAAGACCAGGTGGGAGCACTTGTTTGGTGTCTGAGAGACCAGGCAGGAGCAGGAGGCCACAGCAGGCAGAACCCCGAGCTCAGCTCTTCCTGAGCCACCAGCTCCTTCGAGGCCCTGAGGTCCACCTTGTGTTATCTTCCGGCAATGCTGACCAATGAAGGGACGTTGCAAATCTTTCCTTTCCTGTCACCACCCCCAGGTTTTGGTATTTCTGGCCCTCCTGGGAGTCCAGCATGACTATTGTAAGATTTGAGTCACATCCTGCAGCAGAATGATTCTAGAAGGCTACTTTTCAGAATCATTTTGTCCAGAGATGTGATCAGTGAGGGCTCAGGAGTGCCAGCCCCAGGCTCAGCAGCAGGGAGAAGGGAAGCCGGCCTGGGACTTCGTGCACAGCCTGTCAGTGGTAGGACCCACAACCTCAGAGTGCAGGGGCTCACATGGAGCTTGGTTTAATCCATTTCCTGTTTGACTAGGGAACTCCCCACCTGTTCTCCCAGGAGCTGGCCCTGGGAGATGACCCTGGTCCACAGAAGTGCCTGACCTGCCCTTGACACGAGAGAAGGACTCAGGTGCTGTGTCTTCTGCCCAGTGTTCGAGTCCTGTGTCCTCCACACTCACGTTGACTGATGGGGAAGCAGCAGAATTTTGGCTCACACCCCAACTGAAACCAGAGGGGAGACCGTTCTCAAACGCCTAGGAAGTTGGCCTTGTGTCACTCTAGCAACTGATCCTCCCTAAATTGTGGATCCAAGCGAGACAGTGATATGTAACAAATTAAAACTGAACTTGTCCCAAGAAGACAGGAGACGTGGGGCCAGTTGTAAAGTTGTGCCCTCTGGGTCAGGTCCTTTGAGGGGAAATTGGTTATCTTTGAGGAAGACCAGAGAGCTGAAATCAGAGAAAATATACTCAGCCCCTGGCCCTGAGGGTCACACTTTTGCCAGCCAAGTACTGGGTTAGCCAATTACCTGCCCCAGGAACCATTTAAAGGAGAGAAGAAATACTGCCCTCTATCCACACCCAGACAAGGCAGAACTCTATATCAGATGAAGAAAGGGCCTGGGCTCACCTTAGATCCATAGCTTTCTCTTTCCCTTTTTGGACTCATTTTCAGCTTCTTTCACTAAGAAGAGCACACGTCCTTAGGCAGGAAATTACCCTGGTGATTGATGCCTAGCAAATGTAATTAGACCCCAGTTTAGTGCTCTCCAAGGGGTGCCCTCCAGTGTGGTGTTTGGAATTTGGTGATCACTTAACAACTGTGCACTCGAAGCATTTGTCTGTGTCAGGCTTTGGCCACCAGAGCCTCTCACTCTCTTTAGACACAGGGAGGCTGTGGGCAAAGAGGTAGGAATGACAGATGGGGCAGGGAGAGTGCAGAGAGGATGCTGGGACAGGGACATTCAGAATAAGAACAGCCAGGTTGGCCAAAAAGACGTGATGAGTCCCAAGGTGAAGCTAGAACATAAGCTAGGGACCTGTGGGGAGTGGGGATGTCTTCCATGGCTGAAGTTCTATAATATTGCTAGTCAACTTAGTGCTTGAAAGATAATCCTTTAATTCTACTGCCCCGGGGGCTTTGGAGGGGTAAACTAAAAAAACTGGTCCAGATGCCTATCATTGAGATATTTGCATCGTAGTTGGAAAGGTCAAACACACCCCATTGCGCTTCCAGGCCACAAACTTCCATTGGGCTCGGCCACACACAAGCACATGGAGTAGTGTTTGCAGTGGTGGCTCATCTGTGGAGCTAAGGGAAGGACAAAGGAGCCCATCTGCATCAGCTGGGCAGGTTTGAGGTCTGCATCAGCTCTGCCATTTAGAAGCTGAAGGACCTTGAACAAGTGACTTAACCTCTTAGTCTCAGTTTCTTGACTCTAAAATAGGATGGTAACAGTACTTCTCTCCCAGGCTTTTAGGGAGGGTGCAGAAGGGCACACGCCCTGGCACAGAAAGGCCAGGGCGGGGCTCACGACAGGTCCACAAGTGCCAGTGCCCTCCCTCCCCTCTTCATCTGGGGCCAGTTAACCCTTTTCATGTCATAATCCCTTTTGGCCTGTGATGCATGTGAACCCCTTCTCAGAATAATGGTATAAGCGTAGAAAACACTATCTATAAGATTAAGGAGGAAAATGTGTTTTTATTGAAATCAAAAATACTAAAAAACCAAATTTTGCTGTATGGTGATATATGTACTTCTTTATTAACACCGTAAATAACAATCGGAGTGCCTGGGTGTCTCAGTCAGTTAAGTGTCTGACTTCGGCTCAGGTCATGATCTCACGGTTCGTGGGTTTGAGCCCCGCATCCAGCACAGAGCCTGGAGCCTGTTTTGGATTCTGTGTCTCCCTCTCTCTCTGACCCTCCCCTGCTCACACAGTCTCTCTCTCTCTCAGAAATAAATAAAACATTAAAAAAAACCCCAAGATTTGCCGGCAGCTCTAATAAGTACTGTAATTTTGAAATAGTAATAAGTTTAAACAATATTTCAACATCACTGCAACAACTGTAATGAGATATAAAAATATCTGTGATTTCTATTGGTGATGGAATTATAGCTACTGCTCAGACTATCATGACTTGTTGCCTGCATTTAAAATTAGAGGGACTTCTAAATTTTTGCTAGAGGTTGGTGAAAAGGCAGATATAACTTTTTTTCCAGATGAATTCATGAACTCTTTGTGGACCCCATGCTAAGAACCACTGCTGTACGACTTGGTAAAGTAAGTTGTAACCGTACTTTCTAAATTTTTAAAAATAACACTTATTTTCACATTGTTAAAGCAAAATACAAGCATAATAGAAATGGTAAGAAATTTAGATTAAGTGGGAAAGACAAAGGAAATAAGAAAAAAACCCACATGACTCAGAACCATGGCTCATGGAGCTCATTGCTAATCCTTTTTTCACACACCAGATCTACTCCATGTAGGGTTATTAAATTGCAGTGTTGCTCAGAAGGATGTCAAAGAACAGGGAATGCTCAGTGAAGAAGCAACTCAAAGCACCGTGAATGTAGACTGGAAACTACATGAAGCATAGTCGAGGAAAAGGAACCCTGCCCTTTACAGCACAGCCACCCATAGGCAGGACAAAGCATCAAGCAACAGAGCTAGGGAGACCCAGAAATCGAGAGGACACGCTAGAGTCTTCCAGCCCCACGAGTAGGAGCCATCCCATTCCTATTCATCAGGATGCATGATCTCAAGTTGGAAGCATACATTGTTAATATCGCAAATTACCCACTTGGTGGGGGATACTGACTGTGCTCCAAATCTGTCAGATGCTTGACCAGAGCCCTGATACGTGTTGGCAGAGCGGGAGGTCTCTCATCCAAAGAATCCGCTTTGGAATAATGATAATGAAGTAGCATGTTCCTGGGAAGTGTGGTGCAATCTATACAGACACCCAGGCACATGTGGGCAGAGAAGGAGCCTTGTATTGCCCTGAATGAGTCCCTGTGGCAACACGGTGCAGCTCTCTCTGCACTGAAAAGGTAGTCTGATATATACTCGGCTGTCCCAGGTGACCTCCGGAAGACTGAAGGCTTCGAGTGGCTTGCCCTGTCCATCTTAAACAATGGCCACGGAGAATCTTGCGTGTGTGAGTTCAAAATAGAGTGGAGGCCAAGCCCAAGCTTACTTTCCCTGAGTCTTCCAACCAGTGGCCAGGTTCTGGGCTCTTCACTTGCCATGCCCTTTATGAACATGAGGGTGTGAAGCCAGTAACCACCAGCTTAGAGTCTCACCACACCTCCCGGAAATAATTTCTGTGAGGCTGGGACCAACATCACTGTAGCAACATTGGGAAAGTGCCTCTCTTCCCTTCTGCAGCTCAGAACTTACAGCCATGTCTTTTTCTGACCTCCAAACAGAGACCTTCCCCGGGGGTGAGGGAAGAGGAGGAGGGTGTTAATGAAATACTTCAGGCATAGTCATCAAAATGTGATCATGTGCTTTCTTAGAAGGACCTTTCAACCCCACGGCGGCACCCCCTGCTTCCTCTCAGCCTAGCCAAAGATCACAGCCTAGGATAACAGGCCAGCCAAGTTCCCGAGTGCAAGGCACCGCCAAATTCCAAAATGTTTTTAATAAAACAATGTGGAAAGGGCAGACTGCTCATTTTGATTCACCACTGGGTCGTTCAATTAAAGCGAAATTCTGGGGAAACTTGAACCACTCTGACCATATTTTCCGTTAGTAATAATGATAAAAGATAATTATTGAGCCTGTCTATCAGATATTCCAGACACCTGCACCTCCACTTAATTAATTGCTAATTAAGATATGAAAGAACAGCAGTGTCTCTCACACATCCCGACTTTATTAAGCCTCAGCAAATCTTCCTCGGGGAAAACAAACCTAAACCACCAAGGCTTGAGTACCTTCCTTGGATTTGGGAAAACACAGCCGGAAGGGAGGCAGGGAGGAAGGCCAATTCGGAAGTGCTGTTATTTACCATTCTGATGATGCACCATGATCCTGAGAGGCAAGAATGAGGGAGAAAGAGTGAGCAACAAACAAGGTTTGAGTTCCTGCCTTCTGAATTACAGTGAGATAAGTGAGCTTTTTACTTATATTATCTGAGTTAATCCTCACAGCAATCCTATAAAGAAGTATTATGATTCCCATTTTATAGATTAGAAAAGGTGCACTTGGAAGGATTCAGTAAATACCTTTCCAAAAATGTGTAACTGGTAAGAGCTAGAATTTGGGTCAAATTCCACACTCTTCCATTTGTTGTTCCATGGAGGTACAAGAAAGAGAGATGCGATTTTTCCCAGTTCTTTACCAATATTGATAAAGGCAGAAAAGCATCATGGCAGCCACCCTTCAAGATGATCCCTAATTATTCCTTGCTTTTTAGTATTCATAGCCTTGTGTTGTCTCCTCCCACATTAAATAGCACTAACCTATGTAACCAATAGGATATTGCAGAAAGGATAAGGTGGGTCATGAAAGATGTGGTAGCTTTCCCCTGGCTCTCCCTTGGATCATGCACTCTGGGGAAGGCCAACCATGCTGTGAGAACACTCAAGCAGCCCAGCAGAGGCTCACAGGGGGATACCTACAGTAACAACCAGCATCATCTAAGTGGGCTCTCATGGAACCAGAGTCTCCAAACCTAGCAAGTCTTCAGATGACTGCAGCCTTTGCAGACATCTTATGTGAAACTTCATGAGACTGTGAACCTGAACCACAGACAAACCACTTCTGACCCACAGAAACCACGAGATAAAAATGCTTATTGATTTAAGCTCAGAATTTGGGGGAGTAATCTTTATACAGCAATAGTTAATGAATTCATGAACTCTTCACATCCTTCTGAATTCCGATGTCTTACCAATACCAATGGGCAGGATTAGAAATCCTTCTAAAGGGCGCCTTGGTGGCTCAGTCGGTTGAGCATCTGACTTTGGCTCAGGTCATGATCTCGCAGTTCGTGTGTTCGAGCCCCGCATTGGGTTCTGTGCTAGCAGCTCAGAGTCTGGAGCCTGTTTCAGATTCTGTTTCTCCCTCTCTCTCTCTGCCCCTCCCCTGCTCGTGCTCTGTCTCTCTGTCTCAAAAATAAATAAAACCTATTAAAAAAAAAAAAAGAAATCCTTCTAAGAAAACTTCAGTGTATATGCCTGAAGATAGGAGCCCCAAATAATAGTCATCCAAGGTCCTTTGTGAGTTTGGGAGCTGAATATGGGTCAGATCACCAAGAGTTGCCTCAAATTCCTATTTTCTCATTAAGATGATTAGGTATAATTTGTTGGGCATTGTACTGAAAATCTGATCCATTTTCAATAACCAATGGCTATAAGAGGAAAAATATGAATTGATAAGAATTCAGCACATGGGGTACTCTTGTCTAGAACTGAGAGCACCCTTGCAATCAGTTGGCTATTTCTGGGATATCTCCAGCAATTTGCAATAAACAAAACCCAAACCACCCAAGTATGAAGGTTTATGCAGAATGTCAAAATGAACTATTTCTTGGAGTCTGAAACCTCACAGTCTATGTCCCACCTGGCCTGGCCGTGTTTCTTCTTCTGCCCATGATTTACCTAAGCCAGAGGGGAAATTGGCACAGGGCTTTGGAGAAAATCTGTGTTTGGGATCAACAGGTATCTAATGTTGCACCCTTCAGACCACCCAATTCCCCAGATCCTGCCCAGAGAAGTTAGGGGCAGGGGGCCCAACCAACAAAGCCCCTCCTGTTTCTGGACTCATAGTCATAGAAGAGGAGTCAGCATTTGATGTGGAGAGAAAATACAGTGCACATTTTTCTGGGCATATTTCACAGGAAAACTTTTTTTCCCTCCACAGATGAGCTGTTACAAGCTGACCCCAGAAAATAGCTATCAAGGGAATGTTGGCCATAAAGAGCAGAAAGTGCAGGTAGATGAGTGGGTTGAGAGAATGAACAGAAAGAACACAGCAATTTGCTGAAGTGCTTGCGAGTCAGGTCACCGTGCTCCTTAGTTTTGTGTGCATTTCCTGTGGTTCCATTTCCTCCCTCCCTCCGTGCCCTCTGGGGTGTATCAGCCGAAAGGATTTGGGAGCAAGAGCCCTGCACTCGGTATTTATCCAACAGCTTTGCCTCAGACTTGTTACCACGGAATATTTGCCCACGTTGTGACCCACCGGCATCACTTTCTGTTACAGGAATCCTTCGCCTCGTCACTGGTTATACGAGAACCCACTCTGAGATGGTGTGTTAGTATGATCTCTTTAGGGCTAGATGCCTTGTTCATCAAGCCAAATGGTTCTGTTAGTGAGGTAGTGCACATTACATCACAAGGGCTGGTATATCAGGTTCAATAGGAGCTCTCTAACACACCAAGTATGGCCATGGCTTCAAGAAGACCAGCACACACTTGCTCGAATTCAATGTGGCCATTGCTCAGTCCACAGTTTGAAGCTTGTTTAGAAAAAAAAAAAAAACCTAGCTAAAAGCAATACATACATACATACTAGCTAGTTAAATGGAAGGAACACAGGACTAGAACACAGGGGTCCCCTAGGCTAGTGCTAATCCCCCCAGTACCTCTGTGTGTTTGGTGCCTGCCTCCGTGAGTGGACTTCTCCTTAACTGTCAGCCTGGTCTCTCCCTCCCCCATGGGCAGGAGCCCCATCAGGGCAGAGCCTGTGTCCTCTTCTTGTGTCCCCAGTGCCTGGCACAGACCATGCTACTCAGAAGGCTCTTAACAAATGCCTGCTGCCAATGACCGAATCAGAGCATCTATCCATAGTCATGTATGGCTGTGTGTGCTGATATGAGCATGGAGGAAAGTACCAAAGTCTGTGTTCCACACCAACAGCATGGGAGCTGAGGATAATACGGATGGTGCAGGAGGGAGAGGAGATGGAGAGAGGCAAGCAGAAGAGAAAAAATAAAAAATAAGGACATGGCACTAAAAAAGCCTCGATGTGTAATACGATCTTCCTGGCGAAAGTATGTGTCTGTATGCATGAGTAAAGTAGGGGGAAAATGATGATGCTCATATGTTGGTTCAAAACAAGTTGCAGAGAATTTTGGCTAAGAAGTATAAACAAAAACATCATGTATCTGTGTCTATATGCCTGATTGGGTTTAAATGAGGATGAAGGGGGGTGTGGGTGAGGGGCGCTGTGAGGCACCTCCCCACAGCAGCACTCACCCCCCACCCAGGTGCTGGGAGTGTTGGTAGCTCACAGCTCACAGCTGGGGTCCCCTCCAGGAGTCACCTTCAGCCAAAGGAAGCTGCTGTGCCCAGGGTCTCCCTGGGGGCAACCAAAGACAGGTGGGGTCCAAATAGCTGTCCCTTCTCACTGCCGGGCAGCTCCAGAGCTCCCTCTGGCCAGGCCTGCTTCCTGGCCTCCCTGATGAGAGTATGCCCCAGTGAACCTTCAGCACACATAACCTACTGAGGTCTGTTTCCCGAGAACCGAACGTGTGGCCTCGTGGAAAAATACGTAACTGGTCTATTAGCATGTTCCATCAAGGGGCTGAGGTTGGGGGAGGTGATTAGCTTTTTCTGTATGTATGCATCTTCATATCGATTTGCTTGGTACAATGAACACATATCCATTTTCTAATTTCGAGAATATCAAACAAAGAAATGTGAAACGTAGTCAACAAATAAATGTTACTTAAATGAGTGAATGACTCTGCTCATACCTCGTTGGAGAATTGGTAATAAAAGAGCATATCGAAAGAACTGATTTTTAATCAAAGAACCTGAAGGGGATTTTGCTAACATGTTTGATGACTTTTGACTTTGTTGGTTCAAAAGAGATTGGGCCAGCTTTCTACAAATGAAGTCACCACCCCACAGGGTGAGAAATAAAAGGGCCAATGGGTAGAAGCAAAAAGAAGAGTTTTAATTCCATGGAAGAAGAAATTTTCTAATATCAGAGTTACCTGCCAGATAAAAATGGGCTGCAAATTTGGGCAGCCACTGTCCAAATTACAGTGACCAGAGGAAGTATAATTATTCCATTTGGTGAGCTGTCAGATTAGAACCGGAGTGGGGAAACTCCCAACATTTATGTCCCTTCCAACACTTACCCACCCTGGGCACTGGCATGCTCACTGATGAACGCTCTCCTTCCCAATGATGCAGCCTCACAATCTTTCCCAACCCCACTCTCCAAGCATCCACTGCTGATACACTGCGTAAGGATTCACCAGAGATGAAATCTATTTGCCCTTCCAGAACTAAACGATCTTTCTTCTAGTTCTAAGGTTCCACAAGGTCTTCCAGGGAAGGCTAATTTATTCAGGAAGAACGTAGAGGAGCAAGCCTACACCTTAGCCAAAGGCTTGCTCCTTCCTGCCTCCAGTGCTAATTGATTTTTTTTGCAAATGCATATGAGGTCCCTAAGGCTCAGTGTCCCCTTTGGAGAAAGCCGAGAGGATTTGTGGGAAGCAAGGCTGTTAAGGCATAATCATCCTGTAATGGACAGGTGTCGATGGTCCCTGGGAATTGTGTACGGGGGAGAACTGATCCAAGTCTTGCATGGGAACCGGACTTACATCGGTTAACAAATTACTGACATGGAAGCTCCCCACTTGCAGTAGATGTCACTGCTTCCATGGGGGGAGGGTTCCCACCTGAGAGGATTACCCTTTGTTATGCATTCATTTCTGCGATGAGTTTTTAGTGAACATCTCTGTGCTGCACTGTGCTCGGGACAAGAACTAAAGCAGGGAGCAGGACAGAGTATGGAGTGAGAATAGCACAGACGAAGAGGCTTATGACAAGTGGTGACTTTTACAACTTGGGAATGCCTAGGTGCTGCTTATATTAAGGACAGAAGAGGGGCTCTGGTTTAGGGGCAATGGGAGGCTTCATGGAGGAAGTACCAAGCATCTGTCATAATCAGGTCACCTTCGTATGTTATTATGGCCATCTTGCAAAGACCTCCGAATAGTTTTCATCACATAAAACACATTTCTGGATTTATAATCATTCTGTAGAAGAGTTTCTTAAGTATTTACAGCTTCGTTGCAAAACTATGAGAATGAATGAAAGAAAATTAATAAAATAAATAGAAGTCTCCAGAGAAGAAATGAAGGAACTTCATAAAAAAACAGTTTTCTTTGCTTTAGACATCCGCCTGTTGTACCTCCAAGTTTATTGAAAAGGGGCTTTGGAGGCTGGGATGGAAAGGGAAACTGAGATTCCTTGTTTTGAAACTCTCAACAGACTTCTTCCCTCCCTATTCCTATTTCAGGTGGACTTATCGCTGCACCTGCACAGAGACTGGGTCCCTTGGAGTCAGGATTGAAGAGCGTGTGGGAAAAAGAAAGCATCAAAGACACTGTCACTAAAGGTACCATTTCCTGTGAAACTTTCCCATCCATCACTGCAATGGCCAGTTCAAGGCTTTCGCTTGTGACTGCATATTCCCAGGGTCTGAGACTCTTTGTCACTGCAACAATGGCCTAGGGGACAGCCTCCCTGAAAAGAGGTGCTCAAGACCATTACCTCCCCTGGGCTTCATGCCATCTCAGTAAAAGCTGGGGAAACCAGGCACTGGGGTTTTGGCTTTTCATAAAATATGTCTGAAATGCATTTCATGATGTGGTTGGTAATAAAAGTGTATTACTGCTTTCAGTCCCTCCAAGAGACTAGGCTTGATTCCCAGCCCAGCCGCGCCTGCACTCGGCCTGCAGGAATCGGTGCTAAATTATTCACCAGCCCGACTAAAATTTCTGGAGTTCCAAAACCTCTAATAAAGTATTATGAAAAAATATCCATCTCTTTATCTCTATCCATAACCATTTATATGGCTAGAGGAAAAACCTGTCGTTTTATTTCTTTTAATTTAAAAGCTTTCCTAATTCCTTTTTTCACACCACATATATATGTCCAAAGAATTTTCAGGTTGAAATAATAACCTTCTAAAAAAATGGTCCATGGGAGAAGGCTCTGAGGATTCAGAGTTGACAGGCACAGTGAATATTTTGCTCCCTTAATAACTTTCACTGGCTCTCAAACTTGACACACCGAACTGGGAACTTCTCAGATAGGTATGGCCCTTATTTTATTGTAGAAAACAATGATAATATACCTACCAGCCCTCTCTCTATGTGTTTATACGGTTGCTAAAATTTGTTTGGGAAAAATTCATTTCCAACCTCAGATCGATAATATACTCATTATCTGTCGTACTCTGCAGCAATAGGGCAAGTCTGTTCTGATGCCCCAAGTTTGAATCAATCCAGACTAGTCCTAACCACACCCTGCCTCACCTGGGGACATTGGCTACAAAGTACCCCAGGCTGTTTAAGATACCTTTGAACATAGAAACTTAGGAGACATTAGCACATTAAGCTGGCTATCAGCCATTCGCACTTTATTTAAAAAAATTTTTTTTAATGTTTTTATATTTATTTTTGAGAGAGACACACACACAGAGTATGAGCAGGGGAAGGGCAGAGAGAGAGGGAGACACAGAATCAGAAGCAGGCTCCAGGCTCTGAGCTGTCAGCACAGTGCCTTGCACAGGGCTCGAACTCGTGAACGGTGAGATTGACCTGAGCTGAAGTTGGACTCTTAACTGACTGAGCCCTCCAGGCACCCCTAGCTGTTCACACTTTAGAGCAAATTGGTTACTTTGGTGTTTTGAAGGTAACAGCTGGTTGAGATCAAGTTCTCTGCAACCAAGCAGAGCTGAAACAGGGTGGACTCTCTGAGCGACAACTAAGGGTAGCTGTCGCAAGAAAGTCATAGGAAATGTATTAAGATGAAGACATTTGAACTTACTAGCACTCTACTGAGAGAAGGCCCTGTGTAGCTAAAAGACTATTGGCCAAGGCACTTGCATTACAAGATTGATATCTCTCCCTACCCTCCCACCTCCACCAAAGAAATGCATTCAAATAAAACCCATTGGTTTCTAAACTGACTTCTGAATAAGGTGGGTTCAAGGGGAAGGGGGTGCTGTCATCCTCTGCTAAGTCGATGTTGAATAAATATTTAAAGAATGTTGGTTTAAATGTAAGACAAATCATTAGCCTGACAAGCGCACCCAGCTGTTTTCATCAGCCCTGATACCTGAGGCTTCTGATAGAGAGGGTGGAGGGATGAAAGAGCGAGCCCAGGACCCTGCCAGCCGGAATGAGGCTCTGTGAGGGAACTGAGAAGCCAGCGTGCAGACAGACAGGGGGAGAGGGGTGACCCATGAGGACAACCATCACATCCTGTCTGGACCTAGCCCTACTCCAGCAACGAGGACCCCGCTCAGGTCTGACCTCATGGAAATCGATCTGCAGGCTGAATCAGAGAATGTTCATGGAAAGCAAGAATGAGCCTCATGATTAAACAGGCCCTGGGGATGATGATCCTTGTGATATTGTGATTTATAATGAGAAATATATATTTGGTCTTCATCTAGTTTCTGACACAGAACTCTCCAAGCCCTTGAAATGTCCTAAATGATAAGAGCTATAAAGGTGTCTTGCTGTTCATAACAAACACCTTTCCATCACACCTGAGTTTACACTAATGTGGAGACTTTGGGAAAGCACCTAAGAATGGGAGCTCGAAACCATCCTTGACATTGGAGTATTGGAAATTTTAGTCCTTCCCCCCCCCCCACCCTCTGGGGAGGGGAAGGAGTTTGGAGATTGAATTCATTCACCAATGGCTAATGATTTAACACATCACACCTGTGTAATGAGCCTCCATGAACCCCAAAGGGACTGGGTTCAGAGAGCCTCCAGGCTCAGGAATGAGACCATTCCCATATGCCACCATGCTGGGCCCCATAGAGGTATAGACACAGAAACTCCTTTGTTCAGGGCCTTGCCGAAAGTATCTCTTCATCTGGCTGTTGATTTGTGTCCTTTAATATCCCTGGGGATAAACTGGCGATCCAGTGAATGAACTGTTGTCCTGAGTTCTGTGAGCTGCTCTAGCAAAATAACTGAACTCAAAGACGGGGTTATGGGAACCTCTGATTTATAGCCAGTTGGCAGCACAGGTAAAGGGGACTTCTAATAATGGGCATGGGAAGTGGGGACAATCTGGTAGCACTGAGCCCTTAGCCTGTGGACTCTGATACCATCTTCAGGTAGGCGCTGTCAGAATGGCATTGAATTGTAGCACACGCAGCTGGTATCAGAGAATTGCTTGGTGTGGGGAAAGAACCCCACACGCTGCAATTGGTGTCAGAATCAGAACTGTAATTCCAAATCACATCAGGGCTGTTAAGCACATCAGGGTTAAGCTCCGTTTCAGGATGGGGCTGACAACAGCTCTCCGGGCCAGGGATAGTCAACCTTGGCTGGATGTGAGGGGCCTACCCCGAAGCCAGCAAAACACTGCCCAGGCAGGGGTGTGGCATCCTGCTGGCCCTGCTGAGGGCAGAAACTCTCAGAAGTCTACAGGATGCAGCATTCGGAGGTAGTTCACAGAAGCACCAGCTGCTCTGTTGATTAAATCTCAAAGCCACCTCCAAGTTCCAAGGCCAGTCCCTCTTCTCCTGTGTCACCTGTGTGCAATTGACCTCACAGGGGTGCGTTGATTGTCAAGAGTAGCCCTGTCCCCCACAGATGTTCAAATAGCTCTTCCCCAGCGTGGGCTGGTGTGGTGTGGCAGTCCTCCCCCCGCCCCCCTCGACCCAGGTCACCTCATGGCTCTTCGGCAATGCACACGGAGGTGCACTTCCCAAGCTGGTCCGAACTGCTTTACTTGGCCTCCTTCTATTTCTATCCCACCTTCATTCCCCATGCGTTGGAAAGCAGCTTATTTTAAAAGCTGATTAGATGAGCCTTTAATAACATTAGAATTTAAATGGCCCCAGATAGGTTTTCAGCCTCTTGCCAAATTGAGATAAATGTGATATTTGGGGAGCTGAGTTCCCAGCTTCATGGCTGCTCTGGACTGCAGACATGTTTTGAAGCACTACGTCTCCCATGTTTCTCTGCAGCCTGAAACTGGGTCCTTGGGGGTCTCTAAGGTCCCTTTTATCCCAGAAGGTCTAGGGCTCCGTGTGTAGCTGGGCCTCCACGATAATGCACTGATTATTAAGGAAAGGTAAGGCGGGGACAAGGGCACAGGACACAGTTATGATCTGTGTGCCATGCGCTGTGGGTAGACTTCTCTCTGTGATCCTATACCCTCTGATAACTCTCAGTTCCAGGCAGCACACCTTTATTGAGCAGCTGCTATTTAGGCGTGGCACCGAGAATAAAATGGTCAGGAGTAGGGATGTTTCATCTGGGTTAATACGTTCAGCTCCCTCTGTGACTCTTCCAGGGGGGTTCGGTGCTGGGAAAGGGAAACACACTTACGGGGCCATACGGGTATGACCGCCTCCTGGTTTTGTACTCTGCTGCAGCTTTTAGGAAAAGCAAAAACCAGAGTAGGGGTGTGGAGTGGGGACCCACCAAAGGTGAACATAACAGTCCAGTATTGAGGCTGTTTTCTCTCCACATCTTGTAGTTTACGTGGGAAAGATGTACCTGTACTGGGTGTGTCACCTGGGTCTACTTGCAAGTTCATCTCCCCTTTTGCTAAGCCTGGGGCCATCCCCAGTACCCTCAGTTTTGCTATTCTTCTTGGAAAGCCTCTGTAAGACCCTCCTCCCCACCTTACTCTATCCTGTCTCTCTGGAGAGGAAGCGTCCCTCCTCCTTCTGAGGCTCACTCCTCCCCTGAGCCCTCAGTTCCCTCCCTTTCACCTCCTCCAGGGTGGTCACCCAGCCGTTGCCCCTTTCCTTACTCACATCGCCTCTCACTTTCGATAAGTTCTTTCTCTGCTGCTTATAAACAAACCTTGGTCTCCATGAAAACGAGCACACAAAAACAGCTTTCCCTTGATTTTGTGACTCTCTCCTCTTATCCTAAATTCTGTGAAGGAATAGTCTAGATTCATGTCTCACCCACCCAAGCAACCAATTCAACTTAATCCCTCAAACATGCGTGGAGTACATACTATGTGCTATGCCCGACCTGGAGCCTGACCACTGGGACGATACTCTTGTAAGCCAGGCACGCATGTGGGAAGGGAGCTGATGGGCTCATGCACTACAGGGAAGGAGAATGGGAATCATCAGCCCTATCTTGGGGACAGGGGCAACTAGGAAAGTATCATAATTCTTCGGGCACATGGAGAACCCAGGAAGGGAGAATAGGAAGGAGGAGGGGCAGTTCAGGTGGAAGGAGCAGTAGTGGCCAAGGTCACGGAGGGAGAGGGCACTAAGCACCTGACGAGACAAGCGGTGTTGAGGCAGCAGAGGATGACAGACAGTCCTCAGGGGTGAGATTCCAAGAAACTTCAACTCTTTCTTGAAAACACTGGAGAAGTCCAAGCCAGGATGTGACATAATCAGATTGCCTTTTACTTTTTTTTAAATTTTATTTTTTATTTATTTTTTAATATAATTTATTGTCAGATCGGCTAACATCCGGTATGTACAGTGTGCTCTTGGTTCTTGGTTTTGGGAGTAGATTCCTGTGGTTCATCACTCACACACAACACCCAGTGCTTATCCCAACAAGTGCCCTCCTCATATTTAAAGAGAGAGAGACAGAGACAGTGTGAGTAGGGAGGGACAGAGCGAGAGAGACAGAGAATCTCAAGCAGGCTCTACACTGTTGGCATAGAGCCCGAATCATGAGATAATGACCTGAGCCAAAACTGAGAGTCGGACGCTTGACCACCTGAGCCACCAGGGTGTCCCAGTCAGATTGCCTTTTAGAAAGACCCCCGGGAAACATCAATTAGAGGGGAAGCTCAGAGAAAAAGCTGCTCCAATCGTCCAGATAAGAGGCAAACTAAAAGTGGCCTGGGAATGAAGGGGAAGGGATGCTAACACAGTCCCCCCCCATGTACCCCATTTTGGCCTCACCCGAACAGCAGTTCTCTTTCTGCTCTAAACCCAGAGCATCCCGATGCCTTCCTTACTGTCCCTCCTGAACTTGTGTTATAGTCATTTGTGTGTACCCCTGACTTTCCTTATCAAATCGTATTTTTGTCTCTCCTTCAAATTACAGTACCTTGCTCATAATAAGAGCTGAAGAAAAGGTTATTTAGTTGAATTGAATTTTCAAGAGCTTCAAACCATGAATAATTGAGGAATCAACCATGTATAAGTGCTTATCATTTACATAATTGTATAAACAAGCTGAGAAGATTTTTTTTCCTCTGTTATTTTTATTATCCCAGAATGCCCCCCTATCTCCTTGGTTCTCTAGATTTTAAGGAAGTAGTAAACAAGTGTTCTGTAACACACACAAGTATCAGAGGCTCTGCCTGGCTCTCACCTCCCCAGGCAAGGGAAGCGGTTGCAAGCAAGGAACAGATGATTGCATTGATTGAAAATGAAAGCCATGTATAAATATTGAGAACTATGCTGTCTGAAGAGACAGAGAATTGTGGAGCACACTGCATGATGGGACCCGTGTGCAGAGTCCCGAAGGTCAATGTGCAGATACAAATTGATTAAGCTAAGTACTTACTGAAATTGCTTTCCAACACACTGATGAGAATTGATCACAAGCAGGACCCATATTTACAGTGAAAATGCTTATGTAAAGTTACCCTTTGGTATGTCACCAAAGCAAATTTAGATTGTCCGGATTTTTTCCCAAGTGGAGGTACCTGCGGTAGAGTTAACAAATGCTTTATAGAGAGTCTACCAGCACTTAGCATTTCATGACTGAGAATCTGACCCAGAACGACCTTATTGTGACATCTCTTTAGAACCCTGAGGTGAGCCTCCCTCCCATTCTCTCCCATGCCAAACCAAAGGACCCTGACTAGCTACAAGTCAGCCCTACCTACTCTGGTATCCATACTTTCACTCCTTTTTGTTTGTTTGTTTGTTTAATGTTTATTTATCTATTTTGAGACGGGGTGGGAGAGAAAGAAGGAGAAAGAGAATCCCAAGCAGGCTCTTGGTTGTCAGCACAGAGCCTGGTGTGGGCCTTAAACTTACAAACCATGAGATAATGACCTGAGCCGAAATCAAGAGTGAGATGCTTAACTGACTGAGCCACCCAGGCACCCCACACCCATCCCACATGTGCCCCCCACACCCACCCCACGCTGCCACTCTTAAACACAATCCCTAGCTCCTAGGAAACTGGGAGGCGGATCTCACTTGGACTGCATCCAACATACTTAAGCAGTGATGTGAGTGCCACTAGCCTGGACCCCTTCGGCAGCAGGGAAGAGAAGCAGGTGGTCAAAAGGAAAGGCAAAGCAGATATGGGGGAAATAAGAAAGGGGAACAGAAGGCCCAGTTAGCGAGTCTTTACTGAGTAATTTTTATGTGTCAAATACAAAAGTAATGAGCCATGGGCCACATGAAAGGAGTATATATCATGGTCCTTGCACCCAAGAAGCTTAGGATTTCATCCAGAGGACAATTCTAAACCCAGAAAACAAGTACTGTACCAGTGCATGGCAATATAATGGCATACTAATATTGCACCCTGGCGTTGGCTGTGCTATTACTGAAAAATGAGATGGAGTGAATGTCACAGGTTCCAGAAGGTGGAGATGGACAGAGAACACCTCATGGCAGAGGTCACAGACATCAAGCTGCATCTAGAAAGGAGAGGTGAAATGAAGCCAGGGAGGCAGAATGAACATGACCCCTTGGACTTATGAAAAAGAGTAAGAACAAAAGGAGAGGAAGAAAGAGAACTGGAGAAGGAAAAAGTTGCCGGCGTTGGTGAAGGCAGAGCAGCCTCAAGTCTTTTGGGCGCCTGTGTGAACCCTTGGGTTGCTTGGCCAAAGACCGACCATTTAGAGGCAGAGAATATTTCTGTAGTCCCAGTCCTCTCGGTAGGGCTTGGGCTCATGCCAGCCAATTTTTGTTGTCTCTACCATTACAAAGTGAAGCATCTTTTTCCTCGTGTTTGCTCAAGAGGAATGTTGTTTACACTGACAGCCTCACACACTTCAGACTGATCTCTGACAACTGAATTCTCTTTTTACTAACAATTGAGTGTAAAGAACTCACAGAAACTTCACAGCAGATGAGATGCCTTCATTAGCTCAAGGTTCCAGTGGCCTCTGAGAAATGGAGAGATTGGTAAATGAAGGATAATTTATTAGATGCATTTCAAGTGGGTTTTATGAAGAGAGTGGGATCTTGCCCACAAAATGTATTTTGATTGGCACAGGGAAATCTCCCAGACTCCCAAATTACTCTCCCACCCCACCCTCACTCCATTTCAAATTTTCAGAAAATAAAATGAAGCAGAAGATACCTGGCTCTCCCACATTGTCTGAAATTCTACCACTTGAGATGGATTCTTACTAAGGTGTTGCCTCTCTCAGATGTCCCCAGAGAGACCCGTTTATCCACGCTAGAATGCTTATTATTTTATTAGGTGGTTTTCTGTCTAAAGGCCACAAAAGGAGGAATATGCTTAGAAGAGGAGAAGAAATTATTATTATTATTATTATTATTATTATTATTATTATTATTTAGCACATGGGGCCCTGTAAGGAAAGGCAGAATGGAGGAGGGTATTCAATGCAAGCAGTGAATGGCCTGGATGGCTGAAGAGCAGGAGGGTAGAAAATAGAGCCAGAAGAGGGGAGAGGGTAGGAGAGAGAGACGGGGGTGGAATCAGGATGGAAAAAAGCTAGAATCAAACTTTGTCTCCTCTGTATGTGGCCTGGAGCAGCCCTGACCAATGGGATGAATATCTCCCACAGCAAAGCTGGGCAAATTCAAGTGCCACCTGTGAACTCAGCATTGCCTAAGAACGTGGAAAGGAGGAGGGGCAAGGATATGACTCACAGGTTTGCAGGGGGCAGGCTGGATGTATGCATATGCAGCTAAGTCAGGTCCAGCTTCAGCAAAACCACAGCACGGCTTTCATTAGGTGCAGAGAAGACATGCCTTGATTTCACCCCAGTGCGGGACAATTGTGGCCATGGGCCCAGGGAGTACGTTGATTGACAGCTCAGTCGGCAGACTACAGTAAACTGCAGAGTGATTTAAGACCTTGGAGATGAAACTGCGAAAACCCAGATAATCTGATACCAGAAACACATACCCACCAAATGTTCAGTCTAGGACTTTAGAGGTTAGTCTAGTCCAACCCTCATCTTCTTGCTGGAGGAGGGGGAGCTCGGAGAAGAATTGAGATTTGTTGAGTGCTTTCTATCTGCGAAGTACTGTTTTAATCACTTTTTATGTATCAACTCCTCCCAGCAGCCAGTAATAATAGTTATCGTTGTTATCGCCATTCTACAGAGAAGGAAAATGAGGTAGAGAAAAGCCAAATGACTTGCCCAGGGTCAAAGCACCTAGTAAGTGGCAAAGCAGGGATTTGAACCCAGGAAGTATGAGTCCAGAATTCCTCCACAAACTAAAGGATTTGTTGGAGAACACACTGTCGGACACCAGCAAGGAAAAGCCGCCCCTTGTAATGTGAACCCTGGCACACTGAGGTGACATTGCAAGCACATTTGTGAGATGATGATGGCAGGTCAAGGAGAGGCTACAACACACCTGGTGATTGATTCTCTGTGGGAGCTGAAGGCCTTTCTGGAAGGGAAGCAGGGCAGGGTGGTGAGTCGTCTATCTCTCCTTAATCAAAGAGAGGAATGAATTTGTAATGGAGTCACTGCAATTGAAACCATGATAATTATTGACAGAATGGTACAGAAATGGAGGCGTAGATGTCTCTCTCCTCAAAGAGGAGGAGCTTGAGGTAATGAAATTGTAAAGACAGAATTGATGGCCTTTTGATAGTGATCAAGGCAACAGCAATAGACTGTGAGTGTGATGATAAAGGAAGGGTAGCGATGCATGGAGTCGCTCAGTCAACCACACTTCCTGAATGCTAACTTGGGCCAGCTGCTAAGTGCTCTGGAAGGAATGAGGTCTAGTCCACCATGAGCCTACCATCAGATGAATAAAACCAGGCAATGGTAAACAGCTCACCTCCCCAGACACACACTGAAACATGAGAGATCTAGGCATGCATCACCAGTTATATTCATACAGACTCAAAGTGTTCTGAAGAAGAAATTGGTAGTTAGGATTCTTGGAATCAGGGAGACAGCCATAAGAAAGAGCTGGGCAGATGGGATGTTGGCCTCTTCAGATGAGGATTATCACTGGTTGTTATGGGATGACACATGAGAATGGAGTGCTCAGTTGTAAATAGGCTACAATGGCAACAGTGAAGTTGCCTTGGAAAGTGGAAGATCTTTTGTTGTCACCTTGATCATGGGCTATTTGATAAAGGAAAAGGGAGAGGCATCTTAACATTAGTGGAGACATTGGGTACATGTCTAGAGTGGAAGAGGGATGCCTATAGCTTTATCAAAGCCGACCAGGGTCTTGTACCGTAAGGGGGTGGATAAAGATGCTGAAATTGTTATGGGAACAATTATGACTGTAACTGAGGTAATAATGAAGATAATGGACCTGTAATGAAAAGCTGGTGGCTGTAAAGGAGAAGGTGAGGGCAACTGGAATGTAGAAGAGGGAGATAAGGGAGGTAATGGTGGCGACGCAAAAGGTAATGGAGTTATAATGTAGATGATGTGAGAGGTAATGGAGTTATAATGAGGTGATGACTGCAGAGTTGAGGGGGGGAAGATGATCATCTTAATGGAAGCAAGAGGGACTGTATGATACAGGTGAGAACTGTATGCAGAGAATGCATCACAATGGCCACGGCTGTGGGTGACCGGGGGAGTAATGAACAGCTACACCCAAAGTTCTCATTACGGCAGGAGTCCTAATGGACCCTAGAATAAGATAATGATGTTAATGGAAAAAAATGATGACTGGCATGAAAACCAGGAGGCTTGTGATGGTATTATTTAGAAGTACCTATTTAGTAGGAAAGAAGGAGGGATGGAAATGCGATTGAGGGTGGACGGGTGTGGACATAGCTGTATGTTACAGGGCTGAGGCTCCTGAGGGCGATTCACTAGACTTCTCCCCATGGGTGATTTGGCTTTAGTGCAGCTGCTCCCACTTGTACAAGGCATTTGTCATGCGTGAAGCAAGTCTGAGATGAACAGACGTGGCTGCGGCAACAATTCAAGCTTACAGTCTAAATTTTGTTCTTAAATTAGGCATGACAACACACTAGCTCAGATATAGTACTTCTGTGAACAGATATGTAAACAAAATGTCTAGGAGATGCATGGGTTTGCAGCAGAAATAAATTTATGTAGAGGATTATTTATTTTTTTAATATAATTTTAACCATTAATGCCTCTTCCATGTGAAGAGTGGGAGGCTAATCCTCCATGGGTCACCGATGAACTTCTGAGACCTTTAGATGGAAAACGTGTTTGTGGCAGCTTGTGCTCCCGGTCTGGCCAGGGAGACTCTGATGTGGGCTCTGTGCAGGGATCTGGGGAACCGGCATGCACAAGGGTCCCCAGTGCAGATGGCGTTTCTGCATCGAGCAGCCTAGACTTGTATACAGAATGTAAACCACAGACCTAAGGACAAACACTTGATTCCAGACCCACATCAGGCATCCAGGAAACACAAGCAAAAACGTACAGCCTTTGAGGGGAGCAGAGACAGCCAGAGAAACTCATTGTACCAGGAATTCCTGTGCGTGGAACATACGTGCTATCTGCCTCCGTCCGGTACCTAGATGCCACCTCTCAGACCAACTATATCCAAACCACCGGAAAAGCTTTTGCAAAATTGAGATTCCTGGGTCCCGCCTCATGGACAGTCTGATTCTGTTGATTAGGAGCAGAACCTATAAATCTGTCTTTTAACCACCACCCTCCCTGGAAATTTTCCCATGGACTCTAGTGTGGGAACCACTCTGTTCACCCACAGCCCTTAGAAGGAGAATGTCAGGCAAGAGGTGTGGAAAGCACATTTCATGAGCATAAGCCAAACCAACCTTTCAAATAGATTTGTCCTAACAGTGGGATTTGAGCAGCACTCAGCAGCCTCTCCTTCTCAACAGAAAATTATCCTCCACCTAAGTGTACTTTTCCCTCGATGGAGACTCGCACAATTGACTTAAGCAGTCTCCCAGCAAGGGACTCCTAGAACAGCACTAGGCAGCGTGGGGCAACTAGACCCTATTTCCTCTAGAATAGAAGGAATGAGGCAGTATGGGGATGGAAATGTGTGTGTGTGTGTGTGTGTGTGTGTGTGTGTGTGTGTGTGTAGGAGGTGGGCATGGAGGAAGGCAATGCACTGGTGAGGAGGGAGGGAAATATCCAGAGAAGGCATTCCAAGTACCCCTGGTTATGGAAATGCATATGGATTTAGAGGTGAGAGGGGGCACCGCCATGCTGTCTTTGGAAAGTCTCTCTTGTCCAGCCCTCAGATGTACCATTTTGCTCTTCAGGATTCCCAGGGATTAAAAAAAATGTCAGTACTGGGAAATATTCAATTTAGGTTTGGGGAGGTACAAATTGCTTCTGTCCTTATATGGTATATAAGCTGTGCACATGCACCTATGTCTACACCTACATGAACCAAATTAGAAAACAGGTACAAATACTAAACAATTCCATTACAAAGAAAATGTATTTTTTTCCTCAAGTTCCATCCATGTTGCTACACATGGCCAATTTTCATTCTTTCTCATTGCCATGTAGTATTGCATTGGTGTTATGCTGAGCGAAATAAGTCAGGCAGAGAAGGGCAGATACCATGGTTTGCACATATAGGAGCATTAGGAGGAACTTAATGGAGGACCATGGTGGAGAAGAAGGGGAAAAAAATAGTGGGGGAGAGGGAGGGAGGCAAACCATGAGAGACTCTTGAATGCCGAGAACAAACTGAGGGCAGATGGGAAGGGAGGGGGAGGGGGGTGATGGGCATGGAGGAAGGCACTTGTGGGGATGAGCACTGGGTGTTATATGGAAACCAACTTGACAATAAACTATTAAAAAAAAAAAGAAAATGTATTTTTTCAATTGCTGAACAAAATGATAGACTATTCCTCCATAACCAGTGTCTTAATTCTTCCTGTCCCTTCAACCTGAACTCTTTAAAGAGATCAGCAAATTCACAGTCACAGTCTTCTTTTTTTGGGGGGGGGGAGAAAAACTTAGGTCCATTAGCACCAGCTTGCCCAGATCTGTCTCAGGGACAAAAACCCAGAGCATTCGCTCATGTTCCCTTAGAGAAATAGTGAAGTTCAAGCCCTACTTGACCCACCTGGGAGTAACTCAGACAATCAGATTGAGGCTGTGATAGGAAGTGACTTTGTGGGCACAGTGTGGGCTCTCTCTTCAGCTGGTCACTTCTTCTGTCCTCCCTGGTCACCGCCCTTCTGAAAAAATGTGCCCCACAGTCCTTTCACAACTATGCCTCCCTTTCCCAGGGGTGCTGACCCGTCTCTTGAGAAGTGCCACCTTCCTCCTGAGCCATGTTGTCATTTGTTAGCGGCTAATCATTCATTAACCTCCCAGGTACCTCCTGGAAGCCAGGACCTCACCTTCATTTGCAAAGGTGGTTCATCAGGTCCCCCTTTAATAAAATTACAACTTCAGGAAACAGATCATTTGTATCAAATACAACCCCATGGCTTCCTCTTATGTTAATCATTTCAGGCAGGTGCTATTAGGTAATTCAATCACTGGGCTACAGAAAGCAGCCACTGAATTAATGAGGAATGAACTCAAATTCTGAGTAAGAGATTTTCTGAATAAATGGCTCTGAATGAAAAAGCGGGAGCCAAGCCTATAATCACAGCAGATGACAACAATACAAAATTGCATATTAAACACAGTCCCAACTTCCATCTATTCTCAGTCCACAAACTCTTCTGAAGCCAAGAGAACATATTGTGACTGCCGCCAGCAGCTTCCATGTTTGCCACTTTTCTAATATTTCCTTAACACTTTTTCAGGTGCACTGAATGTATTCTAAAGCTCTCATCCCAATTTAAAATAAGCCTTAGTTTATCCCCAACACTAGCCTTTTGTTTAAAAGAGCATCTTTAGGGCGCCTGGATGGCGCTATTGGTTACACGTCCAACTCTTGATCTTGGCTCAGGTCATGATCTTGTGGTTCATGAGTTCGAGCCCTGCATCAGGCTCTATGCTGATGATGTGGAGCCTGCTTGGGATTCTGTCTCTTCTTCTCTCTTCCCCTCCCCCGCTTGCTCTCTCTCTCTCTCTCAAAATAAATAGATAAACATTAAAAAATTGAATAAAAGAGCATCTTTGTCCACAGCCCCATTCAGACTTGAAATCTGTCTGGCCTCCCATCTGATGTGCCTGCATCTGGCCGCCCTGCCTTGTGGGATACTTTCCTCACAGCCACCAGGATGACCCTCCCCAAACTCAGATCTCACTACATCACATCCCTGCCAAACACCCTCTGTTCACTATCACTGTGCTCGCCTTTTTAGCGTGTCCCACAAAATTCTTGGTGACTGGGCCCCAGCTTGTCTTTCTAGCTCATCTCTGGTTGCTCTTGACAACCCTGAACATTCCGTGCTCTTTTGTAGTGCCACCTGTTTCCTCCCTAATGTGCCTACACCAGCCTAGTTCTGAACAATGTCCACCTTGATCCCCTGGGCACCTCCACTCCTAGACTGAGCCAGGTGCCCTTTTCCTCATGCTTCTTTAGCACCTGAAGTCAGAGCTCAGTTATTGAACAGAGCACTGAAGACCACAACAGCTGGAGTGGAGTCTCTCTCTTCAGCTGGCCTGATACCAAGTTGAGAATAAGACACTACATAAGGTTGAACCTTGGATTTGCAAGGCTGGGCCTATGGTAGATAACACCATAAATATTTGATGAATGAATGAGCAAGTGGTGGAATAAATGAAATCATGGTTGAATAAATGAATGAACCCAATGACACGATTTATGCCAATTCTAGCAGCCACACGTCCCAACTCTGAGCAGCAGCATTTGCAGAGTTAATTTTTCATGACCTGAAATTCGGTCAGTGACAACATGGCACCAAATGAGTAAGTTGCCCTACAGCTGGTGATGTCATCACCATGTCTTCATCCTCCCTCCATTATAAATACCGGACAAACTAGACTCTGCAAAAGAAACGAGATGCTCCCCTGTGTACAGAAACCACTGATAGGATGAGCCACGTGGCTCACCACGTGGGGTTGGGGCTTCCCTCGTCCCAGGAATTCTCCCCAGCTCTGCACACAGCATTTGGTTCTCACGGAGCTGTGGTTGCCTGGCATTTATCACGCTGTGCTTCATCAGAGATTTAATCAGGTTTGAGTTTTTAACAACGTGCTTGTCACGCTCACTTAACTTAAAATCAAGCCTGTTCGGGCATTAGTTGGTCCTATTCACTCAGTATGGTAGTTTGGACATTTAAAACTCCAGAATTTTTCATCAAGGAGCACTTTACATTTTTATCAAGCATCCCTTAGGCACACACCTCACAGGCTGGCTCCTGGTTGAAATAGTCCAGCCTTGGGGCTCAGATGGCAATGGGGGAAGTATCTTTATAGTAGTTTCCTACAGATGCCGTAACAAATGTCAAGCTTAGTGGCTTAAAACAATACATATTTACTATCTTAGAGTTCTATAGGTCAGAAGTCTGACATGGGTCTCAGTGGGCTACAATCAGGAAGGCAGCATGGCTGTATTCCTTCTGGAGATCTGGGGTAGAAGTCTTTGGGGGACTATTATACTGCCTGCCACACTTGTGTGTCTCTGGACCTCAGAAGGCATCCTTTGCATGACCTTTTGGGTGCAGCGTGGATTTCCTAACAGCATTCACATTTCGTGAAAGCTTGATACAAATGCTGACTTGCAGGCCCAACCCTAGGCTTTAAAAATCAAATCCAAATTTTCACCAACTCCCAGAGGATTAGGTGTCTGCATAGTGAGTATGAGAAGCACCACTCCAGAGGCTTCCTGAGTGGCAGAGGAAAGAGCTGGCTATGTAGTGTTAGACAGATGGTGGTGTTATCCAGGATCACGTACATAAAAATGGACAGATCTGAGGAGGAACTCCATCAACAGGCTTCCTCCCTCTCAGGACTCTGAACAGAAGATAAAGAAGTGGGTCAGGTGGGACCAAGATATCACTTGATAAGCTGATATCAGGTCACGTAGCTTGACTGTAGGTGTAACATTGAACCAATGAGGAGAATTTCTTTCCCTGCACTGGCCACGGCTGGACGAGGCTGGGGAGGGGATCTCACCGACAACAGTGCCCTATTGGCAGGGGCACAGCCTGTGTAGGAGGATTTTTGACACAGAGCAGTGCATCCAGGAGCATATGCTCTCTGCAGGTGGGCCAGCTCACAAGAGGAGGGAGAAAAAGAGGCTGGGCTACACATGCCCAGTTTCTCCTTTCAAACTCAGCAACCAGATAGATCACTAGTGAATAAGAGGATAATAAGACAGAAGTGTTACAGCTATATCATGTCAATATTTTCAAAATTGCTTTCTACCCAATAATAAAAAAAATTAAAAGGAAAGCCCTGACACTTTAAGTGTATGACGAAATTGTTTTAACATGTCTAATTTATACTTAAAATAAATCTCACTAAAATATCAGTTCTAGTGAAATCTTCAAGATTATGTCTCCTCCAACTTGGAATAGAGATCTCACCCCTTTGGAGAGGATGTTCCTACTTTTAAGTGGGTTCACTTTCCCAGATCATTCAGGGCCCTTCTACAAGCTTCTTCCTGATGTGAAGAGCGTTCTTTTTGATGAAGACATTTTCTAGGAGTGACCGCCAAATCCACTTAAGTTATAATTATTTTTTATGAATGTGTCCACCTACAAGATGCTAGGTTCTTCCAAAGTCAAGATCTCACTCATCCTATAGTTACAGTGTCTATGGTAGCAGCTGGCTCAGAATGGCTACTCAATATGGGCTTGTTGACTTTAGGGATGCATGAGTCATTGTCCCTCAAAAAGTGATATAATAATGTCATACTTAATGAGACATCACCATGTACCAGAAAATGACCCCAGGAAATAGTCCTAAAATTCAGCTTGACTGTGCTGTTCTAAGAGAAGAGTCCATGGTTGCCTCACTGGGGGTCTAGGGAAGGAAAGGGGAGCTTCCAGAGATGTGGCTGTGTGAGAAGCAGTCTGTTCACATCCCTACCCTTCACTCCAAGGTGTGCCGAGAACCACAAGTGTTACTTCTCAGAGATGCCACACGGCAGCTGTCCTGGGGTCATTGTAGGCAGAGGGTGGTATAGACACTCTTTATGAATGTTTATTTTAATTACTGTCTTAAAAAAACCCTTAGCTTTCATAATCCATCATTCTGCTATAAAATCAATATTCTGGGGTTCAAATATCTTTATCATGACAGTGTTTTATTCTAAGAATGTATTTTTCTACATGTTCTAACTTCTAAAATAATAAAAAATAGCTTTGGCATGACATAAATAAAACCACAATTTAATGAAATGGCATTTTGTGAATTTAAACCAAAGCAAATATTTGACATGCTTTATTTAAATTAATTTGCTGTGCATACTCTGCTGTTTTGATAGCAGGCAAGCTCTGTGGTATCATACATTTATTACACTGGGTTCTGAGACTCGACGTGTGGAAGTAGAAGCTGAGGGACCCAAGGGGACCCAATTCTGAGGGTCTCATGGGCTCACACTCAGGTTCCACTGGCAGTAAAAATTGGCTGGGAAGTTGTTTAACAAAACGATTATATACACTCTTGCAAAACAAGAGCATGATATTCACTTCCATATTGGTAGCATTTTGCCAAATAAATATTAATTTGCTTTTCATAATCTTAGACCAGTTCTAATGTGCATCCTATGTAAATTGTAAGCTAAACAATTTTTTTGTGTGTTCATTATAAATACCATCCTGTCCTAAACTTTCTTGAAAAATAATCTGCCAGGTGTAGGACGTGAACACTGTCAGTTCAGGAGAGAAACTAAGGCATATGTTTAGTAAGTTACTACCTGGTCCTTTATGAAAAAGTGTGCTAGTCCCTGGATTTATAGAATTAACGTGATTTGTAATGACTGAATAATACTGGTTTTGATGTGGGATCTCAGATACTAATCCAATTTCCCCCAGCTTCCTGGTAGATCTGATTAAGAGCTTTACAATACTTTATAGTTATAGAAACTGTATTTGACTATGGTTATGATTAGCTTTTCAGAGCCACTAACCTGACACAATGACCTCTATCCCAGAAGGGGGTCTGAAACAAAATGGTGCTGGTGACCCCCAAGGACAGGTCATGATCATCACAGGATAGATGTTAGGAACTGGTATGGGTCATGACAAAAACAGCATATAACTTTTTTATCTGTGGATAACAACTTGTGATGTCTTTTACACTTTTGTGTAAAGATCTTCATAGCTCTTAAGACCAAGTGCACTTTGAAGATGAGGATATAATTCACAGACCCAATAAAAAATTCTGACTTATGGGGCACCTGGGTGGCTTAATCGGGTAAGCGTCTGACTTTCGCTTAGGTCATGGTCTTGCAGTTTGTGGGTTTGAGCACCACGTTGGGCTCTGTGCTGACTGGCAGCTCAGAGCCTGGAGCCTGTTTCGGAGTCTGTGTCTCCCTCTCTCTCTGACCCTCCCCTGCTCATGCTGTCTCTCTCTCTCTCCTAGAAATAAATAAAAATATAAAAAAAATTCTGACTTATGGGAGGAAACTGAAATACATTTTCAAAAGAGATTTTACACACGCACACACACACACAACCATAGAGCCTGTCTCCACCATTCGGAAAACTTTAGTTCCAGTTTTGTATTTACAGGAAAAAGAAGAAAATTTTAAAAATGCAGTACAAGATGGTCTCTGATCCCTCAATTTAACAAAGCATCCATTCTTCATTGGTGAGAGTTTAGACACAGCCCTTTCAAACCTACTTCAGACAGGGTGAATTCTCAGCTCTTTCGGGTTACTGTTGGGCCACATCATTGAGTCGACTAGAAAAGGTCCCATTCCAGAAGCCTGTCTTGTGTGCCGCTGTTTGTGCACTCCCAGAGACAACAATCAAAAGCAAGGCAGCTTGGAATTGCCACGAACAAACTCTAGAAAATGGGAGTGAAGAGAGGATTCTGTAGGTACCCAGGCAACTGTGAAATGACGAAAAGGAGATAAGAACCAACAAAACCAAGAGGCAGAAGGAAAACTGGAAGCAAAATAATACAGTGGATTACATTTTTTCCTCAAAGATAACCTGGGAACAGGCTTTATTGTCCAAAGACCATTTCCCTCTCATCTAGAAATTCAAAACGAAGAGTGAAAAGGAGCAACTCTACAGCAAAATTTGGCTTAAGTAACCTTAACAGGTAATTGAAAAAAGCTTTCAGGCATTTGGTTATTTTTTGTTTTTAATTTTTATTTGTTCAAATGAAAAGTCAATGGGTAAGAGAAACCATAGTTTCTATGCAGGCTCAGAAAAAAACTAGACATTGGAGAACAGAAACAATTGCCCCAGCCAATAATGGTTCCTGGTTTTCTAATAAGAAACCAAAACAAAACCAAACCCAAACAAGACAAAAAATGGTCTCATCAGTTCATTCAGAAAGTGCCCAGTGCAAGATGTCTATTTACCTTATAAGGTACAGTCCCTGCCTTTAAAGAGTCCCTAATCTACTTCTGGAGATAGGACTGAACACATCATTAGAAAACAGCCTGGGACGGCTTCTGTTCATATGCTCACTTTAACAGTACTGTAGAAGTTAGAAGGGAAAGCTACAAGAAAGTAGTTTGGGGAGTATAACTGTATTAATCATCATTGCTGATAACAGACACCCTGAGTCTAGTAACTTGAGACAGTAACCATTGATTATCTCATAATTTCCGTGATTAAGAATCTGAAAGCAACTTAGTTGCTTGGTTCAAGGTCCTTGTAGGGCTGCAATCCACCTGTCATCTGGAGCTGCAGTTATTACAAGGCCTGAGCCTATTCTTACAGTGGTTGGATGTCCTCAGCTTTTCACTGTGTGTGCCTCTCCACAGGGTGTGTAACAACATGGCAGCTGGCTTCTGCTAGAGCTAGCAATCTGAGAGAGAACAAGGGAGAGGGAGAATGTGCCAAGGAGGCCATTGTCTTTTTATAAGCTAACCTTGGAAGTGACCTCCCATCACTTCTGCCATATACTATTTGGTAGGAGTGAGTCAAGACATCCAGTGTGCACTCTGGGGGAGGGAATTACACAAGGGTGTGAATATCAGGAGAAGGGGTCATGGGGGGGGCATTCTAAAGGCTTTCTACTACAGTATCCAAAGGTGCTGAACTCAAGGGGGGTGGTTAGCAAACTACAGCTAGAGGGTCTGACACTGGCTTTTGTAAATAAAATTGTAGTGGTCCTCAGGCACATGCATTTGTTTGCCTATTGTCTGTGGCTGATTTTGTGCTAACAACTGCAGGGTTGAGTAGTTGTAACAAAAATCTTATGGTCTGCAAAGCTTAAAGTATTTACTGTCTGAGGCACCTGGGTGGCTCAGTCAGTTGGGCATCTGACTCTTGATATTGGTTCAGGTCATGATCTCATGGTTCATGGGGTGGAGCTTCACATCTGGCTCTGTGCTGTCAGCGTGGAGCCTGTTGGGATTCTCTCTCTCCCTCTGTCTGTGCCCCTCCCCTGCTCTCTCGCTCTCTCTCTCTTAACAAATCAATAAACTTAAAAAAAAGTATTTACTATCTGAAACTTAAGAGGAAAGATTTGCTGAGCCTTGATCTAGAGAAGTACTTCTCAAAATTTATATGCATGTGAGTCATCTGGAGATCTTTACAATGTGGCTTCTGATTCAGAATTTCGTCTGAGTGAGGTCCGAAACTCTGCATTTCCTACAAGCTCCCAGGCAATGGTGTTGCTATTGGACCACAGACCACACCACACTTTGAGGAGCAAGGCTTATAGACCTTGAGGGATGAGACGGTCTTGAGTAGGTGGGAGATGGCCTGTCAAGTGGAGGGAAGTGGCATGAGAAAAGATGAGAGAGGGAACAGGCATGGCTTTGGGGGAGAAAATAAGAAGACTGGGTGCTCTGGAACAGAGTAGAGGACATGGTCATATCCTCCTTGTGAAGAGCAACACTTGGCCTTGGGGCAATTGAGAAGGCATCAGGGAAAACAATATAGTGTTGGTTCTTACTATTTCAAAATACATAGCCTTCAAAAAAAAATGATCAGAATACTGTTGATTGTGTATCCAACCAAAACACCAGAACTGAAACAAAAGGAAAAGAAAGAAGAGGGAGAGAGGGAGGAAGGAAGGAAGGAAGGAAGGAAGGAAGGAAGGAAGGAAGGAAGGAAGGAAAGAAGGGAAGGAAAGAAGGGAAGGAGGGAGGGAGGGAGGAAGGAAGGAAGGAAGGAAGGAAGGAAAGAAGGGAAGGAGGGAGGGAGGAAGGGAGGGAGGGAGGGAGGAAGGAAGGAAAGGAGGGAGGGAGGAAGGAAGAAGAATCTATATAGATATTTGTTTAGTGCCCACTTTGCATCACTGATATGTTAGGTCCTATCGATGAAGATAAATAGTCACTTCTTACCACCTAAGCTGCTGATGGACAGAGACATATATAAATACACTGAAGGCCATGCATTGTGATAGGTATATTAATAGAAATATCTGATTGACACTGCAGCAAAGCATGAGAAGGGTCTTGAAGGATGGGTAGGAGTTTGTTATGTGGGATAGATGAAGAAAGCATTTAAGGCTGAGGAATATCATAGAGCCATGAGAGGGCAGGGACTGGGTAGAGGTGTATAGGCCTAAAGTATAGGGTGTGTATCAGGTAGGGAACATGGAGGGGTCAGGAAGAGAAGAGCGCTGGACATGAGGTTGGACAGAGACAGTAGAGAAAGGCTGTCACTGGCCTCAGATACTATAGAAAGACGTTCAGACTCTATCAGGTGATGGCATCAGACAACTCATGTGACATTCCTGGCACATAGGAGGGCTCAATTATCACTAGTTGTGGTTCTATTTTAGAGACTCTGATGGCCATGTGGAGGATTTCATACCTGGGAAAGCAAAAAGAAGGAGGATCATCATTCATTTGGCATGCAGGTGAACTAATTTTAGGAATCCTTGAAATCAGGTTTCCGAAGCAACTTGCTGAAGTTCATGTGATACATGGATTGCATCATAGCATGTCCATCCTCAATGGCTTGTGTCCCCACACACTAGTCCTGTTCCTTCCAGTGGGGCATGCCTGCCACGACAGAAGAGAAGGCAGCTGTTCAGCTAGCATGGCTATCCTTATCCATGGAGCAATGGCAAGGTCTTTGCCAACACTGAGCAGGCGATCTGCATGGACTTTCCATCTATCCCATTCAGACTTGGCTCCATTACCCTTGGCACCACTGTGGTCCTGGGGACCCCTGCATTCCCCATCGTCACTCACCCCTGCTGCACTGTTGTGGTCTATTGACTTCTCTGTCTCCATCTGAGACAAGTCTGCCTGTCTTTAAGCTCTCCAACGTAAGAGGCCATGTCTAGTTCATTACCGCTCCCCTGGCACTTAACCCAGTCCTGGGCTCAAGGTGGGCACCTAACAAATCTATGCCACATGAGCAAATGAATGACAACAGGGCTAATAATATTTTTTACCTCATTGTTCATTGTGAGGATTTTATTAGTTTGTTAGGGTTTCCATAACATGTTATTAAACATTGGGTGGGTTAAACAACAGATACTATTTTCTCACAGTTCTGGAGGCTGAAAGTCCAAGATCAAGGTGTTGACAAGATTATTTCCTCTGAGGCCTCTCCCTTGGCTTGCAGAGGGCCTGGCTTGCTTCTCACTGGGCCTTCACATGATCTTTCTTCTGTCCATGTGTCCTTCCGATGTCTCTCTGTGTGTCCTAATCTCATAAGGACAGTCAAACTGGATTAGAACCCATACCAATAGCCCAATTTTAACTTAATTGCCTCTTTAGAGACCTTATCTTCAAATAAAGTCACATTCTGAGATACTGGGGGTTAGCACTTCCACAAATGAATTTGGGGGAAGGACACAATTTTTTTCAACCCCTGACAAGGCCTGAAGAAGCTAAGATAAGTGCCTAGAATGTTGCCTGGGATGTAGGCCACAAAAGTGCTCGTGATTCTCAGGAGGGAAGGGTCATGTGGAGAACACCTTGTCTCTGAACCAGTATTGCAGAGGTGCACTCTACACTCAGCTCCTTTTTAAACAGTGTTTGGAGTTTTGAGGTTTATTCAGAAAGTCAGAGGAGAGTTCTGGAGAGTTCTATAACTTTGTACTCCTGCACAGGATCATCCTTTCAGGGCAGCATGGCCCCAGTAAGGGTGCATCCCAATCCCTCTGCTGCCGGGGACAATCACGGTACCTGTCATTTATGGGATACATTCCATCTTTTGCTTCTTACATGCTCTCCACAACAATCCTGTCAGGCAGGAATTATAATGCTATATATGGGACAGACTGAGTCCAGAGAAGTTAAGTAACTTGCCTAAACCCATGTAGCCAACTCATGACAGAAACAGATTCAAACTCAGCCATTTCCACCACAGCACACAGTCCATTGATGGGGCACTGGTCCAAGTGGGCACCATCATTACTGGATCTAAACTTCTGCTTCAACCCACGAGTGCTGTGACATCTCTGGCCTCTGACACTGAGGCACTAAGTCAGAGGTCCTGATCCGCCAGCCTGATGTGGAAAAGACCCAGGCATATCCCCAGGCAGCAAGAGGGATGGCTGAGAACATACACTTAGTGGGATCTGTTCCCCCATCTGCTCTGAAAACCCCTTGCTATTGCTCAGCTGCCTCTCAGCCAGTCAGTCAATCTATCTGGAGAAGCCAGAGATAACTCCAGAGTGGAGAGACTTCCTGTCACAGTGTGGAGAAAGGAGTCATGCCATCTGCAGACACATCTATATGGATAGCAAGCAGCAGCATCAGAAGAGCAGGGAGCGGGGACAGAAGTCAGGGCAGGATGGGCAAACATTGAGCGGACCTGGGGGCCAGCAGCCCAGATCAGAGGAGGTGTTCAAACTCCAGAGTGAGAGGTGGACAAAGTCACAATGCAGGCAGGTCAGCGTGTAGGACACAGTGATGGGGGCTGCAAAGGAATCCAAGATGGTGGCCACGTCACAACCTGTTGGTTCCAGTGAGCTGTTTGCACAGCTGACTCACCTCATCTTCTGGGGCAGAGGAGTTATCCACACTTTTGAAGTCTCCGTGTCCACATCTGGAAATCAGATCTTCATACTACCTACCTTGGAGTAGGGTGAGGAATGAAGAGATAATACATCCAGCTTGTAAAAGGCAGCCATTCCTTCAACACTGGCTGATTGCAAAATAATGGCTATAATGACAATAGTATGAAATATTAAGACACCAGTTGACCCACCCAACCCAAGGGAGAGTCTTCAGCCTAGAAAATAAAACTCCCTTTAAAGACCAGTTGCCTCCAACACCAGTCTCATCATAGGTGATGCAGTGGGAAATGTGTAGTGTTTCAGACATCAGCCCTCTCGTTACGCCCCACGGTCAAGACCCTCACAACATCCACCATCAGGGCTATACCTTATGGTAAGCCGTGTGAGACTGGAAGCCCCATGTTAACACAGAACCCCAGCAGGCATCCCATCCAGAAGGGCATTCCACACAAGCATGGTTTTGCCTGGGTCTAATTCCCAGCACGGTTTTCATGATGCAAAAGACTACAGCAAAAGGGAAAAAAAATCACTCAAAAATTTCTGCCTGCCTCCTCTTTCTTCCTCCTCACCTCCTCCCTCCTCCTAGGATCTGTTACAGGAATTTTATTCCTCTTAATTTACTCTGCAAATTGCTCAGCTTGAATACTGTTATTCCGTAGCTCTGTGAATGGAGCATTGTGAGCTTTCAGCCCACCTGCTCTGCGCACAGCACACATTCTGCTGGAGAGCGCTGCCCTTGCGGAATGGAAGACGGGACCTGCCTGCTCCAGGCTTTAGGTACCTTGCAAAATACCTAATCATGCAGCTTCTCATTTGTACAGGGATTTATAGTTTCCAGAACACGGTTATCCCCATCAGCTCATTTACATAAACACCATGGAAGAAGACATAATACCTTTCATCTGTACAGCTCTTTTTTCCATTTACCAAGTACTCTCATATATATGACCTAATTTATAGATAACATATAATAATATAATGCTCTAAACACATATTGATTCCTTCCATACGAATAGTGCTATTATAACCCATTACTGAAAAATAACATGGACTGACCAGTTCCTGGGCACCAAGGCATGAACCCTGTCCTTGGTTGGGATCCTCCATGAGGGCTTCTACTGCAGGAATGCAGGCTTCCAGATGCCTTTTGACCTGGGCCTTCTCTTCTCAGAGAGCCCTCCATTCCTTCAGCCATGGCCCAAGTCTCTGTCCAAGGATCTGGTCTCCCAGTCTCATCCTGAGCCATGCCCCTGAGCCTGTCTATAAGAACCCTGTGTGCACCTGTGCGCATCCAGGCACAGCTACGGTGGGGCATCCTGCTCTCTCTCTCTCTCTCTCTCCCTCATGTGTTGCTGCCCCGGGGAGCTGCATGAGCAGATGTTGCCTACATTTCAAGACTCTGTGACTAGCCCTTAAGCCACGGTCTAATATTTAGGAGAGGATTGTAGAACTCCTCAAAAAAGCTTGAAAAGTCCAATCAATTCCTCCAGTAAGTCCAATCTGTCCTGCAGTCTTGGCAATCTTTAGCAAGGGTGTATCCAATCATGCCCTCCATGCCCCTGGTTTACTCTTGGCCACCTTCAAACTCTCCACATCTTCACCAACACTTGTCTTCGTATGTCTTGCCTTTTTGATAATAGTCAACTTAACAGGCGGAAGTTGGTTTTGATGTGCATGTCCTGACGATTAGTGAAGTTGAGCATCTGTCTTGATAACTGTTATTCATTGCTTTAGATTGATTTCCTGGAAACAGACTTTGAGCAGAGAGTTACATGTACAAGGTTTATTGGGAAGAACTCATGGGAGGTAGACATTTACAGAGGTGAGGACAGAAGGACTGAGCAGTGAGAAGAGGTGACAATGTGGTTTTAACTGAGGCCTCAGTCAACCCTACAGTGCCTTCACTGTAGAGCTGGGATGACCCTCTGAGTTGTCCCAAATTGAGGCAGAGGAACAGGCCTTTGTATCCCTGCAAAGGACTGGAAAGGGGAAGGTTGGATAGAGAAATCCCCTGTGGCACAGGACAATGTTCAGTGAGGGACATAGTTGTGAGCCTTCAACAGCCAATATTCCAGCGTGGGAGTTGGATGTGTCTGACTAGCATCCACTCCAGTGGAGGTCCCCATACTTCACTGCACCAGAAGATGAGAATGTTGGAGGCCATTTTGGAATCCTGGTTAACACTGGAACACAGGTTCATTGCCCTTCTGCCTGGCCCTGTGTTTCTTCCTCACCCATCAGAACTGGATGACTCTATCTTTGCCAAGACCCCATTTAGCCAGCAGTGGCTAAATTCTATCTTCTGTCGCACACCTCTTCGGTCCAGACTCTTTGAATTGGGCAAGTCCCCTTCTGTGGCATGGTTTTAATCAGGCCTTTCTAGGGCATGTTACATTCCTTGCCCTGCTGCCTCCCTGCGTGGAACCTTCTTTTCCTAATTTATTTTCAGCCCTGAAGCTGATCTCAGAGGCAGCATCTGGTTCTGCTTTTAAAACAAAGCTTTGGCTGAGGAGGGCAGAGAAGCACAGAAGTCAAACGCACGTTTGTCCCCAAGGTCACTCAGCAACAGTGCAGCCTTGGTTCTTCCCTGCCCATATTGCCTCCTCCCAGCATCCTTTGTTGTCAACACACAATTTTTATTCACCTGGGCTTATTACAGGGTCCTGGGGTTATGGAATCCGCAGCTAGGTCAGAGCCACAGGGCTTTGGAGGCCCTCCCAAGCACCAATCCACTCAGAAATTCTACATCCATACAAGGAAAATAGAAACTGAGGGGGATGTGACTTGTGAAGTTTGAGCTTCACATTTTAGCTTTCCTCTTGGCAAGTGAAGAGCCTGCCTGAAACTCCCTGGGCTCAATGTTCGATATCCAGAAACAAAAATGTCTGGTCTGTCACGGAAGCTCAATTCACCCCAGTATGCCCCCCAGGACGTACTGACTCTTCATGGCACCAGGGGGATGTGAAGACAGCCTCTGAGCTTCACAGGGGTTCTGTCCCCATTTTGGTTCAAGTATCAGTAAGATTGAGGCCATCATGGAACGAGCATCATCACCGTGTTGGGGATAGCAAGTCACTTGTGCAGTTACAACTGTCCTTCGTGATGGCAAGTCAGTTCAGTTGTAGTTCTAAAAACATGGTCATGGTGGCCATGCAGTGGATTCCCTGGGTGTAGCGGTGGGGCGGGGGGGGAGCAAGAGGTGGACAGAGCAGACAGGTACACTTCCTCCTGGGGCAGCACTGAAACAGACAGGGTCTTTCTTCACCCAACCCCACATCTCTATCACTGCCTCTCCAACAGGACTTGGGGGTCCGTTACCTAGGACCCTGAAGGCTGTAAGGGCGAGCTCTTTGATTGACTACTTGTAAGAGATAATTTACTTGGTTAGCTCATTTCTCCCCCGAGGAGCCTATTGTAGAGGAGGGTCTAACACAGAGGAAGACCCTCAGGCCATTGGACCTAGAGTCAAGAAGGAAGCAGGCATGTTTGCAGAGATGGGGGGGGGACGGGGGGGTGGGAGGGCATAGCATCGGGGCTCCCAGAGGGAGGGTGTGAAGGGAGCGGAACAGGGTAGCAAGTACAAAACATACCCAGTTTTTTTAAAATATTGATTTATTTTTGAGAGAGAGAGAGCACAAATGGAAGAGGGGCAGACAGAGACAGGGGGACAGAGGATCCAAAGCAGGCTCTGCACTGACAGCAGTGAGCCTGATGTGGAGCTCAAATTCATGAACCCTGAGATCATGACCTGAGCTGAAGTCAGACGCTCAACTGACTGAGCCACCCAGGTGCCCATGTGGGTACAGAGGAGACAAGGTGACAGGTCAAGGGTCAGGGAGAAGATGGGTCAGCATCCCTGCCCCAGTTTCTCTTCCCCACATGGAGCTCCCAGCTCTACCATCCTGCAATTGAAAAGTGTAGCTCTAGAGCTATGCCAGCCTCATATTAAATATTCAAAAATGTCAGTTATTATTACTGTAATTATTATTATTATTCCTGAGGCATGTTTTCCCTTGTTATTTTTAATTGGAGGGGAGGACAGTGCTGTTCCCAACTTCTTACTCTGCAGAAATATTTTTCTGCCTCTCCTGTATATATTGGGAAAGGGAAAGAAACCAACAAAAACCAACAAACACAAAACTGGCACGAATTAAACACGTGACCGGAGAGATCTGCACAGTTTCAACACCGAAGGAGTCAGCATCCAGGCCATGCACCCCATGGAACATCGGCTTGCATAGGTTTTGCTTCTGGTTTATATTTCCTCTGTTGTTGTTGTTTTTCTTTTTAATTATGATCCAATGACCTTGTTCCATAAAGTGTGGCTCGAATATGAGCAACAGAAGGTTGAGCAAACAGAGTTTAATGCTATAATCAAATGCAACCTACAGCCTCATTCTTATGGTGCATATTAGTGATAGATGATGATACTAATAGGTGTATGGGCTGCGTGGTAATTGGCCACACCAGACAGGCGGTTCGCTTAAGTTACTACTCAGAGCTTGACTTTTCCACTGTCGGGGTTTAANAGAAGGATAGAAGGGGATCCCTCAGGGTGACACAAGCCCTTGACACAAACAGACACCCTATAATAGGAGTCTATGTCACACTGACGGAGGCCAGCGTGGGCGCCCCTTACCAGCCGACAGTCTCCCTTGCGTGGACGTGGATGGGGATGGCCCCACTATCCCTTGGTCCTCGGGGTTCCCTGCACCCAAGTGCACCCAGACGGAGGACAGAGGGGGAGAGACACAAGTACATACCCTCCTCTGCCAGGAAGGGACCCTGGCCACCCAGGCTCACATGCTCTCAGGGAGCACTTGCTGTGGGGGGAAGGGGATAGAGCTCTTCACACCACCACGGCGCTCCTGCGGGTTTGGGGTGGGTAGTCAGCCGTCTCTGCTACAAGACATTTTGTAAGGCCCCGGCAGGCCCTATTCGGTTTAAGCACTGGTGATTATTACCTAACATGAGCATTGAAGATGCTGAGGGACCAGCTAATGGTACCGAGGCAGGACTAGGCAGAGAACACGTGTGAGCCCCAGGGATCCCCGGAAACGTGTATTCTTACATAAAGTGGAAGCCTATTTCTCCCACTGGACACTGCCCCATCAGCTGCCACCCCAGGCATCGGGGTCCAGGCCTGGAAGCTCTGTGAAACACAAAGGCTTATTTGATTGCCCTTTACAGCAAAAACCTTGTTAAGAAGATATTGGTTTATCCAAGAGAATGCACAATTGGAAGCGATTGTTGCTCCCCAGCTAACTAGACACCCTGTCATGGTCCAGTAAAAATATCAGATTATCGGAACTAGTTAATTCGAAATCCATTCTTCCCGGTCCCTTGCCTTTCAAATTAATGACATTTGCTGAAATTGACAGCAGGCAGAGGGGCACATGATTCCCGGGCATTGGTGCCTTCTGCTCCCATGGGCCTGATATGGAAGTGAAGTCCAGCAGTCCAGGGTGTATACTGGAAAATTGGATTTGAAGTACTATTTTTTCCGCCAAAAGACTTTTGAAATGAGCCAAGGGGGAAATGAAGAATTCCCAGGTAGCTGAACAATTAGTGTCATAATTAAGAAGTTCGGAGGGGGGGGGGTCCTTCTGGTGGACTTTGTTCCATGGGGGGCATCCATCCTTGGGAAGCATGACTTGGGGTCCAGGATCTAGGAGAGGCAGCAGAGGGTGGGGCCCCACCATTTACCAGCTGGATAAAAGCATGCAAATCACTTCACCTGCCCATGCCTCAGTTTCCCTATCTGTTAATGTCAGACAGTTCCTACCCGGAAGCACAATGATAAGGATTAAATGCGTTCATATTTATAAATGTTTTGAGTGGCACCTAGAACATAGCAGGCCCTATAGAGATGGGTATTTAAAAAAATAAACCAGACTTGAGCCAGTTTAGTTAAACTCTGAGCCCCAGTTTCTTGTTTGGAAAACGCAGATCATTTCACACACGCACAGAAGGATCTCACGGGTGGTGAGATTAGTGAGACAGGTGAGCACGGATGTGCTGCCCAGCGCCTGGCACAGAACTAGCAGCTAATAAATGCTAAGTGCTACCTCGAGCTGAATGTTTAAAGTATTCCCAGATCCCAGCAAGACAGAAAATGAGGGATGTCAGTAAACAGTGCCAGGGAACCTCTTGCGTATGGCAGCCCCGAGTCACTGAGAAGAGCGTGTGCCAGCCAGCACCTCAGGGTTTACTTATTTCGCAGAATAAGGAGCCATGCGTGTCCCAAGCTCCCACCCAGGTTATTAGAGAGACATATGCAGCCCATCCACACAGATTGGCAGGGTGGGAAAACAAGGAGAAATCAGGGAATACCTGGTGAAAGATATTTAAATAAGTGAGATGGATTTGCTCCCACAGACCTCAGTCGCATAGCTGCTGAGTCTAAAAATAGCGCAGAGACACAGGATCTGTGAGAACGAGGCAGTCAAAAAGTAAGAGCTGGGAGCCTTTCCATTTTCATAACAGGAAAACGCGCAAGAACATGAACTTCTCTAGGTAGAAAAACAATGCAGGGACTTCCTAAAATTAATTCCAGAATGCCTCGAGGAGGGTAGGATGTTAAACATGAGCCAGGAGGAATCAGCCAGCAGGCTCCCCCTTGAGGTACAATCCAGTGTCTCTTGGTGGCTCAGTGATGGGACCTGGGGAAGAGATGCAATGCAATATTCAGGGACCACAGCAAGACTTCTTAATCCTGCTCTTTTTCCTGAGGGAGTTCAAGAAAGACATGGTGCAGGTCTGTGAGGATTAATGTGACTGTCTGTGTAAAATGCCTGATGCAGGTCCCAGGTCACAGCAGGCATATAGGCACCTATAATGCTGTGATCATCACAAAGTCTCAATGTATGAGTTCAGTGCAGCACACAGCGGATGTCCACTTGAACATGGAGTGTGTCACCGGATGCGCATGGGCTGGACCATTCCCAGTGCTTAGTCCTGAATCTAGTCAGGAAGCATCCTTGTCAGTGACCTCAGTCATATTTTATTCCCTCAATACCATTCACAGTAGGTCTAAGATGCTGGATAGCAGGCACCATCTTTTACATCTCTGTGTCCTGAGGATATCTTCATTCATTCACCCACTAAGCACTCAATCAGAACTTAGGATGAGCCACAAGCCCTGTGCAGGCACAAGAGCCAAAAACATGGATATGCCAGGGTTCTTGCCCTTGAGAAGCTCAGAGTCCAGCCAGAGAGGTGGACAAGAGACGGGCATCTAGAAATGTTTTGTGGGTGCTGTGGGGTACCTATAAAGGGAGTTTAGACAACCTCAGGAGGAGGTCACCGTGACTTGTATAGGGAATGGTGAGTGCGTATGTCTGTATGATTGTTTATTTAGAGTCAAAAGTGTTTATATGTATATGAGAGAGGGAGGGAGAGAGGAGAGGAAATGAGGAAGAAGGGGAAGAGGAAGAGAGAGGAGGAAGAGGGGAAGGAGAAGGCAGACTGGGTAAACTGCAAAATTTCAGGCCATTCAGGACTTTGCCTGCCTTTGCTCTTGCAACCTAGGGCTTTCCCTCAACTAGATGAGGCCACTAATGGGCCTGGGTTCTCCATGGATGATATGGACTAAATGTGTCTTCCCCAAATGCATATTGAAGCCTTACCTCCCAATGTAGTGCTATTGGTAGATGGGACCCTTGGAGCTAATTAGGGTTAGACGAGGTCATGTGACTGGAGTCCTCATAGTAAGCTCAGCGCCCTTATAAGAAGAGACCAGAGAGCTTGCTCCCCCACCCATGCTCCCACTCCCACCCTGCACCCCCCATCCACATGAGCACATACACAGAAGAAGTCATATGACCGCAGCAAGGAGGCAGCTGTCTACAGCCGAAAGGGAGAGCTCTCATCAGAAAGCAACCAGGCCGGAACCTTCATCTTGAACCTCCGGCCTCCAGAATTGTGAGAGAAGAAATTTTGGTGGCTTAAGCCACCCAGTCTGTGGTATTTTGTAATGGTGGCCCTAGAAGACTATGACAGGGATGAGTGCAGTTCTTGGGTACATCAAAAAGCGTAGACCACGTAGGAACTGGGAGGATACCCCCTCATGACCAGTATTGTATAGAACCTTTCTCTAGAAGATGTACATAGAAAGCTTCCCCAGACAGGAATGTCCAAAGTGTGGACAAGAAGTTAGCCAAGAGCCACTGAGGGTTGACCAGTAAGAACTACACTGAGTCTGGAGGGACTGGAGTTATTATTTGGCGGAGGATAATTGCCATTGGCTCCGTTTTCTATAGGACGCCGTCTAAACATGTGAGGCCCTTTACAATCTGGCCCAGCTCTACCTCCAGCTTGATAATCATTCCTCACGCACATAATCCACAGGCCCCAGCTATACTGCTTTCTTCATGGGTTCCCTGAACAACCCATGTTCATGGAGAGGCAACACAGTAAAACTGGAAAGCCAGCCTGCCTGGGTTCAAATCCAAGCTCTGATACTTCCTTAGTGTGATTCTTTGCCAAGTCATTTATCCTTACTATGCCTTGGTTTTTACCTTTATCAAATGGAGATAATAATACTACTTACCTCATAGAACTGCCATGCAGGAGAAATATGTTCCCGTCTAGAAAGTGTCTCGAATAGTGTTTCGTACTCAGTAAGTGCTAAGTAAAGTATTCGGTTCTATTACTTCTCTCTACTTAGGAAATCTCATTTCTACTAAATATCACTTCAAACGTCATTGGTTCTGTGCAGTGTCGTCACCCCCTTATCTGGATTGCTGTAGCTCTGTGACCCGGCTAATTAGCACAGTACATGATGTACTTGTTTCTGTCTGCCCTGGACGGTGAATTCTCAAGAGTAAGCAGGGAAGAACTCTGGGCAAGAACTTCCTGACACTGAAATGTTTTAGATGCTGAGAACAGCATGCCCCCTTTGTCCAATGAGCTATCCTTGAGAAGAGGCTAGGTTTTGCTCTGTCTGAGATCACTGAGGCACTGTCCAGACTCCGTCAGGACTCCGAGGTTTCAATGGCAAAGATGAAACAGGTACATGGCATGTAATCCTTAACAACAGAGACAAATGGATCACTCACTGGTGTTTAGGGAGCCGCAGGACGATTTTAGCATTCAGGACACAGCCGGACGTATAAATACAAAGGTGATAAACAGGTGGCCAGGAGCCTGCACCTGATACCTGCTTGTTCTATGGGTCTTCCCAGGCCCACCAGCTCCACAACGACAGTGCCCTACAGACGTCATTCCCCTAGGTAGACAGGCCGTCTCTCTGGCAATAAAGCCCCGCCATCTCTCCCCAACCCCACCCCCAAAAGCAAATGCAAAATCAATGCTTTTCCACTCAGGCCCGACCTTCCCTGACCACTCTGCTGTCTCAGTTACAGCGGCACTGTGTGCTCGGCCAGGGACTAGGAATCAGCTCCCACCCCAGATTAACATTCAGGCAGAGGCCCTGGTGATGAATATTTTAATATAATGTTTACTGTTTACCCACATGAATGGAAAGAGGTTGCATCTGCCAGGGCCACCTGTGCCCACAGAACGGCAGCCCAAGCAGCAGGTCCTCAGAGAGCCCAGCTGTGCGGGGGCCAACAGGGGGCGGAGGGAGGGGTGAGAGGCTGCTGGGGCCAGGCACGGGGAAGAGTGGGAGGGGGCTCAGACATAGCCTGTAAAAGGGGGGAGGGAGGAAGGAGGATGGAGGAGGAAGCAAGGGGAGCCTGAGAGCGAAGAAAAGCTGAGGTGATGGGGCCAGCCTCCCAGAAGAGAGGTCATTACCACCCAGCCCCCGCCTAGGCAGTGCAGCTGGCTCTGGCATGCTGGGTGGGTTTGTGGGCATCTCCTGGTGCTGCTCTCTGTGGCCACGCCACCATATGGTCTCCCTATAGCACAGCAAACGCCCTCGCCTCCTTCCCAGGCCCTCAGTCCCAAGCACGTCTTCCTCTGTAGAGAAGGAAGAAGGCCCACTCTGGGACCCAGGTGGTAGCTGGGAATGGAAAGGGCCATTCACAAGCTTAGTTCAGAGTATTTGTGGTTTTGGAAAGGTCTGGAAGGAAGCCTGGCAGAGGCTGTCCTGGCTGGAAGGGTAGCCATCCCATCTTCCCTTATGGCTGTAAGAAGCCAGAGACAGCCTCAGAGTGGTGGGGAAGGGCAGAGACCATTGCTCCCGGCTGGGCATCTACCAGAGGAGGGGCCTGAAGCACACAGACTCCCCTCTTTGGGGCAGGTGAGTCCATGGCTCCCGTGAGCCTCTCCTCCAGAGATGAACACTTCCTACAAAACTGCCTTGGCTCTTGTTAACTTTATCACCTTCCACCTTTCTCTCTTTCTTGGGTTACACCTTAGATTAGGGTTGGAGCTCTGACAGAATGTGGCGTTAGCAGTCATTCGATTTCTCCCAGTCCCTTTTCTGGACATATTTCTAGGTTTCAGGGAACCATGAGCTCCCTTCCTCTGAGTGACTCTCCAGCATTTGGGGGAAAGGGCATGGGAACAGCCACGGTGCAGGAGAAAAAGGCACCTGCCTTCTAATGGGTGCGGGAGAGAATAATAAATAATAAAATAATAAAAGCGCCAAGTCCATTCTCTCCCGCTGCACTTTTTCTGCCCCTCCTCTCAGCCACTATCTTGTCCTGCTTCTTGCCCTTGCTCTGCGAGTGGCCCCCCCACCCATTCCTGCAGGCCCACAGCCAGCCACTACCTGGGATTAATAAAAGGCCTAAAAATATGAATTGTACTTCTGGGTGCCCATATGTAGGAACAGATCTTGTTCTTAACTTTTTATTACAGAAAATTATTTAAATTCATAAAAATAGAGAGAGCTGTCAATTGGTACAACCCCATGTAGCAATCCCTCAGCTATAAAAATCATCAACCCTGTACCTCTCTTTTCCATCCATAACCCTCACCCCTCCCCACATCCACAGAGGGTTTGTTTTTTAAGGGATTCCAGTTGTCTGGGGTGCCTGGGTGGCTCAGTTGGTTAAGCGTCCGACTTTGGCTCAGGTCATGATCTCGCAGTTCATGCGTTTAAGCCCTGCATCGGGGCTCTGTGCTGACAGCTCAGAGCCTGGAGCCTGCTTCAGATTCTGTGTCTCCCCCTCTCTCTCTGACCGTCCCTTGCTCAAGCTCTCTCTCTCTCTCTCTCTCTCTCTCAGAAATAAATAAAACATTTAAAAAATTTTTAAAAAGAGAGATTCCGATTGGCTATTCAGTTTCACCCATGAATATTCATGGGAGCAGTGACTTACTCTCCAGACCATCTCAAGCCCCAGAAACCACCTCAGACTTGGGACACACCCCACCCTTTGAGGATGGAAATTCTGCGACCCCTCTTTTTCCTGCATGTGTGTATACCTCACCATCTTGCCCAACTGTTCCCAGAAAATCATTGTTCAGAACAAATCGGTGCCCCAGCTCGTGGACAGCTTTGTCAGGAGGCCTTAGGCGATTTCTTGTCTTCATTCCCAGAAGAGATTATTCTGTAAGCAAGTCGGCCTATCAGAAAACACCTGGCTGCCAGATGTGCTCGGCTGTATGTGAGCAATTGCCGACCCGTCTGCAGAACTTTCTAAACAAGGGCGACATGCCATCTTGTCACCAAATGACTCTTGTAAATGATACCAGCACATGCAATATTCAGAAACAGCAGACGAAGCAAACACGGGCTTTCTCCAAAAAGAAAAATCTGAAAAAAAAAAAAATAAGTGCTCTTCTTAGCCCCCAAATTTGCCGAGATCCCTTTGTTCATGGAGCAGGAAAGTGAAATTTTGTTCTGAAAGTTGTTCCTGGGAGGCCCATGTGTGGGCCCCGCATCAAATTGTCATCAGCGGCCCTTGACCTGCAATGAGTGACCTTCCTTTATGCAACTTTTAAATAATTCATGGGTCTAAGTCTCGAAAAGCTTAAAGTTTAAAAGTCTGAGCCTGGAACTTTGGACGTGATGACATGGTTGCTTGTGTGCTGGTGGAATGTGTACTTAAACTCAGTTGAGGCGCCTGGGTGGCTCAGTCGGTTAAGGATCCGACTTCAGCTCAGGTCATGATCTCACGGTTTGTGAGTTCAAGCCCCGCAAAGGGCTCTGTGCTGACCGCTTGGAGCCTGGAACCTGCTTCAAATTCTGTGTCTCCCTCTCTGTCTGCCCCTCCCAGCTTGCATTCCGTCTCTTGCTCTCTCTCAAAAATAAGTAAACATTAAAAACAAATTTAAACTCAGGATGCCTGGATGTGTGATCCTGAGGCATTTATTTCACTGCTCTAGGGTCCTATGTTCCCAAATGGGGACAGGAGGAAATCACCAGAGTTCCATCTCCCTCACCGGCAAGCAGGTGGTGAAGCAGTCAGGACATGAAATGCTAGAAGGATTTTATGACAAAATAGGAAATGAATTATTATCTGAATTTATTACATTATAAGAAACCCATATACCGTGGATTGAAAATGTGTAGTCCTTTTGGTTGAAGTTAGAAAAGTGCATGGATATACCATTTCAACGTTTTGAAAACCAACATGATGGTAGCTACAAAGTTCTTGGACAAGTACCATCCTCTGAATGGTGAGTGTTACTAAAACCTAAGCATGGTCAAGGACAAAGGGCACTCAGCTTACCATCAGCCGGCCCTCATTAATGTCACCAACATGAAATAATTAATATTTCAGCACCTCTCGAGCTTCCGTGCCTTCGGGTCTTCCAGGGCGGTGAGACCACGGGGTGGGGAATGAGATTGCCCAGTCTCCCCAGGAAGGTGCCCTCTCCACTCCCATCACAGCCCCTCCTGAATGAATGGCGACATTCATGTTTAGCTGAATGTTCTCATGCTTTACTTGGGAGTTGGGACACGCACCCTGTTTGCACAGATCCTGAAGGTCTGTAGGAGTCCCCAGCTTTTTCCCAGGGAGGACTACAGCTGTGACCCTGTCTAACCAATGGTTATCCTTGGCATGGGATGGCAGGGTCCCTGGGGACCACATGGATTACTCAGAAGCAGACTTGACCTTTGTGAGCAAGGTGGGGGGAAGGGAAGGACACTGCACTGGAATTCAAGAGGTTCTGGGTTGTTTCCAGCTCGTCCTGGGTGACCTGGGCTGTTTGTTTCTTCTGGGATAGCTTCGCTTGCCCACGTATTCAGTGGAGGTGATCAGAGCACTTCCTCATACCCTCAAGGTGTTGACAACGGTCTAAAATATGTATGAAGACACTAACAAATAAATTGCTAAGGTCCTCTATGAATTGAAGTTCTAGGGCTATGACACATCCAACACTACCTTGGATGACTTTTATGGACCTTCCCTGGGGTAGATTTTAAATTCACTCATAGGTCCAAACCCTATAAACTCCAAATACCCTTTTGCCCTCAGGATTCCTGTTCCTTTATCCTAAATGTTCCATCTTCTTTGGCCTTTCCTCGAGGTGTTGGTACCCTTCCCTCCCCTGCCTCACAACCCTCACCCCATCTACTCTTCTGGAGACCAACAGAAACATTCCCTTCTCATTCCCCTCCCTGCATATGATCTGCCAGCTTTCCATGGTGGCAGGGGATTCTGGGAGTTTCTTCTTCCTGTGTTTCTTTGTATGACATGTGCAATGGCCCATGCTGGAACTTTGGTGGTAGCTGGGGATCAATAATCAGTGCCATAACCCAAGTGACTTTCATGGGGAGAGACGCCTGGGAAGTATTTGAAGCGGAGACCGGTAACCAGTCTGCCCCACTTTCCACCAGAGACTGTGTGGGGCCTCGGAAGATCCCCTGCCCAGCTCCCGCTAAATCAATTTCCCAGCCCAGCAGAAAAATTGGGCAGGGTTGTATTGAATCTATTCCCCTCCATTGCCCCTCACTGCATTCCCAAATCACATCTGGCTTCGAGTGCTTTCTTCCAACCAGCATTTAATCCTCAGTGGTGATCCTTTTAAGAAATTTAATTTCATTCTCCACCCTTCTCTCCCCACCCAACTTCACCCATAAAAAACAGTTCTGGGAGTTTTCAAATTCTGACATCACATAAAAACTTCTTTGTTCTGCAAAGTACTCATTCTCAATGCTTAATCCATCTCCCAGCACCATCCGCAGCGATGCACTGCATGTTCCCAGGGTTTATAGATCTCTCATTTGCTGGCTGCTTCCTACAACAGCCTGGAAGTTCAGCCTTTTAAAAATCAATCTGGCTCTCCACGTTCCTGCACCCCACTTCACAGTCTGCAGAGTGGCAGTCTGTTCACTGAAGTCTCCCGAAAATATTATTCGCTCTTATTTCTTAACCAACCCCAGCCTGCAAGGAAACACCAGCTCCATGCCCTCAGCCGAGCTCCACACAGGCACCGTCACGGGCATCCACACTTTCAGCTCTGCCCTTCCCTCCAGGAACATCTCCGGAAATGTGGGTAGGAAGCTTAAAATCCCAGATACCACCAGAGAGTCTTAATTAGAACCCTGTGATTCCACAAATAATGAGGAGAAATAATATTAATGATAATAGCAAAAGTAACAATTAGAATTGTTATTAAAAATAAGGAACACATTATTTTTTGGAAGTTCACCCTATACCAGGCACAGTACTAAGTACTTTACCTGAGTAATAACCCCAGAAAAATCTTTGGTGGAGGGTACTATTATTATCCCCATTTTCCAGATGAGGTTGGGGTTATGCAGCAGTGAGTAACCTGCTCAAGACCACAGAAGCAGGAGTTAGTGGAGGCTGGATTAGGCTTAGGCTATCTGGCCCCAAAGCCTGTGCCCATATCCTCTACCCTGCACCATTTTCCTGAGACCAGCTTGAAGTAACTAAAGCAAAGGAGGATCTTTACCATAAGGGCACTAGAGTGGCTGGGGGAACCCAGGAGCAGGAATTAGTCCTCAGGAGTAAGCGCAGCCAGATACTCTCCCTTAGCCGGGTCATTGCCATTGCCAGAAAATGTGGCTGGCATCAGATGCCAGGTATCAGTAGAATTTCAGACTGATCTTGCTCTCTCTTCAAGGATTCAGTGCCTTCGGGTGGACATGACTGACAGGGGGCAAGTCACGAAAAAACATGGCTGCTCCCACTATGGCCAAATGTGAAGGGCAGAAGAAAAGGGGAAGAGCAGTTCTCAGAAGGAAGGCAGTCAATTCCCCAGAGAAAAGCATGCTGGGAAGATCATGGAACAAGTGTGCCTTAGAGTGGCCTTGGGTTATTTGGATCACCCAGGATGGTGATGACTAGGTGTTCCTTCCTTATAGAGCTGTTGTGAGGACAAAATAAGAAATTATGTATCAAATGCTTGGCATGGTGCCTGGCACATGGTAAATACCCAATAAATGTTAGCTATTACTAATATTAAGTCTCAACCATTGAGAGCTCACACTGTCTAGCTCAATTTTATTCCTTATAAATAAACATTATTATACTAAATCCCTTGGCACACAAGATTCTCATAGCCAGTTCTTTTTCCATCTTGGAAAAGTAGAGAAAGAACTAAGGGGAGAGCTGTGATGTCTCCAGAAGAATCTGCTCTAGGATGATAATGGATCCAGCAGGTGTGATGGGAAAGCAGAGAATGGAAACCTTCTACAATGTGTCTTTTCTGAGTCCACATCCTTTATGTATTTCATGGCAGACCAGAGATTTGAGGGCTCTGAAGTTGGATGGGAATCCTCCATTTCTAATTGCCCTTCCTTCTTGTTGATGTTTTGGTCCCACTGAAGTGGGCAAGGCCAGGGAGAGCTGGTTGGGGGGGGGGGGTTCCATGGCTAGTAAGGAAAGAAAACGGATTCCTTGCTACTTCCATTCTTAGTCCACAAAACTGTTTATGCTTTGGGAAACTTCCACTGCTGTCAAGACTTCTCATGCCTGCTCTCTACCCCTTCCCCAGACTCCGTGAGTCCAGTGTTAGAGAATATTCTTTGGTTGACAGGTTGGGGCTGAAGGAAGGAATCAGACACTTAGATCTCCAAATGCCAAATGCATCAGTCTAACTTATTCAGATAAGTTTTCATCTGGGTATTTTCTATACTATCAAACTCTGTATCCTTCAGTGAAGGCATTTGTCTTAGCTGAATAAAATCTTTTAATGGTTTAATAAAAAGCACTTAACTCAGTTTTCCTAGTTTTATGAGTGCCTTGGGGTCCTTTAGGAGAGCAAACATCTTTGCTGGGATCATTGAGGGAAACATAATTATTTTTCTGCCTTCTGATATATTATTTTCTGGAAAGAACAGTTCCAGATGCTCATCATATGCTTGCAAATTCTCCAAAGCTCCATCGAAGGACAGGTTATTATCAATGATGAACTCAGAAACGTCTGTCCTTCCTTCCACGACTGACCTGCCCGTCCCTTCAAAGACATCTTCTACTTCTTTATTCCTTTCTTTGCTGAAATAGCATCCATGTTATTATCATTGCCAATTTGTTCTGTTCAGAATAAATGGAGAAAAGGGTCTGGAGGTCAGTTAGAACCAAGTGCCAGGAGCAAAAGCCAAGCAGGAAATTAGGTTAGTAGAAATTTCATGAGGACAAAAACAACCAGAGAAGGGACAGTGGACCAAATGGGAAGAAGCAGGAGGGAGTCAGGGAGAGAGAAAACCAGGAGAGCCAGGAAGCAAGGGAAGGGCAAAGGGAGTATGACCTGTAGAGGGAGAGAATGCAGAGGGGAGGGGAGGGAGTGCATGCAGTAGGAAAGGCAGGGGAAAGCAAAGAACTGGAACACAGCACAGGACCAGGGGATGTGCAGTATTAGCAAGGGAAAGTATTCCAAGGGAAAGAGGAGACAATGGGAACACAGAGAGGGGAGGAGGGGAGGGAGAGAGGTTGCAGGGAAGAGGGAAAGTAACACAATTAGGGATTGTAGAGGATTGGAGTGAAGAGTTTCATAATCACAACAGAGCATAGAGATGGCTTTCATTTTACCAATATGCAAATGAAGTAAATAAAGGCTCAGAGAGGTTAAGTGACCGTCCATCAGCCCATCTATCCATCCATTCACTTCTTTGGTCCTTGAAAGAATGTTTGTTGAGCACCTTCTAAATGCCCTGCTCTGTGCTATGCACCAGGGGACACCATGTTGAACAAAGCAAACAAGGTCCTTGCTCTCAAGGAGCTCATGCTGCAGTGGGGGCATACAGGCAAATGCACTGGCTTGTACAGCACCATGAGGTGAGAATCACGATGGTGCATGAGCCATGGGACCTGTAGAGGAGGCTCCTGGTGTGTGTACCAGGTAGGGTAACCTCAGGCACAAAGGCAAGCTGCCAAGAGCCCTCTAGTTCCAGGGGAGCTCAGTGACAGAGCCTTCACTGGAAGCCCAGTCTCCTGGTTGCCAGCCCCTTATATCCAGCTGCCTCTGGGCTTTAGTTTTGTCCCCTCAAAAGCCAACATCCCGATAATGCATCTCTAAACTGAGTGCAGAAGATCATGTCTAATAACAGCCCACTTTTTTATTCATCAAGAAGCCCTTCAGTGGCCCACTATTCCTTTCAGGATCAAATCTCAACTCCTAGCATCCAGGCCCTCCCTCCTTTAGCTGGCCTGGTTACCCTTTGCCCATCTTCTTCCTCCTTCCCCTTTCTTTCCATTGTGTTCTAGCCACACCTCGTTCTGCAGGTGCAGGGATGGGCCTCCATTGTTTTATAGGTAAGGCCCTCTTTGCTGTATCGGCCCCATCCTGTTGTCCCAAAGCCCTGGACGTGATCTTTGAACTCATCTAAGACTCAACCCAGGTTCCATCCCCTCTCAAAGAGCCCTCTCTCTCTAGTGGTCCACTCTGAGGGAATGTGATCTGGTGTCTCCTCTACTAGGTTCCCACTGCATCTCTCTAATAGCAATTACCACATGGAATGTCTCAGCCCTTGATGTGTCTGGCATCCCCCCCCCCCCCCCCNGAGGTCTCCAAAGACAGGGATGGTAGGTAGCCTATTCACTCATCTGTTCATCATTGCTACCTGGCATAGCTCCTTGCTTACACAAAAGTATTTAATAAAGGCTTGTGGAGCTGACTTGAAATGAGTGCCCAATGTGTTCAGTTGCAGGAACCCTCTAGCTCAGTTTGGGGTGACTAGTCAACTTCTTCCTTGCACATGAGACAAAACAAGCTTTGATCTGCAAACCACCAGGTGAGATCTCTGTCTGGTGAGGTCTTGGTACCTCTCCTTGCCTGTGTCTGGGCACCCACATGGCCCAAAGAGAGCGGCAGCCTCGGATTTTGGGTCTCTTGGTGCTAGCTCCACATTTCATAGGACCTTAGAGAAGTTTCGGTGAACTTGAACCTGATCATCTATTATGAAGGGAACAGAGGGATCTTACCTTCTTCACTTATCATGTTGTTCCTAGCCAGTTAATTCATTCATATGTTTAACTACTAATTATAAAGTGCCAGGCTAGATATTCCCTTTCTTAGTGTCTCCCCTTCGTGTACACTTATTTTGCTTGGCTCGGGGGTACAGAGTGTTACTGTTCTTTGCTGAGTAAACTTTAATCAGCATTTTCTTCATTAGCCTATGGTAGCATATAAGCTTATGGTTCATGCAATTCGTTTCATCTTTTTAAATTTAATAAGACACAAGTTGGACGGTCATTAAGGGTCTCCTGTTGTGCGTGAAGAACTGAAAATAAACACAGATAAAATTAACTCTGGTTCATTATGTTTAGCAAGAAAAGTTTTATCCTTTCCAGTCATCACAGCGAGGGCCAAAGGCGAAGTCAGGCAAGTGTTGTTTTCACTTTCTGCCCTTCGTGGTATCCACATCACATAAATAAGTAAGCTTGTTTGGTCATCCTAGTAGCTGGTTTGGATCATCACAGTACAGCCTAGTGGATTTCAATCACTAATTCTTCTAATACCTACAGATAAAAAAGAGAAAACTGTCTCTGCCCTTGAAAAATGTATAGTGACATTCCCAGAAAATGCCAATAACTGCTCTATGTTGGTATGCAATGTGATGACACTTGGGGCAGGTGTGTTCTTGGACAGGCACGAGTCTCTCAGCCGGTCCTCAGAGAAGTGATAACCCCCAGACCCTATTCAAATGGCTCTGGTACAGAGGAATGCCAACCAGGGCCACTATTACCCTCACTCCCAACAGGACTCATTGGGACAGTGCTTTCTGGGCCAAAGACTATGTTTGTTCCTAGAGAAAAGTTCTGGGTCCGTCTAGCCTCCCAGATTCCCATCTGAGTTACCACAATGAGGGTTGGAATTGGAGGATTATCTGGAATACTGCCTTCTGGCAATGCTCTAAGCAGAAAGTTATACCAAAAGGCAAAGCCCAACATTTAGCCAGTGCTCAACCCCCACAGCCACCCTCCTCTTCTCCAGAGCCACCTACAAGTGCAGAATCCTATAGGGTAGGTTTTTGCTGTCATCATTCTACTAGAGCTGTGTGTCAAGTGATCTCTCCCCAATAGCACCAGTCATTCTAGGGAGGGGTAGGGTCCTGCCTTCTCTCCAAGCAGCAGAGAGAACAATCCCTCATCTGTACTTCTGATGAAGGGCTTGGTCAGGGGAGAGTACATTGAAATTCATCTCAGAATTTTATCCCCTGAATCAACCTTTAGGATAACAGAATTTTCCATGCCCCAGGCTTTGCCCACAATGATTAGTACTAGCACAGATGTTGGAAAATGTTAACAGTGGCCTCTACTGTCCAGACGTAGTATTGCCACACACTTAACTCTTGTCTAGATATTCTCATATTCATTCATTTGTTTCTTCACTCACTCATTCATTCATCCAGTTATTTTTTCAATAAACGTTTATTGAACATTCACTGTATGTCAAATTAGTAAGATAATGTGATTCAAAGGGTGCAAGGATGAATTCCCCACTCCCCTTGCCTTAACTTCAAATTTTCATTCTCACTCATCCAGACAGAAAGCCTAAGATTTACAAATTTCTCTCTCCTTGGTGTTAAGGCACAGAAATCCACTGTGACAATGCAGAGGGTCTTCAGTTTAAGATAACGTGTTACTCCTTGGTAGCCATTAACACTTTAGCAGAAATTAGTTTATTCTATCAGAAAGAAGTATCCCTAGGGTGAATAAATACAGAACCTTGTAAGTGTGGGTTAATAAAGGGATAAGAAGTAGTCCAAGATAGGCCCCTAGAAAAGGTAGTACAATGAGACTCAAAGGGCTAAAAGGAGAATTGAGTACATTAGTCACCTGGATGGAGGCCAGAGAAAAGGCAGTGTAACTAGTGTTTTTTAGGGGATGTGTTCTGAGTTCAAATCCGACCTCTCTAATTTACTAGCATTTGATTTCATGTGAGCTTCTTACCCTCTCTGAAACATCCCTCCAAATTTCTCATATAGCACTGTGGGAACTAGGTTATATAATGCTGTGTAAAGTACTTAGCACAGTGCCAAGTATAGTGTAAGCGTTCAGTACATTAGCCATTATGATTAGAGGGGAGGAAAAATGAGGCTGTAGAGACAGTGGAGATGAACTACTGCGCACAGTTTTGACTAAACCCACCCTCTCTCTGCTCATCCCATTCTCCAGGCCAGTCGTCAGCCCTGCTTCCTTAGTTTTATTTGTAGATCTCCTTCAAAGAGCATAGCCTCAGGGCACATGCCAGCTCCTGGCCTTGCAGCTGGAGAATGGGGCCAAGAATCGGCCCAGAGACCTGCTGGAGGCCAGGGGTCACTGTCAGTCCTGGAACTGCCATGAGGAAGCTGAAGGAGAGCCTCCGTGGAGACTGCCAGAATTTAGCACATGTGGGCAGATGGTTCCCTGTGGCCATTGGGGCTTCTCCTCCTTCTGCTACTGCTCCTATTGGTTACTGCCACTGCCTGTCCTTTGTTCCTTCCAAGAAAACATGAAGACATGAGCTACTCCTGGGGGTCTCAAATGCCTTAGCATCTATCTAGAGTCTTACTCACCAGAGTCCTATTCCTGGAGATTTGAAGTAGATTTGTTGATGGTTATGCATCTTCCAAAATTAGCATGCCTCATTAGCTTGACTCAGAAATAACTGGAAAATGCAGCTACCCAGAGCAGCTGGGGGGGGGGGGGGTCAAAGGAACAAGCCAGCCACAAAGCATATCAGAGGGATGCCATGAGATCCTTAGAAATCCACATCTTACATTCAGAGCTCAGAGCTCGGTGAGTCAGTAATCAATGAACAGCCAAGCTGTGCTGTTATTTTATCTTGATATCAAGAAGGGGATGTGGGGCTAATGTGAATACCAACCTCAGGAACTCTGATTGCCAAGTCCAAGCAGGAGACCTATGTGTAATAGAAGCCGACAGGCTCATGGACAGCTTAGAGAAAGGAGGGAGCTGAATTTGGGGTACCAGGTCACTGGGAATAAAATTCTTAGGAAGAAGAGCAGGATGAAGACTACTCCACCCTTTAGAAACTCCCCAGGTGAGTAGCCTAATCGCCTTAATATAGAAGAGTTTGCAGCAAGAAGGGCTTCCCTCAGCAGATGCTGGCTTGTTGGTGGGGGGACACTTTAGGGGATCCCAGGGGACGTTTTCTGAACATATTCCAGTCCAGTGCTAGATGTCCCAAATTTTTCAAGGAAACCAAATAGTTACACCATGGATGGAGAGAGTGCCCTTCCTATAGCAAAGAAGCACAGTTGGGCAGCCCCTTGGCACACACTTGGAGTCATCATGAAGCAAAGTTTTGCCAGTGACTGAGAACAAATTGTCTAGAGTTTGCATCCCAGCTCTACCTTGTACGTCGTCTTGAAAAAGCTTTTTAACTCTTCTGAACTTTAATTTTTTCACCTGTCAAATGGGGATAATAGCATCAAACTACTACAGTAAGGATGAAATATGGTACAGAACAGGCTTGGCATAAAATAATACTCAAAGTACACAGGCTAATATAATCCACATGCCCTAGAATCTACTAGCTTATAATGATAGCATAAGGTCCTCTTTCTTTTTACTGACTGCATTTGTACTCTATAAACCCCAGTGGCCTAATTGCCAATGGTCATAAGTAGAATTTAACAGAGGATGCTGTCCATTTAAGCACAGGTTTCTGAAGAAGCAAGAGCAGATCTTACTACAGGGAGGCAGCCATATCATCTTGTATCAACAGGGTCCCTTGATGTCCTCTTTCACAGTGGCAGGGAACTTTGAGCTGGGTATTAGTCTCCTTCCATCCTTTCTTACATCATTCCCACTGATGGATGCTTGAAGGAAAGTGCAGAGAGTGGACTTTGTTAATGGAAGTTTGGGTAAATGTCACCAAAGGATGGGCTGAATAGAATTTATTGACAGACACAAAGGTGAATCCAAAGGTTGGATCTTCTCTATCTCTTGAACCACACCAGAAAGGCTGGGTGTCAAGTAAATGTTTACAGAGTACATAACTGGATGGAGAAATGGAAACGCAGAGAGGTTAAGTGACCTGCAAGGTCAGACCCTGAGAAGTGGGGTATGGGGTCCCACTTCTGCTCTCTATGACACTCCGTTTTATTTTTCAAATTCATACGACCGAGTCCTGCCTGCTCCATTCCCTTTCTCTCTCTCTTTCTCTTCCACTCATGGAGTTGCCTCCATGTGGACAATGTATGCATACATATTGAAAGTTGGTACAAGTTTTCTCACCCAAAACTGTGGAGGGCTGTGTGTAGTGTTTCTAATTATCCACTCAAGAAAGAATTGCCAATGAAGTGAAGAATCCAAGAGAGCAATTACACATAACCTCAAATGGTTTATTTTTAATGTGAGGATGAACTATATGCTCCTCTAGTTGCAGCACATTAAATCTCTCCATGCACCTGGTGATCACTAATACGCAACTGAATTTCCATTCTTGGAGCACCCAGCCAGTGACAGGGTAGGCAGTGAGCCATCCAGAGGCATGCTGGGTGACAGAAGGAGCAAGCTGGAGACTAAACATTTGCTCTGTATAGATCCTCACTTAAATGGCCTGTCCCCACCGATGGGGATGGTCAAGGTCAAGGAACATGGTGGGAGAGAGAAGAAAACACACGAGGAGATGAAGGGAACAGATGACATCTGTAGGTTCTTTCCCACTCCGTGTGTGTGTGTGTGTGTGTGTGTGTGTGTGTGTGTGTGTGTGTGTAAGAATGGACTCTGTGTGTCTCAATTAGAACATCCTCTCTCTCCAAATTCTTCCCTCTCTCTCTCCAGATCCTCGAAGCCATGACTGGCCTTCCCTGATTCCGGAGCCAGCAGCAGCTTTCGCTTTGTATTTATACGATTTCCAGTGCTCTGGGCTTGTCTGTTTTCATTAGATGGTGCTCTCCACAGGGCAGGGAGCCGGGTCCGCTCACTTCAGCAAAGCACCATGTATGTCTAGTACTTTATAAACAATACAAACAGACAAGAAATTGGCTAATGCCTGAGATAAGAAGTTGACACAAAAATCCACGTGTAGATGGCATCGCAATGAGAAGTAAAAGCACTGACCTCCACATGGAGTTATAGGAAGTGAGCTCTTCAAAGAGATGAATATTACAACCCAGGAAATTTCATCAGCAAAAGTATTCTAAGCAGGTTCCTCTGAGTATGTGTGGAACATATGAAAATGGCATATCTTCTTTTACACCGGAGCTGGGAAAGAAAATGTTATTAGTGCGTATGACATATGTGAGCTTCTCTGTGAATAAATACACAATGCCTCTCTTTATATTATACGCATAATAATAGCACCTCAAATCTATATGGTGCTGTGCTTCCCAGGAACTAAAAGTGATCCATGGTTATTATCATCTCATTTATCCTTACAGATTTTTTCACTTAATATTTTGCTAGTGTGTTACCAAAACATAGACACATTTAAAAGCTACTCTTGCAGCATTCCTTTTTCATGCAGTTCTACATTTCCATTATACTCTCCTTAAAATGTAGTTAGGGGAAGAAGCTATAATCCCATTATAAGGTCCTGCAGTTTATTCGCAGGTTTGCGTAGCGGATGTCTCCCCTGTGCTGTTACAGGTCTCTCAGAACCAACTGTCCCGAGTTCACTTCCCCAGTCCCCATCCTGAGCTTTCATGGAGTTCAGGTTCCCAAAAGGGCCACCGTTTGGGTTTGGGGTAATACGTTACATGACACAGCTCTATTACTTTACAGAGGAGGGATGTTCACAAAGCCATGAGGACTTGTTAATGCTTTTGCAAAAATCAGCCAGCAGATAAATTGCTCCATTTTCCAGCAAGCCCCAGAAGTGGACTGGTGGTTCTTTGATTGGGGACCTGGGAGAGAGTGTGGAATTTTGAACTGTTTCCCTGTCCCTCCAAAGAGGAACCCATAGATCAAAAGCAGCTTGAGGACCTGGGGACTGTGGATTGGGTGCTGGAAGGAGTTGTCAAGGCAGGAAAGCAAAGTGACGAGCACTAAAAACCACTTATGTGGAGCAGTTCTGCCCCCAAGCAAAGCCCGAATCTGCGGTGTTCTGAGTTAAAAACTCCCTCTTGCCATCCATCGCTTACTTAGGCCTCTGGAGATCCTCGGAGAGGATTGTGGGTTTCCTGAGATCTATCTGTCCCGTCATCATGGCACATGCTAGCTTGTTTCTAGACTCTGGGAGATAGGTATGCGGTCACCAAGCACCCTGGCCTGTGGTTCCAGATGGAAGGGAGTGGGATCGAGAAAGCAGACTACCATGCATGGGTGTGTTGAGAACTTTAAGGCCCTCGGGCTAAAGCCAACCTGACACTCCTTTGATTCTCTCATCTGGGCAGCATGTGGTCTCTCTGTGCGGCTCTTTTATCACCACAGAGCTCTTTATTCTGTTGATACTCATGCCCTCTTCAGCGGCAGGGCTAGCTTGCTACTCAAACTATCACTTTATCATAGCACTGTTGACGTTTTGAAGTTTTACCAAATACTCCAGAAGAAATGCCAGTTTTTGCCCTTCAGTGATTTCAAATTCCTACTTATTCTCTGGATTCTGCTTCTTATAAGTATTTACATATTGATAGTGAGTAGGCTGGATAGGAACAAGTTTTGTTTTCTTCTCCTGGAAAAGAACAGAATGACTTGGGAACTCTGAGTCCTATTGCTACTGGCTTCAAGGAGGCCTTCTGGACTTTGGAAGATGGACATGAATTCATCAGATTAAGAATAAAAAAGAAGGAAAAGAGGGCTCCAGGGCACAGAGAATCCATGGGGCAGAGCACGTGCAAAGACCCAGGATCCTCGACACCCCCTCCCAGAACTGTATGCATTCTGCATTTGTGCAGCACGAACTATGAGTAGTAGGAAATACAGCTGGAGAAGTATACTAAGGATTAGATTATAAGAGGCCCTTTTTGTTCCAAAGAGATTGATTTTATCCTACTCCCAGAAAGCTAGCATGTCCACAACACTTAGCATATTCTTTTGTGAAATTTCTTAACCAACTTGTCAGCACCCCAAATCCTTAGGTTATAGAGATAATAAGTAGAACCATGCCATGTTTTTTAAAAAATATTGCCTTGGCAGGATGGTGGGAAAGAAATCGGGGGAGGAGATGCTAGGGGCAAGGAGATCAGATAGAAGATGGTCGGCGAGACTCTAAAGAAGAGCAGCACACAGGGAGCAGAGGGGACCCTGAGGCAGCACACAGGACTCGGGACTGGGGTGATAGAAGGCTTGCCACCACAGGCATCCACTCACTTTTGAACGGACGGCTGTGGCTCTGGACTTTCTCACGTGGAACCCAAGCCACTCCCTCAGTTGAACATGGCGTGTTCTCATGTGCCAGGCATTACTCTCAGTGTGTTAAAAAAATAATACTAGCTGAATTCTCCCAGCAGCCCATGGGATAGGTACTACTGTGACTCCCATATTGCAGATGAAAACATTGAGGCATGGAGAGGTCATGGAGCCAGTGTGTCATGGAGCCGGGGTTCCAGCACCTGGGATTCTAGCAATGACAGTATGCTGGCTCGCGGTTCATTCAGGGACATCCAGCAAACAGGAATGAGTGTCTGTCTGCCTGCTTTCCTGCGAAAACTCACTGGCCATTATGAGAACAACCCCCTCCTCCAGCATGTCCTAAGTGTATTCTTTCTTACCAGGGCAGTATTTCAGGCATCCAAAGATAGACATGACCACTGCTACCAGCACCCTCATTCTCTGTTTTCCAGAAGGTTCCAGTTGCCTCACTCCAGGGCATACACAACTATGGACTGTCTTTTCTTGCCCTTGGATCTCTTTCTTCTGTCAGAGGACTCAGAGGATGAGCTCAGAGCCGGTCTCAAGCTTTGGGTCTCCTATTAGTTTCCTAGGGCTTCCATAACAAAGTACCACAGATTGAGTGGCTTAAACAATAATGCAGATCTCTTTTGTCACACTCTGGAGGATGGAAGTCCAAGGTCAAGGCACCAGCAGGGTTGCTTTGCTCTGAGGCCTCTCTTGCAGATGGCCACCCTCTTGCTGCCTCTTCACCTGTTCTTTTCTGCAGGCACACATACTCCCAGGGTCTCTCCGTGAGTCCGGTCTCCTCTTCTCATAAAAAGCCCGGTCATACTGGATTGGGGTTCACTGTAACAGCCTAATTTTAATTTAATTACCTCTTCAAAGACCTTATCTCCCAATATGGTCGCCCATTCTGAGGCTCTGAGGATTAGGACTTCAACATATAAATATGAGGGGATACAATTCAGCCCATAACCAGACTCTTCCCTCCACCTCTCTACCTACCCAGCTTATAGCCCATCTTTTTCCCAAATACACATCTTTGGAAAGATATCATACTATGGAAATAAAGGGAACCAAATTGAAACATACTCACCAGGGAAATGGATCTTTCCAGAAGTGGGGAATTTGCGTGTGTGTGTGATTCCTAAAATGACATTTCTCTGCTTCCTTCCCACGGAGCGGCTTGAGCTCTGACAGCTCAAGGGGGAGGCAGTAGTGATAAAAGCACACAGGCTAGCCATGAATCTTCTCATGTTAATGCACTTCATTAAAACCAGCATTTTTATTACAAAGACCTGCCAAAGTGAATATTAGACAGAAATGCATGTTAAGCTGCCATTGATCTTTCCAGCTGGATTGTACATTAAAGAGTGTACTTTCTCACTCTGTTAGCTGCTCACACATAAAAGGGAAGTAAGAATCAAAGGTAAAGAGCCTAAGCCTTATCCCTCCAACGTCACTATGGCTACCCAGTGGGCAGAATCAGGCAAGGGGGTAGGAGCCACCCAAATCTCATTTCCAAAGCTTTTTAGACATACAGGCCTTGGCCATCTTCTCTGCATATCCCACTGGCCTTCCTTCATGACTAGGAGGTCACTGCTGGTTTACCAGTTGACTGTTTCCAACCTCCGTTTCCCAGGAAGGGGTCTGACTTATTTCATTTCTTAGAAATGATGATTTGGCTAGAAGCATGTACAGGATCATGTATTGCCCAAGGTGTTTCTGCATCCGGGGGTCAGGGTTAATTTAACATGAGGGCCAGGATATCTTTGAGGGTCTCCTGGGGATTGACATGTGTGTGTGCATGCATGTGTGTGTCCAAATTGACAACAGCGGAAACCAGACATTTAATGAAAAGAGAAAGAAAATGCATGTGGCAGCTGGAGAAGAAGTCGTATAAAGAAATTGTATGTCTGCGGTTTACTAGAACTTGAAGTAGAGACAGAGCTTTTCTGCAGACAGTTGGACAAGTCTCACTAGGATTCCTGTCTGCTAAAATATAACTATGCAAGACGAGTGAGTGGAGCTTCAGCGCTAAGGGCTAATCCTGCCAGAAGAATCATTTCTTTCAGGACCACCACTTATTTTAAATCAGGCACCTCTCTCATCTCTCCTGTGTCCCCCACTGCTGCTCCAGACCCTTCTGTTCTTATACCCCATCTTAACCTGTGCCTCAGTGTAACCTTCCAAAGCTTGCGATCCCTAACCCCCCAGCACAAAGACAGATGCAGGACAGAGCCCCGTGGTGCCCTCTCCGCCCCAGTGCTGGTCTGGAAGGGCAGATAGGAGGCCCACTCATCATCAGCTAAGCCAATGGGAGTAAATATTAGAAATCAGAGGTTCAGGAACCCGAAAGGGGCTCAGATAACCAGATACCCCCCACCTCCAAGATAGCCCTTTCCAACTTTATGTCCCCCACCAATCATGCTAAGTCAACATCAGCACAAATTATTAATATCCCAACAGGTACAGCCTGACATGATCACTATACATAAGCGGTGATTCGCCAAGTACAGAGGTGGACAGGAAAGGACATTAGTGAGTTCATCACTCAGACCGACGTGTTACCTTCAGTCTGTCATGACTCATAAGACAGTTTTTCTGTTTTACTAATTGCAGCGTATTTATTGCTTTTCACTCTCTGCCACCCAGTCCAGTTGTGCCAAACAAGAGCGATGGACTTCCTGTTCTTGACAGCGCAGACTAGCGTCTTCCTTCCGCCCCCCTCAGTGGCCCAACCCTCTCACCACCATTACACAGAACCCCCAGTTTCCAGTGCATCCAGTTACCTCCATTTCTTCATTTTACCTGACCTTCTACAACATCGAGCAGCATTGACTTTGTATTCAATTATCTGGCAAACATTCAAGAGTCCCCGCCCTGCTCCCAGCCTTGGGCCAAGTTTTCAGCCAACATTGATGTGGGGCACAAAGCTGAAGTTCAGGAGCCCAGAGGCTGATGGGAAAGCCAGTGAATAAACAATTGCAAAGCACAAGATACACCCCCATGTCCAAGGGAGACTGGAGGAGGCATGCATGTTTCTCTTCTCTGGCTTCTGGGGTGTTTCTTTAGGCTGATTCTCTTTTGAGCCCTCCTCACTGGGGCTCTCCTCCTTATACAAATTGCCCTCCTCTGGAAGGAGAAAGGGGAGCAGTGTTCCCCTACTTCATCTGCCTTCTTTTAATTTTATTCTATACCTTTCCTTCAGCTGATCTGATCCATTCCTACGGATTTGACTATCATGTGTCCACTCTTAAATCTGAGCCTCTCTCCTAAGCTACAGATCCACATACCTACTGCTCCTTAGAATTCTCCTCAGATGCCTCAAGTGCAACATATCCAAACCTGAACCCACTCTGCAGCCCTATCTCTCGTCTATTGACTCCTTATCATTTATTTTCATAGTAAGCATCCTGCACCTCGGTGCCAATGAGAAATCTCTTGAGTGTCCCTGCCTCTTCCCTGCGCACCCCACCCCCACCCGCAGCTAGTGCCTGTTGCTGCATGTTTTCCCTCTGAGGAGTTCTTGCATCTGCCCTCTCTGTTCATCCACCTGCTCTTTCCATCTCCCACCTGGACCACTGTAGTCGTCTCCAGCTGGTCTCCATGTTTGCAGCCTCAGTCTCTCTTCACTCCAGTCTATGAGCCACACTAATGCAGAGAAATGTGTCCCAAAAAAAGCTTCCCATTTTTGAGACTGTTAGGCTCCACTTCCTCGAGAACTATGCCAGAGCTTCTTAGCCATATTTCCAAGAACCTTGAATCTCCTGCTCCTCCAGGTATCAGGGCAGCCCCCAGTCTAGCCGCAAGAGGCAGTGACGTCCCAAGCCTGATCCTTCAGCTCTTCTGTGGCTTTGTACGTCTTCTCCACCTGTTGGGAAGCCGCACCCCATGCACCGACCTCAGCACCTGCTTGGGGAGTTCCTAGGCATCGCTTAGGGTCAGCTCAAAACTCTCCTGCTCTCTGAACTTTCTCCGACCCAACACACATAATCAATCACCCTTAAGTTGTGTTCTCCTCTATCTGCCTTCTGGAAGGACCATGAACTACTGAAGGGCCAAGGCCATGGTTGTGGTTGAAGCCCCAGAACGTCTGGAGCACAGCCAGTGCCCATTTCCTGTCCTGCCCTGTATGGCCCTCCCCTCACTGCTTAGCCTAGCCAGTAGCCCTGTGGGTCCATCAGACTCAACATGTCCGAAGCTGAGCTCTGTGATTTCCTCATCAAATGCTTCTCTTCCCAGATTTGCTATCAGTTGGTGGCAATCTGCAAAGACAAGGTCATTTTGACTCCTCCCTCAGAGTTTCTCTCTGCCCACTTCACTTCCTTAAAATGTCTGGAGCCTCTGTCTCCCTCTCGATGCCCACCCCCACTCTGACACTCTATTTCTGACCTTCTTCACCTGGACTAGAACCGCCAGAGCCTCCCAACCAGCCACTCTGCCCCAGCTTCCCTAAGCCAGCCTCCACGCATTCCAAAATCCACAGTCGCTTTCCTCCGATGATTCCCTTTCACTACTCAAAAAAAGCTCCCCCTGCTCAGCATGACCCCTCCCTGGTCTGACTGCTGATGGCCTGGGTGGCCTCACCTCCTCCTGCTCCAGCCACACCAAGGCTCTAAACACACCTTGCCTCCTCTCTTGCCCTCCCCTCTTCCTGGATGCCCTTCCTTCGGCTTCTTCTGCTCACACTTCACACTAAATGTGGATGTCGCCTCCTCCTGGTAACTTTCTCAGATTTCTCCCCTCTTCCTCACATGGGATGAATTCCACCTCCTCTTGTTTTCTTGACTTCCTCTGCACTTACCATGATTTTCTATGCCCCTGGGGGGTGGGAGGTCAGGATCGGTGTTGTGCATAATAGAGGCTCAACAAATGTGAGATGAATGAACTTACTTGGTTAAAAGAAGGTCTAAAGGTAAAGGGAACAAACTACTATTATGGGCCACATGCTTAATATGTAGTATCTCAATTAAACCTCACACGAACTCCCCGGAGGAAAGTATTGATTGAGGAAACCAAAGCTCAGAAAGGGTAAGTAACTTGCCCAGAGATGACTAGGAGGGATCCAAACCCCCATCTACACCTCTGTCCCCATGCCCTTCCTGCCACAGCTTGCAGTCTCCTTTACCAGGCCAGCAGTGGCAAGCTCATACGCCTTCGGAAGGTCTTTGAGGAGGCAGGCGCGCAGCCCAAGTCCCCCGGGATGGAGACCCCGTGCCCCAGCACAGGGGCGCCTGCAACTCTGCGAGCCGCCGCTTCCAGCTCTGCATGTCCGCAGGCGCAGGGCTGAACGTGAACTTCTCTGCTGCCGTATCATATTGCAAACTTCCATCTAATTTGCCGTTCCCTCTCTCCCTAAGGACACATCTGCGTTAGTACTTTAAAGGCAAGCTTCTCTCTATGAGGCAGGCACGAATCCATTTTTCACTGGCATTCACATTATGGGAAATGCAGTGCTTTATATATTAACGAGTAATTTCCTTTGCCCAATGCAATTCAAAATTCAATAAATGTCGTTTAAGCCCAATTTTCCCACTTGTAGGTCAGAGAGCAGCCTTGTTGGGGTGGAGGGAAGTTCCCACATACTTCCTTGTCCTCCTCCCTGCCCTTACCACCACCGTCCCCCAGACACCGTGCCCTCCAGCATGACCGCACTGACAGCAGGGCGGCTGCCCAAACAGGAGGTGGTGTCAGGGGAGCAGGAGCCCATGAGGCCAACCAGACCCCTTTCGCCTAGGGGCCTGAAGACTCACTGTGTCATTTCATGTGCCCCTCTGAAACTCCCAGCTGTCTCTGGACATCTATCCACAGGCAAGCCCTGCAAGCGTCTCCCCAGTGGGCTGAAATCCCAAGTCAGAAAGGTCATTCCTCTGAGTTAAGCGTTGCCTACATGCTTCTGCTCTCTTTTAGGATGGAAATGTTCCTTTAAGTCACTCACACCTTAGATTCAATGTTTCATCTTGCAAATCAGGTCAACCTGTGGTTTGAACTCGAGTTTGAAAGGGTTAAGGAAAACCAGAAGGGCAGAAGTCATACTGCTCTGTTTGCTGTTCTTGCAAGCTTGACCCTCTCTGGCCCTGGGGAGGGGAGAGTGAGGGGCTGCCTCTGGCCCCTCCCTGGGAGAGAGCGGACATCGTGCTTGGGCAAGACGTACTCCCCCAGCTCTGAGCACAGGACTTCTGGGACACTTAGGAATATAGGTCCAGGTCTGCTCTCTGCATAGAATAATAATTCAGTAAAATCTCAATTAAAACCAAGTCATAAATCACATTTAATGTTGCCCTGATGGGTCAAATCTAATATGCCAGACCTATTAATCATCCGCCAGGCCCTGGGATCCCAGCCTCCTTCTCCTGAGGACTCAGGGGTTAAGGCCTATTTCTTCCACCTCTGCCACCACTCAATTAGACCCCAAGGAGTGGGTGCCAGGCAGTTCTGGCACTGCATTCTGTCCTGAATGTGGGGCTTGGCAGCCTGCATACGGCTGGAGAGTCTAGGAGGAAAGGGGAGCCCAGGTTCCTAAATGGGCTACTTGTCTGCTGAGTGTGGACCTTTTGGGTAGTGGTGACATGCAGACCCAGCCGCCTGAGCTAGACATGCAACCCATCAGGTCAAACGACTTCTCCACTGTCCCCAGCCAATGCCACGTGGTCATTTAGGGGGCAAGGGGCATCAGAGGTCTGGGGGAAGAGACAGGGTTTCCTGGCATAAGCGGATCCATGATGAGGAGCCCCACATAGGGAGCTGGTGGATAGTCTGTCTGGCCCAGGAAAACACGGCCGTGATGTCAGGGCCTAGTAACCAGGAAGAAATTCAGGGCAGAACTTTGGTCCCTGGGAGGGTGCCGTCCAAACCTGACAGATGGGGTCTGCAGCATAAAGATCTTAGGAGCTATTAGGCCTGAGGCTTCCAAGAGTTCTGAGAGCCAAGTGGATGTCCACTAGAAAAGCCAAGGCTGAAGAAAGACTAGAGCATGAGATCTGAAGCCAGACACTGGCGTTTGATTTCTAGCCACGTGGCCCTGAGCCAAACACTTTGCCCCCCTGAGCCTCAGTTTTTCCATCTATAAAACTAAGTTCACAAAACTTAATTTCCAGGATTGTTTCGCAGGTTAAAGGATGTAACGATGTCCAGCGTGATCCCCACAATGTGGCAAGTAGGGGCTCAGATAACAAAAACTCTTGGTGCAGCTGTAGAAAGGCCCCTTCTGCACAGCAAGTTCAAGAGGCAAGCAGTAGAATTGAGGTCAAGTTGCAGAGCCAGGGGTCCAAGTCAGTAAAACCACGGTTGGGGTATAAAAAGGTGGGGACCAAGTGAGAGCTGTCTGAAGCCACTCTATACAACAGTTGTGTCGAACATCATGTCTGCTTACTGGCAGGAGGGAGGGGTGGGGTGGGGGGAGGAGGGGGCTAAGAGGCCAGAAGCAAGTGGGTTTCAGAGGTCAGCCTGGGCCATGGGCAAGCCCGCACCAGAGTGAGGATAAAGTAGACCTCTTGGGTCTCTCTTCACACCCTCCATCCCTTCCTCTTCCTTTCCTGTCAACTTTCCTTCAACATATATCTCCAGGTCCCCTATTATGTACCAGGCATTGGAGTCCTGACCCTAAGAACATGGACAGAGCTGAACCTGAAGGATGCAGAGAGTGGGAAGCAATCACCTTAATACTTTTGAAAGAACTCTTTAAAAAAAAAAAAAGCACATAAGGGCACTTAGCTGCTTTATGATCAATATACTTTGAAACCTACTTAAGCATTTGTCAAATCTCATTTTATGCCACTGACTGACGCAAAATAATAGCAGGCATTTATCGAACACTTAGAATATGGGCAAAAACATTTGCCTGGATTAGCTAGTTTAACCCTCCTGTCTAGGAGCTTCAGTAGTATTATCATCCCCACTTTATAAGTCAGGAAACTGAGGCTAACTGAAGGGGAGGAATTTCCTGCAGTCTCACGATGAGTCTGCAGCAGAGCTGGGGCTGCAATCGTGGCCAGCCGAGCTTTGAACAGCTGTGTGTCACAGGACCTCTATCCACAGCCAGCAGGGCCCCTGCTCAATCGTCCAGGATGCCCGGCTGCCACCCAGCCCAGGGGTCCTGAAGTATACTGATGTTTGTCCTCCAAGTCTGTGAGAGCTCAGGAACAATAACCTAATCTGTCTACTCGCTTTCCAGTCCTTACCAGGCTCAGTGCCCATTTTGGGAGAAGCAGGGCAGGATGGGTGCCTGTCAAGGCTAATGGCCTGCTGCCCCCTGCCCTCCAGAAAAGACAGAGCCCTGCAGGTGGCAAAGCCCATTCTCCAGCAGCAACCTGGTGGCTAGGTTTCTCAAGCCTTGCATTTGAATAACTGTGTTCATTTTGAGTGCCCTCTCCCTGGTATTAGAACAGGCAAAAAATTAAATAAATCGACCGATAGGGTAGAAGACAATGAAAAATCAATGTTATCTATTATAACGAGCATTTTCTATCTATTGTGAAGGCAATAGGACATTGCAAGGTGCCAAAAGGGCTGCTTCTCTGTTCTAGAAAATGACCTCGGTTCACATGAGCCTCTCTTCACATACGTCTTTTCAGTTTGTGACATTTGCTCAGCCTCTTGCTAAGGAATGGTCCAGAGTACAGTCCAGAAATTGCCCAGGGACTTGCCTGGCCATCATCTGGGTACTATCACACCGTATAGCTTTCCCAAGAATTCCTGAACCCATTGCTAATACCCGGTCCTCCACTTTGGCCAACTTCTCATCCTCCTTGGAGCCAAAAGTGTCTCCTAGCTCTGTACCTTCCACAGGCTTTGTCACTCCTCTTCAGGAACATTCACATTTCCCTCCATACTACGATTCTGGATATTAGATTTCTCAAGCCCTCAGGCTCCTGAGACAAAGGTTAACCCATGTCTATTTAATCTGGTGGACAAAATGGATTTGTCCCTCATTAGGAAGTCCTGAGTTCAGTGCATTTGATATTTGTCCTATTATCAAATTATTCTTTTCTTTGATTATTCCTCTTTGAGTTCAAAGCTGTCTATCAAGTGTTGAGGAGAAGAGATTTGTGGTTTAGGAAGTGATTAGTCACATGAGGATCAAGGGACCAATTATTCAGAATTAGTAAGCCTGTGTGATGATAACTACACAATCTTGTTGACAACACCAGTGTATCAGATTCAAGAACCTTGAGACAGGTCAGACCAGAAAAGAAAAGAACATCAGTCCTTGGCAGCCTTCTGCTTTATATACTCCTGATTATGTTGCCAATTTCACTGGAAAGCATGTATTCAATGGGTATCTGCCCCAGTAGCCTTCCTTCCTTTCTTCTCTATTGTGGAATTCAAATCCAGTTCAAGTGTTTAATGGTAATCAGTGTAGGAGTAGGCTCCAGTCCTTGGTGGGAAGAAGGAAATCTTGATCCATCTAAACCAATGGTGGTAGCTCTGTTCTCCCTTATGAGGAATCATCATGGAAATGGGCACATGCACAATTATGGTTAATGAGTAATGAGGCAGCTTTAGGGAACATTCTCACTTTCAAAAATGGATATAAGGAAGAGAGAGCTCCTCTTACTCTACTTGCAAACTTTGGACATTGCCAAGTAAGAATGTGATCATTGGAGCTACGGCAACTATTTTGAGACCAAGAAGAGTCTAGCCTGAGAACAAAACCTGACACAGTGAGAATGTCAGTGCAAGAAGACAGAAATAACTTAATTCCTTGATGATGCATTAAGCTGCTAGATGAATCGCCTTTGCCCATGCTTTGGCTTTTGACAAGCATATACATTGAAAGGATGGTAAGTGAAGAAAGACTGAGGATGCTGGCAAAAGCTTATTCCATGGAGCTTGTGAAATAAATCCAGGAAAGGGCTGAAATCTCTGGAAAACACAGAGGAATGAGGAGTTCCAGTTGAAACTTTCAGGAAATGGTGTCGGTGAATCTAATAACGTCCTACCTAAAAGTTGCTTAGTGCCTCCAGGACTCTTGCCTTGGACTCTAGGCTCCCTAGAGATGCAAACAGATATATAATCTTTCAAGGTAGAGCTTCTTCACTGTGATTCAGAGAAAAATTGCCCTTTGTCTCTGCTCCCTGACTTCTAGAAAATTACTGTTGGCCAGTTTCCTCCCCTAATGAAAGTCACAACATGATTCTACATCCTACAGAAACAATTTCTAAACACGGTCTATCACTATGTCAAAAGAATAATAATAGCCTTGTTGGCAAAGCTGATTATGAACCAAAAAACCCCACTATCACTCCAGGATGCAAATGTTTGACCCTCCCCCATTGCCCTCTCAACCACTGCTCAAGTTCTCTGACCAGCCAGCTTTGTCTTGCTGCTGTTGTTATAACTGGGGGGAGAAGGGTATTGTTATTGTGGATAGGTGTGAAGTTATGGGAAAAACATCAAACCTACCCTGTCAGTATGAATTAACTAAGTTTTAAGGCAACAGGGATCCTCCCCTACTTAATCATCATTACAATTCCAGAAATGGTTCCCAGTGAACCCAAATATTGAGACTGCTTATTTTACTGCAGAATCCAAATACACAAAATTAGCAAGATCAGCTCTTGGAGTGTCAGCCGTTGCCAAATAAGAACTTGGGAGCATGCCTGTGTATTTTATTAAATTGTGCATAATGATGGTGCGTGTCTAGAAACTGACTTCCCTGGACGAGTACATCTTTATCTTGCAGGCCGTGACAGCTCGTTTGAACGGAGGAGCACATTTTGATTTTTCTTCTTCCTCATTTATCAAAATATTTTCAGTATACACACACAGTGTGGGGGGATGGAGCTGCTGACGCATTCCAGCCTCATCATTTCCTTCCTTGGTTATGTAGCTTCTGTGTTTTTATTTGAGTTGGCATCAAATCAGACCCATCATGTTTGGGATCCTCTACATACACCAAATTAAGCATATGTCTACCTGTATGTAGCCTGATTTACCCAGACAATCTAATCTAGGTATAAATCAGTCAGGAAGGGACTAGAACTGGATACATTTTATGATCAAAGGAGAAAACAATGAGGGCAACAGGCCAGTCTGTGGGTACCCGCTATGTGTCAGGTCCTGGGATCTCATTTAGTTCTTGAAACATCTCTACATTATAGTTAGGAATACATATATTTCAAATCTAGAAACTGAGTCTCCGAGGGCAGCAGACGTGGTTTTCCAAGGTCATGTTGCTATTGAAGTGGTAGGGTCTAGAGTCAAGTTTACGTCTGCCCCAATTCCGAAGCCGTCACTCTGCCTAGAATGCTTCCCTGCACGTGATGGAGGGCCAAGGAAAGAGAAAGACTTGACAGAAATAAGGGACTATCTGAAGGAAACCATTATGAATTCATGGGGGTGGAAGGAAAAGGTCTCACTGAAAAGAAAACTAAATATTGACAGAAAAAAAAATGTATGAGCGGAAGCAGTAAACACTTGAAAATAAGAAGTAAGATTTCCCAAGAGATGCTGCAGAAAGAAATCTGAGTAAAAGATGGGGATAAACAGGGGTGTGGGGAGGGAAACATTAGATGTAGAGAATTCATTTTCTGTGATGTCATGGAAAGTTCCTTGTAGGTTATTTGAGCGGAGAAATCAAGAAAAGAACCTTTGAGAAAAACACAATTCAGCTCTGACATTAATGTTATCTAATCTTTGGAGAAGTGAATCTAATATTTTAAATTTTAGACACTTTCACCTCTCTGAGTGATTCCTTACATCTAAAGGTGAGCCAAGGGAGGAAAACATTTTCTTGGGAGTAAAAGTTGTCCCTCCTGTGAGGTAAATTACATCTTCCTGGACACTGAGCACTACAAATCTCAGTCCCAGCAAATTGTGGCCACTGACTGCTATGAACCCCAATTGGAGGCCAGTGGCTAAAAGAGGCTGTGGATCATGATTCTCCAGAATTGCAAACCCCTGCAGGGTAGAAATCATTTCCTGGGGTTCCCAGGCTGTTCCACCCATCCATCTGGGGCCAAGGAGGAGTGATTCTTGAGGCTTTGAGTGATTTTCTATGGAAGTAAAGGAAAACAAATTGGATAGCAGCACACACACACACCCCCAACTGGGAATGCTCCTGAGGTGTCAGCTGTGCAAATATATGTGCATGTGTATGCATGGGCCTTCACGAGTGTGCACGTATGTGTGCATGTGTGTGTGCACCCATGTCAGCCTGCATCCATGTGTATACACGTGCAGGTATGTGTCTGTCTGTGTGATGTGTTCTGTGCATGTGTATATGAGTGTGTGTGTGAATGCATGTCCCCCATGTGTGCATGCCCCTCCCCGCCACAAAGAACAACAGTCCGCAGAAGTGTCTCTAGAGAGGCAGCCCTGAATAGTAAACTTAGAGTCAGAACCCTGAACTTGGAGCATATTTAAGTGAATTCTTGCTCTCACCCATTTCGCCACTGTGGACAAGTTGCTAAACCTTTCCCGGCCTCAGTTTCCTCTTCTATAAAATGGGAGTAACAACTGCCCCATTGTTGTGAGGATCCAGCAAGACAACATGTGTGAGGATACTTTTGTAAGCCAAAGCACACTAAAAATGTCTGACATCGCTCTTGTTCAGGGGCAGAATGGAAGGTGGTGTAGGATCCAGTTACTAATTCCTCAACTTGAGTCCAGCGTCCATCTCCTTGACATCCAAGGGCTAGCAGAATCAGGAAAGTTCTCCCATATCCTGGTGTTTCTTCCTTCTTGGTAGGAGCCAGGGGCCCTCCCCTGGCCTCTGGGAAGTGTACAGGAAAGGCTGGGTGGCTATCTCTGCCCTCTTTCCAGTGCCCAGTGGGTGTTTTGCACCTCCTATGATATTTGGACAAAAGAAGCTAGCAGAAGGTGGCAGAGCAGGGTTCTCAAGATGCACACTCACACGGCCCGCCTGCACCTTGGTCACTCCACCCTGCTGGCACATGTCATCTTCTTACTACCCATTCTTAGGATCCCAAGGCACGACAAGATCTCCATCTGTCTTCTCCCTCCCTTCTCACATCTCCACTAGAAGGCAAAGGCACCCCGCCCCCCGCTCAAGGGAAAAGCCAGATTAACCTTTCTGACACTACAGCAAATGTTAACAGTCTGCCCTGCCTTTCATAATGCCAATCCAGACACCAGTCATTCACCGTCTGTTAGAAATACAGAGAATAGATGTCAAAACTCACCCACACATGCTGAATCGGAAAAGAGCAGTTATTACTGCAAACTCTATATACATTATTTATCAAATGAACTCTCTGCAGTAGGAATACAATTCATTTCTACTCTCTCCCTCTCTTGTTCTTTCATTTCAATAGGAGATGAAAGAAACCATATATAGAATCTTTCTGGGCATTACTCATGCAGCAATGTCCCTGGCTAGGGTTTGAAGTCAGAGCTGTCTATTGCCTGAAGGGAGTGGGCTGCTTCAAGTGGGAGAGAAACAGCCCCTGTCTGCCAGCTTCTCCCAGGCTCCCTTCCCCATGGCCGCCACCACCACCCCACGTCCTGGAGCTGTGAGTAATGGATCTCTCTTCAGTTTGCCAGGCACACTTGAAGGAGGTGGGAATGTTGGCTCAGAGTAACTTTTAAGTTCATTTGCTTTGCAGCAACAGCTGAACAAATGATCACAAGGAAGGGAAGGAGTTCCCAGTAGGTCTATGTGGGGTCAAGACTCACTCCCCATTGGCCTCACCTAAGAGAACAGAAGAAATAAATGTCTTATTCAGGTGAGGCTGACATAGGCCTTAAAGTGAAGACCGCTAATTTTCATAATCACCTTGGCTCAGAGTTAGGAGTTTTGCCGGTGGGGGGAGGGTGGGAACGGTGATAGCAGAGACATTAGAGGTGGTGATGGTGGAGGTGATGGTACTCATGGAGGTAGTGTTGGTGGTGATGATAGATGGGATGATGGTGGAGGTGGTGGTATGCATGGTGGTGGCATTAGTGGTGATGGTGGAAGAGAAGATGGTGATGGTTATGGTAACGGGTTCTGATGGTAAGGATATTGGTGTTGATGGTAATGGTGGTGGTGAAGGGATGGTTTGGTGGTTCTGTAAGTGGTGGTTGTTATAGAAGGGATGAAGGTAGTGGCAGAGGTGATCATGGTAGTGGGGGGTAGAGTGGGGGTGGTGATGATGGTGATCGTGATGATCATGATGATGGTGGCGGTCCGTGTGTGATGGTGGAGTGTTATAATATAATCTTTGTATTCAGGAGAACTTTCATGAGGAATAAGCTACTTCTTTTGCTTCTATTTCAAGTCAAAGCCCCATAAAACCTCTCCCTCCCTGAATCATGTCTAATTTTGTCTTTCTCAGTATAGAGGTTCCACGTTTGAGAGACTGAGTGCCTGCTCATGCCCAAAGCACTTTCTTGACTTTGGTACTAGGTATCCTGACCATCTTCTCTCCTAAAAGCCAAATCCTTCTTATTTTCAAAGCCCAGCACAAGCTTAGCTCCACACCTCTGGCCCATGGTGACTGCCCTCCTCAAACCTTCCTCCCTTGGCTTAGCTCATTTATTTCCTTCAGGATTTCATCTCAAGTGTTATGTTTGTCCATTCCAACCATACTGTAAGCTCCTTGAAGACAAGGTGCATTTCTTATCTTCCTTAATTCCCTTACCCTTTAACTAAATATATATTGAACAAATGAATGAATGGATTGATGAATGAATTTATGGTGTCATCATTTTCTCCCCCAAATACATTGCAGAATGATGCCTGAAGTAGACAAGAAATTAATTCAAGCATAAAGATCTTTTTTGGCATTGCAAGAAAGGGGGCATTTAGTTACTACACTGTTGCTCCTCTTATGGCTAACATTGAACTCTGTGCCAGGCTGTGTGCTAAGCACTTCACACACATTATCTCCTTTAATGTTGCAACACAACCTTGTGAAGTGTGTACTGTTTCCTCATTTTACAGATGGAAAATCAGAGATTACATTACAGCTTCATGGTGAAAAGCTTTGGATTCAGATGGACCCAAGTTCAAATAAGAACTCTGTCATTTAGTAGTTGCATGGCTTTTATTAAGTCAATTGTTATCTCTGGACTTTGGTTTCCTCATCTGAAAAGTAGGAGAATAACATTTAATTGTACAAGGGAGAACTGAATGAGGAGAATTATTTACATATATTATATGTATAATATATAATAAATTTACACACATACACACACACACACACACACTCCTTTGCTCAGTGTCCAAGACAAAATAAGTATTCAATAAGTAATTTTTCTTTTTTTCTCTTCTCTATTTTTCTGCTTAAGGACCTATAGCTGTTAAGTGACAAAAACAAAGCTTCATCAATGTATCTGGTTATAAAGCCCATGGTGTCACATACCATATGCTCAGGCTGAGTCTGAGTTATTTCCTTGAGGACCAAGGCTGAGTCACAAGACGTCCTCAAGAGTGATGGTGCCACATGACAAATTCCATGAAAACCCAGGCCTGCCAGTTTTGTGGTCCATCTCAGTAGACACCCATCCTAGTCTATAAAGCCAATGTCTTGCTTAGCAATCCACCTGCCTGTGGCCCATCCACCATAGCCAATAACCATCATCTATTATGCTGCTGGGAGCACCATCTAGGGACACAGAGCAGCTCTGATGCATCAAAATGGTGTTGCCTCTGCAGGCCTGGTCCAGACCCCCTCAGAAGCCCCGCGGCAGACGTGTGGTAGCGCTGGGGGCACATTTCTCTTCTGCAGCTTTACCCAAGTGTTAAAAATTAATTTACCTCTAATCACACTGACAGGGAAAAAGTTAATAGAAGTTTTATTTTTAATATATGAGGAACCTTAACAGGATTTAAAGTTAATGCCTCAAAAATGGAAAGGACTGCTGACGATTTATCTACCAGCATCTGCAGACTTTGGTGGAAAGCTAGAGAAATGGAAGAAGCATTACTCCAGCAGCTAGAGGCAGATTTGAAATACCCCCCACAGCAATTGGGAGAAATCCCAACAGCCTGCCAACCTAAGAAATTGACTCATAAATTGCCTAAATCCTCAGTTTCCCTTTATTACCTGACCTCCAGTTTTCTTTACTATCCAGAAAAAATATCATTTCAATTTTTTAAAAATATAATAGAGCTTTTCACTTAGAATCATAGAATTTTAGAGCTGATTTCTTCCAGCTATAATAATTTATGATACTGAGAGATGTGGAGGGAAAGTTTATAACAGAAAAGTGTGCTGAACGTGGACCATACATTTTGTTTTAGACATGGCTCATGGCTGTTTTCAAAAGCTACTAACTTAAAAAAAAATCTCTCATGCAAAACATTCTTCAGCACCCTCAGACCAATCTGCCCAAACTATTCATTGGCAGACGATATTTCATTTCAGAGACTGGTCGACTACTTTCACTCAGGAATTCTTTCACCAGGTATTTATTGTGGACCAACTAGATGTCCAGCATTATTCTGGGGTACAGTAACAAATTAAACAAAAATTCTTGCCTCTATGGAGCTTGTATCGAGTGAAGAGAGACAAAAATGGTAACAAAATAAGTATTTATTGGATTGTTTTATGGTATATCAGAAAGAAGTGAGTGCCGGGAAGAAAAAAAAGCAAGGAAGAAAGAAGATGATTGGGTCCATCCATTTTCAATAGGCGACACAGGAAAGGCCTTGCAAAGAAATGACATCTGAGTGGAGACTTGAAGGAAGGGAGGGAATGAGCCATGTGGCCATCCAGGTGAAGAGCAACCTAGGCAGGAACCAGAGGTGCAAAGAGACGGAGTCAAGAACTTGTTCCGTGTAATCAAGAATCATCAGGAAAGCTAGCACAGTTGGTCTAGGGAGAACAAGGAGGACAGTGAGGTAGGAGATGTGGCCAAGGGCCTTCCAGGTGGTATGTAGGGACAGGATTTATAAAGTTATATGGGTGATGACTATACATTCTGGTTGCCTACACCTGTTGTCTTGGCAGAGTTATTAATAGTGTCACTGCTCGTTCTCAAAATGCCCCAGTTTGGATGATAAATTATGATAAATTTTTGTTGAAGAAGGTCATCAAGAGAATGTCACTGCTGCTTGATCGGGGAGCTGGATCTTGGCAACTGGAGGCTCCTCTCTGCTGCCCTGTGTTTGAAATGTACATTCTGTCCTCGGTTCCCACACTAGGAATCACCCCAAGGACTCAGCTTTGAGACAGCAATATGTTATTGAAATCACCCAGATGGTATATGTGACTGAATCCTGTTATGGTCTCTATGTAAAAATTTAAGATGTGGCAGGCAGATGTAGAGATCTTCTCCTGTGACTGCCCAAGACAAAACTCGTATGTAAGTTCCCTTGCTTATTAAACCTGCCACCTACCAATCCAGACTCACCTGTTTCTTCCCTTCCTGCTCTTTGTGGACAAGGGTCAGTTTCAAATCTCACTCAGGGATCTCCAAAGGTTGCAAACTGACAATTATATGGTCATTCTACTTGTGGGCCACCGTTAGAACTTTGGCTTTTTCTCTGAGAACAATCGAAGACATGGGAGTTGAAACACAGTGTGAGGACCTGACTTACATCATCAAGGACTCACTGACCATTCTGTTTAGAAGAGTCTGACCCGGGGCCGAGATGGGAGGAAGGAAACAACCGGAAAGATTACCAAACCCAGGCTGCTATGTCTCTCCCTTGGAATGCCCACCTCCCACTTTGTCTGCCAGTCTTTCAGGGCCTGATTTAAATGTCTTCCAAAATTTCCCCTGACACAGTCTCCTATCCCCCAATCCTCACAAAATTAAATTGCTCCTTGATTGATTTTTTCACTTTATTTTCATATCCATTATGTTTGCACATTGTGTTTAGTTATTAGTTGGCCTGCCTGCTTCTACTGATAGACAGCAAAGATCTTTCTTCTGAAAAGGGAAACCTACTTATTGGGATCCTGTGCTATGGTCAGAATATTTGTGTCCCCTTGAGATTCCTATGTTGAATTCTAAGCCCCAAAGGTATTTGGAGGTGGGCCCTTAGGGAGGCAATTAGGTCATGAGCCTAGAGCTTTTATAAATAGGATTAGTGCTTTTATAAAAAAGACCCCACGGAGCTCCCTGGCTCCTTCTGCCATATAAGAATGCAATGGGAAGTAGAGAGCCCTCCCCTGACCATGCTGGCATCCTGATCTCTGACCTCTAGCCTCCAGACCAGTGAGAAATTCTGTTGTTTATAAGTCACCTTGGGTGTGGTAGTTTGTTGTAGTAGCATCCCAAATGGACTATGACAATAACATAAGCTACATGCTTTGTAAGCTTTTCCATTTTCCATTTAAAATGCATTATAATCTTAAGGGAAGTAATATTGGTCACGTTCTGGTTATCTGTGCAACAAACCACTCCCAAACCTAACACTATAAAGTATCAGCCATTTCATATTGATTTCATGAACACTTGCAACCCTAAAGAATGATCCTACCACCAGGCCACAGATTTGCACAATTGCATAATGAGCACAGCTGGTCCCTTGTTAGAGTTGAATAGCAGAGGCCAGAAGATTCTGGGCTGGGGCATACAGTTCCAAGATGGCTTCACTGGGATGTCTGGCCCAAGCTCTGGGATGACCAGCAGGCTGGAGTGTCTCCCCCATGGCATCTCCAAGATAGTGGCTCATGTCGTCACTCAGTGTTCCAGAGAACAAGGAGGGAGCTACATGATGTCCGTGACCTAGCCTCTGGAGTCACAGGCCATTGCTCCCACCATGTTATACTGATTGAAATGATCAACATCTGCCCAGATTTGAGGGGAGGTGACAGAGACCCCACCTCTCAATGAGGGGAGTATAAAAGAGTTTGCGCCCTGCCTTAAAACTGCCACAGTTCCCACTTTGCAGATGGAGAAACCATGGCTCAGAGAGTATAGGTCACTTGTCCAATAGCATTAAACATGAGGGAACCAGTACTCAAAGTGCTCTGTCTCCCTGAGAGGCATATGTTCTTTCCAAAATACCAGATGCCCATTGTGAGGAAGAGATAATGTCTTAGTTCTATCACCTTGTGCTTAGCATCGTTTAGCACGTTATGAATGAATGAATGAATGAATGAAGCATGAACAACTGCTTTTAGGCATTTTCTGCTTGCAGCTCTACAAAATGGCTCCATTCTGGATTTCAATCACTGTGGCAAGACATGTGGGAGCCATTCAGGGATTTGGGGAGGCATTGCAGGTAGAGTTCCGTCTGCTAAAAGCCTTTGAACTGAAAGGCATGTTCTTCTTACTCCCATTACAGTAACCCCAGCAGACAGACCGCTAGACTCATTTAGAAGATGAAGAAACTGGGGAACTTTCTGGTGGCTTCGACAGTTAACAGACCTAAGCCCGTCTTCCTTTCCCTGTAAGGATACTAGGAGCCTGAGAGGAGGGAGACACGATCCATCTCAGAGTAACCAGGCCTGCCCACCTCTCCCTTACTAATGGCCTGACCTTTTCATAAAGATGAAAAATGGCTACAATGAAAGCAGTTTTAACTTTGATCAAAAACTGCAGATGTGTTGATCTCACATCCTGGCGCTGCCGCAAATTCACTGTGTGTCCCAAGAGAGCTCACCTCACTTCTCTGGGCCTTTGCTCGCTGGTACTTAATGGTCAGCAACTTGGTGGCTGCCCTTCCATATCCAGCGTCCTGTAGTTCAGGGGAAGCGGAACTACAAGTGTGTCCATCCCACAGCCCTCATTCCCAGACCATCACAAAGTCAGGCTCAATTTTATTTCCGAAATATTTCACCAATCCCCTGGGTAAAGGGTTGCGGGCAGTTTTTGCTTATTCTTGCAAGTTTTCTCTAAGTTTGAAATCATTTCCACCCTTTTTTTACTTCTACCTGGTATGAACCACCACCCGCCTGGGCCACTACAGCTGTCTCTTAAGGTTGTGTGTTTGTCTTTCTGCTTCTGCTTGCTCTCCGACCATCGATTGTCCACACAGAAGCCAGTGTGGTCTGTTTTTTATTCATTTTTGTTGGTGTTTTTCTGAACTGTGCTAAAACATGCATAATGTCAAATTTTCTATTTTTGCCATTTTTAAGTACGATTCACTGACTGTACATTCACACTGTTGTGCAACTATCCCCACCATCCATCTTTAGAAACTTTCCTCATCTACAAATGAAACTCTGCCCATGAAACCATTCCTCCCCACCCCCACCCCCTCCAGCCCCTGGTGACCACTGTCTGCTTTCTGTCTCTGTGACTCTGTAAGTGAGACTGTACAATATTTGTCCCTTCACAGCCAGCTTATTCCCCTCAGCTCGTCTGCAAGGTGCACCGTGTTATAGCATGTGTCAGAATTTCCTTCCTTTTAACACTGAAAAATACTATGATGTACATATATCCAGTACTTTGATTCTCCATTCATCTGCTGATGGACTTTGGGGTTGTTTCCACCTCTCTGCTATTGTGAATAATGCTACTGTGAACACTGGCTTACAGGATCATCTTCTTAAAAATACAAATCAGCTCCTGTCACTCTCTGCTCCCTTAAAGCTCTCCAATGCTTCATGCTAAGAATAAAATCCAAACTCCTTTGTCTTGTCCACTAGGTCCTGTGGATCCTTTCTGTCTGTTTTCTCTCTCCTCCACGAGCTTTTCAGGCTCCGGCCATATCAGCCTTCTGTCTGTTTCTCAGACACACCAAGCATGTGTTGTCCATCGGAAAAATGGACAAGCATGGCCAGCTTCTCTCTTCATTCAGGCCTCTGCTCAAATACATCCTCCTCAGGGAGGATTCTCTGTGCTCTGGAGTTACAGGAGCCTGCGCGCCCAACCAGTCTCGAGGTCCTGCTTCTGGGTGTGTTTGCTCCATAACGTAGCTTCCCTGTTGGGTGTTTTCTTTTCCCCCACCCCCACTCCAGACTATAAAACAAGCTGTCTTGTTCGTTGCCGCGTCCCAGAGCCCAGACAGGGCCTGGCATTACAGGGGCACTCTGTTTGCAGGATGAATGAACTTTCAGTACATGATTCGACAGTCCACAGTAAAGCGTCCAAGACAGAGGAGTCACAGGACCCCAAAATAAGTTGAGAGAAGGGAGATGCAGGGCACACAATGCTAGCTCCCATTACACTGTTGCCTTGGCCAGGAACCATTCCTTCAACTGCTGCTTTGGCTGCCTCCAGGTGGGAACCTGGGCAGGCAAGCATATGGTGTGACAGGGTACACATGGGACACTGATACCTAAGGCACATGTCCACTCCCCACTATATCAGGCTTTGTGTTCCCAGAAAGCTCAGAGATGACAAGGGAGACCTGGTGGGGTCCAATCAGAGCAATTTTTAGAGACTTGCCTCTAAGTCACTGCACCACATTATATATATATATATATATATGGAGAGAACCCATTAGTCTGTGTCTCTCCAACATTCAAAATGTTAAGTCATTTTTCAGACTTGGCTTGATATCTCTTTCATCAATAAGAGCTACAATCCTGCCAAGTTGGGAACAGATAGCTCTACCTGCTGCTGAGAGAGGCAGCCTTGTAAAGGTGAAGGGAATGCCAGTGGGCTCCACACGCCTGCTCTTCAGGGCTGTTAGAGGCTCTCTTCCCTGGGCGACGGGGCACCTCACAGGATGGCCTACCCTAGTGCTGCAGTGATGAAATCCCCCACTGGAGAGACGTCACCAAGACCTCTCCTGCTGGAGGCAGTGCCGCATGGTAGACAGGGGAGCAGATTGGAGTCCTGGAGGCTAGCAACTTCCAGATGCATGCCTTTGATTAACTAGGTAGCATCAAGAAGTCTTTTAACTCATTGGGCCTCAGTTTCCTCAAGTGCAGAAGCAAAGAATTGGGCCAGATGGTCCATATGATCCCTTGAAAATTCTAGCTCTTTGACACAGCAAAAGGGTATGAAGAGAGATGGCAGAGGGAGGGGGAACCAAACAGTGCTTAATCCCCTTCACGTTGTCTCTTGCACCAGTTTGTAGTTGGTTGTACATGTCAGAACTCCAAGTCAAGGGTGAATTTATCTTTGTGGAAGGGAACAGGAGAGGAAATCGTTTCTCCTCCCTCTGAAATGAGCCGTAAAAGATCCGTGGAGTGCCAGTTGATGAGAACAGCTTTCACGTTGTTAGGAAGATGTAACTGGCTGTACCTCAAGATCACCATGTGGCAGATGGTTTCTCAGGACCTCTGGGATTTTTCTGTGTCCCTTTAGAGAGACCCCCTGCCCCTGTGTGCCATACAGTCCACCTGGCCAGGGCTCACATGTCCATGAAAGATAGGCCTCATGCATTCATTCATCAAACAAAATGTGCTGAGCACTTACTTTGTGCTGGGCACTCTCGATACGGAGATAAGATATAGTCCTCATTCTCCAGGAGCTCCCCACACCCAAAAGTCCAGTAAACAGTTTGGCATAAATGCTATGGTAAGTAGAAGTACAAGCTATGGGAGCCGGGAGCAGAGACTTTAACCTAGACTCAGGAGGAATACTCTGCTCTCAGGGAGGTATCCCTGGAGGAGGTGACAAATGAGCTATGTCTTAGAGGATTCTACCTAAATATCTTTATTTTTTCATTGCTAAAGGTGAAGATCAGCTCAAGACTGCAAAGGGCTATGGAGAGATAGTCATACAAGGGCTTGGGGAGAGGAGGGAGGCTCGGATGGAAGGACAGGGAGAAGGCTTATGAAGCCCTGCTTGTGCCCAGCTTTAGCTGAATCTTTAATGGCACTAAATTACAAGGCTGGGGATAGATTTTTCCCCATAGTGCCCGGGAGCATGGAGAGACCCCTAGATGGAGTGTGGAGGCTATCCTGGGACATACAGGACATGAGAGTGAAGGAATTGGCCCTCCTGATAGACAGTGATTTACAGGATGGGTCACAGGTCTAAATCAGGCTGGGAGAAGTAAGGGGTGCCAGGAAGGAGCGAGCCCAGGGAAAGATGGAGGCATGGAAGGCCCAGTGAGCCAATGTCAGTAGATAAGCAGGTATTGCAAAAGCAAAGAAAAAAGATGCTGAAGGTCATTGGTGAGAGACACTACAGATGAAGCCTGTGTCAGGCAGAAAAATGGAGACTCTCTGGGTTACAGAGAAGGAAGCTTTGAGGAGGGAGGCTTGGCCTCCAAAATGTCAAGTGCAAGGAATTTCTCTGGCCCTCTGGACTCAGACGTTTCTCCTCTGTCCTACATGAGCAGGTGAGAGAAGGTCCCCCAAGAAATTCAGCCCAGGTCAGTGGGGACTCAGCCATATAGATGTCCTACTTCCTTTGACATTTTGGTTAAGCCTTAGCATTTCCATCCTTTTTGTTACCCCTTCTTGGTAATCTTAACAAAGGCCTTCCTTCTCTGGACAGATGGCAGCCACAAGTATCTAGTCTTCAGGCTATTCATTTAGCAGTTAACCCAGCACAAAATGTAAATGTCTCCTAACTGGTCTACACAACTCAACATTTTCAGGAATCTAGCATTTTCTCAATTTGATGGAGCAAGGAAAAGAAGAGGAGAAAGGGTTAGAATGCCCTTAAACCATGCTGCAGGATCAGCCTACCCCTGAGGTGTTCAGAGTATGTGTGGGTGTCCTGAACATTGTGGTGGGTATGTGTGTGTGTCTGTGTGTACGTGCATGCATGTATATTCGTGTGTATGCGTGTGCCCATATGCCTGTGCATGTGTGTGTGTGTGTGTGTGTGTGTGTGTGTGTGGATGTGTCCATGCATGCATGTGTGCTTGTGTGTGGGAGTGAAAGAGCAGTAGAGATCCCGGGGGAAATGGAGGTCTAGCCAGCCATTCTGTAGAGGTCTGTAGATGTCATGCATTCAGGCCATTTAGGCAAGCAGCTCTTTCCACACTGTTTCTACAACTCCAAATGGCCTCTACTGTTTCAGATGAAAAACAGCTCAATGTCTTTGTGGAACTTTCTGTGATTTGCTACCACTTACAGGTGTCAGTAGGTGGCATTACCAGCAGGTCGATCCCTGGGTCAGATGACAGGACTCTACAGAAAAGTATCCTCTTGGTTTGGAGCTAGCCCCAAGCAAGGATGAAAGCAGGCCCAGGCAACGTCAACATTTCCTGGCCTATCCCTCTGTGTGGGGTGCAGGGGCACTCTCCACATGGAGGGAAGCAGGATAGTTGGAAGCCACAGCCCGCTCCTCCTCTGAGCTCCCCCGCCTGCCTTAGGGGCAGGAACAGCTCCAGGCTCAGTCCTAGACCACTAATGTTAACCTTGAACCTGGAAGCACTTGCTTCCCACCATGGAGAATACATGACTGGTCAGTGTCTTCCAATGGCTTTTAATTGCCTCTGCTGCCCCCAAGCTAAGCCAGCACACCTACCCATGTGACCATATATATCTTGGCCTGGTCAGAGGTGAACAGGGGAGCACAGCAGGCCACTGATCACAAGACTGGGATGCTAGGAAAATACCTGGACTCTCCCGAGAGCCGGATGTGGGGGGCAAAGCCAGATTGGCCATGCCAGGGCTCAGGAACCCGCCCAGGGTGAGGAAGCAGGGGCTGGCAGAACTGCACCTGCTCAGGCCACTGGAGGCTTGATACAGCGTCAACCCACCTGTGTTCACACCTGGGGGAGATGAATCCAGTCATCTGCTGTCTTTTCCCAGTAGAAAGTAATGGGCAGCATGGTAGTAATAGTAATAATAATAGGTAACATTTATTATTGAGCCCTTACTATGCACCAGGCAGTGTGTTAAAGGTTCTCATGGATTAGCTCGTTAAATCCTCATAACAACCTTAAAAGATAGGAACATAATTGGTCCCATCTTACATGCGCTGGAATAAAATTTGATGATATTAACTGAGGAATGTTCCCTTGTTGAGAGCCACTCACCTCCCTCCCCACATGGAGCCAAGAAGCTTTCTTGCCTCAGAAGCTACTCTTTGCCTGCAAGGGGGGAGATACAAAACCAAGGACAAAAAATCCATTAACTAACAATAACAAAAAAAGAAAAGAAAAGAAAAGAAAAGCACAGAAATCGATTGTGTCTCCAAATAGGTCTTGAAAAAGTCACAGCAGATAGAAGTCTGTCTTGAAGTCCCAGTAGTTCTGACTGGTGAAAGCACGGGAACTTTTGGATTTGATGTTTTATAGAGAAAATATTTTCTGTGTTCCCAAAGTCTGACTTTGATTATTAAGAGTCACAGGTGGAAGGGACCAAGTGTCAAAAGCATCTGCCATAAGCAGGGGTAGGGAAGAAGGTCAGATGATAAATGGTTCAAGAACTGTGTCCCATCCTCCAAAAACAAAACAAAAAACAGAATGAAATGAAACAAAAAAATGAGTAGGAATAAAATAAGAAGAGAAGGGGGAAGAGGAAGAGGAGGAGAAAGAGAAGCACTAGGTGGAAGACTGAGGAGGATGGGGAAGAAGTGGACGTCTACAGAGAGCAGGGGGAGGCCAGGAAAGAAGAGGAACCGAATTCACTGTGAAGGTGTCCGAGAAGGAACTTCCCACCCTCTTGGCCACCACCTCTCCCCCGCTCCACGCCACTGCTCCTTCCAGAAGCTGACAGGAACCCAAGTGAAGTGTTTCCTGGGTTTGTGTCACAGGGAACAGCCCAGGGAGATTTTGAGCCTCTGGAACACACACGCATGGACAGAAACAAATACCTAGCAAATGTGTTCTTGAGTTCCTCGGGGCCTGGCTGGTCCTGCAGGGTGTCTTAACGACTATCACTTCTCTCCTCCCCACCCAGGCTCACTTGCTCTGAGCATCAAGAGTGAACAATTTTTTCTTTGCTTTGTTTTTTTATTTATATAAATAATTCAGATTAGTATAAACCAAATAACCTTTCCATGGTGAAAAAAGAGTTAGAAAATAACGATAAACAAAAGGAAAAATCATTAAAACCCTACCATCCAGAGATGGCCACTATTAATAATTTGTGTATGTGTGCATATCTACAGATCTATACATGTTATGTATCTTTAGAGCAATAAAGTACCTAATTGGTTTTACAATTGGTTAGAGAAGGACTAGAGCCATAACTTAGACTATGTCACCAATAATTACAAGGCAGCTCTTGACTCAGGAATTTCGATATAGTCTCAGAAGGATAAAATAAAGGAAAAATTGTAGCCATCTTCTGGCTGGAATAATGTGTTTTGGGGGAAAGCAGCAAAAGAGCTCTGCTTCTGACCAAGATTTGGTGCAGACTGGGTCAGACCCTGAGCTCAGGTCCTGATGCAGTGGTTCCCCAGGCTCAGCGGGGCTGAGATGTCGGTGTCAGGCTCAGCGGGGCTGAGATGTCGCTCTCCCCGTGCTGTTCATCGGGCTCTGCTCATTCAAAGTAGGTGCCACACCTTCCTGTAACAGGCCCTGAATTAGAAACCCTGCCCTCAAGATCAGTGTTGCAGAGCAGAGAGGTGAATTGATCCATGAGAACGCAAGAGCCGCAAGTCCTTGGACTTCCACAAGGTTGGGACCCACGTTCAACCACAGTCCTAGAGATCAGCGTGAAAAGATTTTTAAAAGCCAGATGCACAGGACCCATGCGTTCCCCATACTGGTTCCAATGAAATTATATTGTCCAGAACATTTTAAAAGCAAGCAGCTTATTTCAAACAGGGGCACACATGGGCTACTGATGTGAGCGGTGGAGACTCAATAAAGGAGAACATCTAATGAAAACAGATAAAACGTACAACTGCTATCGCAGGTCATGCATGAATTATTAACCTCGGGGAGTTTTCTATCAGTTCTGGGAACTATGGATCGTGTCTCTGGTATATAATTTGGGAGATATTGGTTCTCCGTTTCATAAGAGAAAGCTTGAAGCAGGAAATGTAGTTATTTCTCCTTTAAATATATACTGTAATTACCAGTCGGCAATGACTAAATGTTATTATCCATCTGTTGGCTGTTCAGGGACCTGTAATGAGTAAACCTTAGCAGCTTCGTACCATTTTCTGCAGCACAGATGCTGGGGCATATACACACCTGTAAAATATTGGGAATTTGTTATTGAAAACTTTTATAGAGACCAAGAAATGGAAAAATCCTTGAAGATGTTTAAGACTCCTGCTCAGAATCTTTTGATATATGCTCATTGCCATCAGAATCAAAGCTAAACTCCTATGTTTGCTTTATAATGCCTCTTATGATCTGATCCAACTCACTCCCCAGTTCTGTGCCATGTCTCTTGCCTCCTTACTAACTATGCATCAGCCATTTTGGTCTTCAAGAATCTCCAAAGGCACCAAGTTCTTTCCAAACACAGGGCCCTTGTACATGCCTTCCTCTTTCCCTGAACCATTCCTCTCCACCTCCACACACTCTGCCTGACTTTCTCATTCTTCAGGTCCCGACATAATGTTACTTTTTGGGCGAGATCTTCCCTGAACACCTTCTCTTAAGTAGCTTTAGCCTGCCCGCCAATATTCTCTATCTCAGCACCTTCTTGGTTACCAATAGCAATTTAGTGTTGTTTATGTGTGGGTTTACGTAGTAGGCCTCTGTCTCTCCCAGGAGATAGGACAGCAGAGGCTGTGTCTGTATTATTTATAGTGATTCTAGCAGTAAGAATGCTGCCTGTCCTCTATTTGTTGAATGGATGAATGAACAAATCATGCTATTTGTTATTTTTTGGATGTGATGTGTGAAGGACACATTTGAGTCAGAAGCTATGACACGTTCATAGGAATCAGGGTCCAGGAAGCTCTGCCCATAGACCAATGGGCACAGCACCTAGTGGTGGGCCAGCTGCACATCATGTCCCCTACATTACACCTGTTCATGTGTGCCTTTCTTATGGCACACCCCCAAATTCCCCTTGGCCCATTCAAATCCTTAGACCTTGTAAAGTCCCCATCATGTCTCACTTTCTCCATTAAAAAGGTCTTCGATTCAAGGTACCTGTGTGACGTTGCAGTTAAGCATCCAACTCTTGATTTTGGCTCAGGTCATGATCTCATGATTTGTGAGATCGAGCCCCACATCAGGGTCCAAGCTGATGGTGCCAAGCCTGCGTCGGATTCTCTCTTCCTTTCTCTCTCTCCGCCCCTCCCCTGCTTGCACGTGTGCATTCTCTTTCTTTCTCGAATAAATAAACTTTGAAAAAGAGGTCTTAGATTCCCTGGCCAGAAAATGAAGACTCCTTAAGATCCTTGTTCATATTACAGGGGTCCTTCCTCCCTGTTCTGACAGCCACGTTCCTAAGCCACAATTCACCACTTTATTGTATCCTGTCTCTCTCAGAAACCTTGGATTTGTATGCTGGGTTTGATTTTTCTAACAGATTGTGTTTTGATTAGAGTCTCTGATTCTGGTTCCTCCCTATCCTGAGAGATCTAGATTTCACAGACACAGACCCCCCAAGTCCATGGCTGGATTAAGCCTAATGCTCTCCCAGGGGTTTATACTTTAAGGACACCTCTGCCTCAAGTTCAAATTGACCAGAAATTTAGGCCTCTATTAGGTTCCTCTGAGGAAACCCTCCCCCCTCCAACACACAAAATCAACAATCAACTAGATCATTCGTAGGCACAATAGTGTTTCCTGATGGTTTTGGGAGCTAGAGGGAAGGAAATCACATCTCATATCATGGAGTAACCAATCTCTGGATCCATCTTTTTGCTTCCCTTTCTTCTCAAGTCCTCCCCAGCAGCCCCATCCAGATCCCATTATCCTTTCTCAGGGTCCTCCCATCTCTCCTCTTCCTCCTTTTTCTCAGGACAAAGCAATTCTCCTCTCCTCAAGCGTGGTTATCACTTATGGGCACTGAAGCCTGTATTAGGGGTGTCTCACCCTCCTCTCCCCGCTCAATGCAACACAGCTTGTTTTAAACTTCTTACCCCAGATTATTACCTTGCTTTGATACTCCCCACAGTCCCTACCACAGTGCCAAGCACATAGTAGGTGATCAGTAAACCCTTTCTCACTTGCATTGGCTAAAGGAGCTGGCTGGCCTAAGAGTTATGAGCACTTGGCAGTGACAGCACATTCCAGGCCAGTGTTCACTTCCCTGATCCTTCCGGTGTGTGGAATAAGAGTTCCCTTCTCCAAAACTATAAGGGCAGTGCCATCCAGAAACAGGAAATCCATCATTCAAATTAAAATAAAACGGCAATAAAGTGAGGCACAAATATCTAGCTGTAAATGCTGAAAAGACTTGACTTAATCAAGCAAAAGGGCACAGCTATTCTCATGCCGCCTAATGTAAAGGCGTTTTACTACTCTGGCAATCGGCAAAAAAAGTCAAATGACTTTATGGGGCTTTTTGTAAATTACCTTTATTAATGCATGTAATATTATTGAAAAATTCTACTACAGAGTAAATGTTCCATTGAGCTACAAGTTGCCTGCAGGAATGTGTTGTAAATACACATGGTGAATATGTTACTATCTTTACAAAGGATTTCGCACCTTTCACAGCCGTCTGAAACCAGACGAGGGCGGTGCGGAGTACTTGGAAAGGTAGGGCTAATTTTACAACACGGTATACAGCACGGATAAATTTGCAGAGCCTGGAAATACGCCGATTGTCTGAGAGCGTGATGCCCTGTTTGGGAGTTATTTCAAGGCTCCTTCTTCCCAGATGCCTTAGATCTTTCTGATATGTTGGCATTTACTTTGAGAAACCTGTTCTGGCTGATTGGAATAAAGATGGTCTTGGGAAGTCGACAGGACTTTTCATATTTATTGTACTGTAACGCTTGGAAACAGAGGAGCCAGTGGCTAAGGTAGGTCAGGATGGATGCGAGTCAAGGCATTCGCCTCTTGCCTCAGCTCTGTGTGCATCAGTCTTGATAGATGGTGCATCTGGTTCTGGTTCAGAGATTTCAAATGTGATTGCTCTTTGCCTCTCCAGTCAGTTCTGAGACCACCCCCGCCCCTCCATGTTCCAGTAATCCAGCTGGTGTAACATCAGAGCCCTGAGATTCAACATCAGTGTTTTCAATCCATCTCCCTTGCGGTCTCACAGCCGCCCCTCAAGCAAGACCCCAGTCTGCCCCATCTTCATTTACTCTCATCTTGTTCCTGATTGAGTTTCTTATCACTTTCAGAGCTCAGAGTCTAATGGACAGGAATCATCGGTCCTAATTTATGAGGTTAGTTTACATGTCCTGTTGCCTGCTATTTGCAGTGAATTCCGTGAACTGGTTGAAGGAGAAGGGAGAGGGGGGAAAAGTCAAGAGAAAAATAAGATATATATATATGATATATATGTAAGGGAGGTAAGTGAGACAAACTAAAATGTACTGCACTGCTTACCTCATAGCTTCCTCCAGAATTCCCACTTTGGAGAAGCATACCCCTCCTCTGCAGGCTGAAGCCACAGCTGTCCCTGAGGGTGCACCATCGCCCTCAGAAGGCAGGCTCTGTCCCTCTGTTCCCACTGCAGCTGGTTTGAGCTGGGAATGCTTCCAAATGCAAAGAACGTCGCACTTACATGTGACTTGTAAACTCTGGCTTTTAGTAACTCACACTCCCTCTCCTTGCTTACCTAATCCTATTTTCTGATTATTTCACTGTTGTTGTTTAAAGCCTGCTTTCACATGGTTCTCTTGGTGAGCCCGAGGATTAGGACTGGGTGCATGAGGTAAAGTGATTTCTCTAATGATGCTCACAGGGCCACCTAGGGAGCCCCTTCTTCCACCACGGTTCATTCTCTGGCCTCCCATGGGCCTGACTCCACACAATCTTTTGAAAGCACGTGTATTTCTACAGCTGCCAAAATATTGCCCATGTCAGGGCACCTAGGTGATTCTGTCAGTTGAGCATCTGACTCTTGATTTGGGGGTCATGATCCCAGGGTTGTGGGATGGAGCCTGCTTAAGGTTCTCTCTCTCCCTCTCTCTCCTTTTGCCCCTCTCCGATAAAAAATCTCTCTCTTAAAGAAAAATGTTGCCCATATCTGTAACAAGGAAGAATAATGATCTAAGATGGGTTTCTAGTACATAGTAATTATTAATGTCTATTAAATTGGTTTAATTTTTAAGTATCTATATGTAACATATATGCATCTATAAATGTATATTATATATATGTATATAGTATATAAATATGTACAGAAATTTTTTATCAAGTCACATTCTGTTTCCACCATGGCATCCCATCTTCTCTTCTTGTAGAATTTCAGCAAGTGTTCTAATAAGTAGTACAAAGCTAGAGTAATTTCCCAGACAACCAGAAAATGCCAAGTCATTGGGTAGACCTTCAACTCATCCACCATGCGTTAATGCCAACCATGTGCCAGGCACCATGTTAAGTGCTGGAGACCCAGAGATTGATAAGACATGTGTCCTCACCTTCATTTTCAGCAGATGACCTGGCATCTTACTTTGAGAAATGGAAACGATCAGAAGAGAAATCTGTCTACTCCCACTTTCCCATCTGTCAACCCAATTGCTTTTCCTCTGCTTTCTCTCCAGTGACGAGGCTCTTATCTAAAGGCAACTCTTGCTATTTGATTACTGGATCCCATTCCCTCCTTGCACACTCAAGGACATCAGTTCACCAAACATCCTCTTTATTCTGCATCATCTATTTTCTTCTGCTCTGAAGTCACTTATCACTTCCATTGCCAAATCCAATGATCAATTCTCAGTCCTCATCATATTGGATTGATTCATAGCTCTTAACACAGTTGAATCCTCCCTACTCCTTTAAACAGCATCTTCACACTTGGTACCCACTCTCTCTTGGCTCTCCCCAAGCCTCAGTAGGTGCTTTTTCTGATTCATCTATGCTGACTCTTCATCATCAGTCCCTAAATGTTATACACCAGAGGGACCAGTCCTCAGAACTCTTCTGTCTTCCTACACTCCCTCCATTCACTTCCACGAGCATTCAATGACAACTTTCAAAATTATATCTCTAGCCCAACTTCTTCCTGGAATTCCAGAATCATATCCAGCTTCCTCCTCAATATAACTTTTTGGGTTCTAACAGCTACCTCAAACTTCATACACACCTAGTCATGCCTCTGGTTACTCCATGCTCTAAACCTGATCCTCTGCTCCTAGTTAATGGCAACACTGTTCTATTTGCACAAACCAAAAATCTTGGTGCCATCCTTCATTCCTTTCTTTCTCTGATCTACCATGTTTAGTCTCTCAGCAAACCTCATTACTTTCTCCTCCAAGATGTCATGGAAGTCACACTCTGTGGCTCATAACCATGTAATGGTTCTCCATCCTATTCAGAGAAAAACTCATAGTTCTCCCCATGGCTCTTAAGGCTCTGCAGAGTCAGAAGTACTCTCAGATCCCCTCTGACTTTCTTTTGTGTCACTCTCCCTTTAGCTCACTTTCCTTCTTACTATTCTGAAAATATCTCAAACATAACCCCATCCCAGGGCTTTGTGTTTGCTGGTCTCTCCAACTAGAATGCTTTCTAGTCATCTGCATGGCTCATTTCCTCACTTCCTTTAAGTAGCTCCTTAAATAGGTTTTCATCAGAGGTGTCCTTAGACCTCCTAACACTGTTTTGCTTCCCTATTTACTCAATTTGAACTTTCTTTAAGGTACTCATTATGACTTAATGCATTTGTGTCTCTTTTCTCTCTATACCACTAGGGTATAAATTCCTTGGGGGTTATTTTGTTCATTGCTGTGTCCCAAGTGCCTAGAATATACCAAAAAAATATGAATTTGTGAATGGAATTAAAAGCTCAGTGCTTGCCTTTAAAGAACTCATAGTCTAGCAAGGAAAACAGAAATATAAAAATACATTCAGAAGGCAATGTAGAAAGTGCAATGCAGAAAGGCGTAGGAGTGAAAAAGAGATGCAAAATTATTAGCCCAACCTGAGGGGGATCACAGAAAGCTTCCCAGAAGTGATGACAGTCAGTCAGGGAAGCAAGAAATAGAAAAGAATTGTCAGGAGCTTATTAGGCAGAGGAACACTATGAGCAAATCCAGTGAATTCAAAAACTCCTTGCTGTATGCTGGAACATGGTAGGAGCCAGCATATGTGGAAACATGTTCCCAGGCACAAATCGAGAGTCAAGTGGTGGTAAGATGTGAGGTTGGAGACCTAATTAGAATCATGTCAGGAAGCAGCTTCAATGCCAAGTTAATGAATTTGGAATATAGATGGCAGGGAGACACTGGAAGATTGTACGTAGAGGTATGATGGTGTTATTACTCAGAAACTCAATAAACATCTTTTGAATTAACATAGGCAAGATGCTAACTGTTGGGAAAATGGCAACAAGACCATGGTGTTATAGTCCAGTAGGGGACATCAGTGACAGCCATAGTACAGAGAGGGTTGGAGAATGGTCTGAGCCATGTCACCTTCCTCACGGGAAGATGGCGGGGAAGGAAACACAAAGGAAGCAGTGAAAGATCAGTTGGAGGACTCATATTTCAAATCAGGCAAGAGATGATAAATTATCAGGCCCAGGGAAGGAACAGTGTTCCCAGAGACAGTCAACACCCCATATGTTGTCATCATAAAAGGTACAGCTTATCTGGAGTCTCCACTCTTCTTCCAGGGCTCCACCTCACACCTGCTCTCTGGAAACGAATGTGTGTTACCTCACAAGCTGCCAGAACCTTCCTGGGAAACCAGCATGTGGATGAATCTTGAAAATTCAATCTGGCTGCATCCTGAGGGTTTCACATGCTGGTTCCCTGGGACCACACACTGAGACACTTTGCAAGAAAATTGAACAGAAAACAGATGGCAAATGTCGTGGGGCCTCACATAACTGAGAAGGCAAAGGAATAAACCAGAAAACAAAGTGCTAGAACCAGAGTTCTTAGAACAGGCAAAAAAGTGGTCATCTCCTCTCTGCTCGTTGACTGTGAGGACTGGGAAGGGGTGATGACCTCCTGCAAGAGCAGCTATGGTGTCTGTGACCTGGTAGATGAGCTTCGTGGTTAGATTGATTGAATGGTCCCACATCTCCTCACTCTGATCCTTCACTATGAATATTCTTTGGGATTATTACAACAGCTCAGAATGAACACTCTAAATTTAGACCCTATTTCATGTTTCCAAGGGAACTGTAAATTACTTTGTGAATGTACATACAACACAGCCAGCAAAATCCGCTTGATGAAGCTCTCTCTTACCCTCGGTGTCTGAAGGCACCTCATAAATCGTTGCCTTGTCCAGCCTCCTGGACAGCTGACAGCCTCAGAAAGATTGCCTTTGCTTCCCCATCTGACATTTTGTAGGACACTCTGCTCTGGATACTCAAACCTTCAAAAGCTATAGCTCCAAAGTTCCCCAAAGTCCCACGTTGTGCCCAAGAAAGGTCTGTTAGATGGAGAACTGAGTCAGGGAGGCTTCATTGCATATGACTGGCCAAGTAACAAGAGAATGCCTAGGTTGCACCTAGCAGTCTTGAGTCCTGCCTAATAGTGAGGACAGAAGAGTCAATGACCCAGGAGGCAAAATGGAGCATGGAAAACAGTTTTGATGAGGTTAGTCAATCTTTGAGGACTAAATTCATCTATAGCCACAGGGAATGGAAATCACAAGGGATTAAATGACATAGAGATTTATTTTTTCTTTCATGTATAAGAAGTCCAGAGACATCCAGTCCAAGGGCTGGATGTAAAGGTATCATAGATGCACAGTGTCACTGTGAATCCAGACTCCTGTCTTCTCTTCTAATCTTCTTGTTGTGTAGTTTCCATTTTTAAGTTCATGGCCCAAGAGGCTTTCTGGAGCTCCAGCTCCCATGTCCATGCTCCAGTCAGCAGGAAGGAGGAAGGGGGCAGGGGGCCAAAAAGTCTGCAATTCTTGGCTGATCAGCTTCCTATGTGTGTCTTTCCCAGAGTCCCATACAATATTCTGCTCATGTCTCACTGGACCCACCTTGACTGCTTAGCCACACCAAGCAAGAAAGACTAAGAAATGTAGTTTTTTTAAATTGGATGCACTATGGCCCCAAATAATATTATGCGTTTGCCACCAAGAGAGAAGAGGAAAATGAATACTGGGTGGGGTCTAGTAGTCTCATCTACAGTGAGGTAGTAATTGTACAAGGAGCAGAAAACCCTGTGCTTTTGATACCACGGAAACCAAAATAACAGTAAATACTGAACAAAAAGAAAAAATCTTAAAAGAATGAAAAGGTTGAGAAGAGGAGAGACAGAAAAGGATTGCTTTTCTTTTCTCTGAGGAAGGGAAGAAAAAGAAATAAAAGGAAGGAGGGAAGAAAAGAAAACTGAAAAGAGCAGGAAATAAGAAAATAGGAGAAATCAAAAGCAGGCTAAAGAAAGGAGGGAAAAGAAAATGCAAGCCAGGGGTTTCAGCGTGCCTCCATTTTCTATGCTCAGATTTCTGCTATCTTGGGGAAGTTTTGGCTTCCTCCTTCTCTAGCTGAGGGTCTTCTTCTGTGCCTTCCTGGGAGCAGGGCTCCCTACCTCTTCTGTAACTACAGTTGTTCTAGCCCCTTCCCCTGCAATGTCTGGAAATGGGACAAGCCAGGTCCCTCTATCTCTGGGCTGCCCTTGACCATGAATTGTCATTAGACTAAGCCTCCAGAAAATAATGTACCTACTCAGAATTGTTTACTGTAGGATCAGGCACACCTCCAGTGTAGAAGTTGCTGCTAACTTAGATGGCCCCTTCCAGACCCGCCTCTGCAACATGATGTTCTCTGTGATTGCCTTCTCCACCTAAGACCTGTGGCCCCTGCATCAAGGCTCATCATTAGCTACTGCCCCATCCCCTGTCCAGCTCTCCCCAGAAGAGGAGGCACATTCTTCCTTGTCTTGCCAGTTGGAGCAACAGTGTCTCAAGCTTTGGCAGAAGGGAGAGTTCTCACCTCTATCAGTAGCCTGCAGAGATAGATAGACTATGGTCTATAAACAAAGGAATGTGGATTCCCAGTGAGAGCTGAAGACTGGCTGATCTTCTGAGGTTATCTATGAAATATTCATCTTTCACAGAAGCAAGCTTTGGCTTTTCTCAGCTTTTGACCTTGCTCTTTAAGGACCAAGAGACCAACACATGGTCTCCACTTCCTCTCAATGATTGTGCAAGAGGCATTGGTTCTTTCTTGCTCTGCTGAGGCCTGACCTCAATACAAGAGAAATGTCATTGTCAGCAGAAACTCTCCTGGCCACCTGGGAGCAAAGGTTCCCATGCTGATTAAATTATTTTTATTTTGGACCCTTCTAGGACCTCAGGCATTGGGTGGATGCTAGTTCATTCTCTGATGGAATGGAGGGAAGAGGGAAATGGAAGGTGTCACCTATGTTATCACCTCCATTAGAGTTTAAGCTTCTGTAGAGCTGAGAGTGTCATCTTACATCTATTTTATATTACCCTCCATACCAAACATGATGCTTTCCATACATACTAGATACTTGATAATATTTGTTAGATAATGATATGAGAAGACGCCTATTGTTTTTCAGCACTGTGAGTCATTGAGACAAAAACCTTGTTTTATTGAATAACATTAATATGAAAAACTTCCAAGGAAAATTTTATGTTCTGATTTTTCTCCCAGTTGACCCATTCCTCCGTAAACATCCATTTGGTATTGTCCTCAAATGCAAAGGCAGTTTCGAGAATGTCTGATGTTGAATGTCATGCACAATGAATATGCGAGGTGCAGGCTGCTCCCTGGGATCTGCAGGAAACTGTGAACAACTCCACTCCTGAATCGGTACTCTTCTGAGAAAAAGCAGATGATGGGGTCACATGGCTCTTCCACGCCATTTATAGACACAGGCAACGTAAGGGTGCCGAACCTGGGCCCCAGAGAGGCTCCAGAATACCCGGAGTGGTGCTGAAGCAAAATTGTCCTTCTTGTGGAAAATAGGGTTTTTTTTCTCCACTCCAAAATATGAAGGAACCCATCATTACAGTAATAATTTCCCTTTGGGTAATGATGTTTCTCTGGGCTCTCTTTTCCACATGGTAGGTGTAAATAGCTTCTATCTACAGACAGTGAAAGGAAAGTAGAGAAGAGACTGAAGGATTCCAACCACCACTGCGGCACTCTGAAGGTATAAGGGAAAACCCTGAGGCAGCATCGAAAGGAAGACAGTCCAGGGCACAGAGCAGGGAGCCAGGAGTCAGGAGACCCACGTTCTAGTCTCAGGCCCTCCACTAAGAATTGGGGCTGCTTCCTCACCTGCCAGATACAAAGGTCTCAGATGAGCCCGAAATCTCTGTGCCCACTGTTTGGAGTGTGTGCTCACTGGGAATAATCAAAGATGAGAGTGGGGAGGATGGGAAACTATCCTCGGACATGACATTACCTCAACTATGAGAATGACCCTTCCAACCTGAGATATGGAGGAACACAAGTTCTTGCTGGGACTTCCGTCAAATTCTCAGTTCAAGAATTCAGACTTAATTCCTTCCCTGGAAGTGAGTCCCTAGAAGTCATCCAAATTGCCATTCAGCCACCTCCCTACCAACGTCTTTCTCACTTTGACTAATACTGACTGCCATGACTTTTGTTGTTATTTAACATCCTCAGGCTCTAAGCAATGCTGGCTGAAAACATGGGGTCTTGGTAAGATTAGCCATCTACGCTGTGTCTTGGGGTTCCAGCAACCAGCTGGGGTGACATTGTTGTGACTTTCTTCACCACCTAGTGATGCACAAATCATTCTATCCTTCATACAGGGCTGCATGGCCTGCTATGTTGAGAAGGTCGGTGGGAAAGAGTGTCATGATCAGTTAGCAGTATCTGCCATGAGGAAAGAAGGCAGAAGTGATGACAGTCATGTCATCTACATTCTCTCCGGGACTCTTGGGCTACCAACCTGTGTCCAAGATGACAATGATGAGGACCCTACTCTTCCAATGATGACATCGTTCCTCAACCAGTGACATCATACAGCACACTCCCCCCATCTTCTAGAAGATGGCTTTCAGATACTACTCTGTTCCAGCCTGTGCTCAAAGTCCCTGAAAGAATTTTAGAAAGAGTAGCCCATGTAATACAAATCCCATAAGATGCTTTAAAAGAAGAGTCTTTGATCCTACATTTGGGAAACACTACGTGCTAAATATAGTTAACATTTTCATCTACTAGTTATTGAGTATCATGTTGCAGGTTCTGTTCTAAGTGCTTTACATATATATCTATTAGTTAAGTTAATCCTCACAACAACCTTAACGTCATGTCCATTTTACAGAGGAGGAAACAGAGGTAGAGAGGTCATACAACTAGCAACTATTGTTTCAATATGGCAACCCAAATCTAGAACCTATTCTTTTAACCACTACATGATGCTTCCTTTCATTTCTATATCATCTGTCTATCTCTTCTCTCTCTATCTTTTATCTATCTATATCTATCTAACGTTATTATCTCTGTCTTCACCTCCATATCTACACTAAATCTATACTTACATCTATGTCTAGATCTATCTTGATTCACAAATCACATTAGCATGTTCAAGGCTCTGAAAATTTCTTGTGTAAAGAAATCTATTTAACTGTTTAATTAGGTAATTTCTAAATTTATTTGACACAAGAAATCCTCTATAGACACTTTTCTCTCCTTTTGCTTAATTTCTACTAACAATTCATGCCATAGAATGTTCTAGAGCACCATGCAAATATGCTCCTGAGGATTTTCCAAAGGAAGAATGAGAATCTTGATTCTTAGATTCAGCTTTCTGCTTTATTTAGGCCAATATTAGCATAATCTGATTATTCAAAGTCCACATTAGAATTATCCAGTTCTTCAGGTCCTTAATGAGCTTAAAAGGAGTTGGTAAATGTAGATAACAGAGTGGACTCTATCCCTGAATATTTGATTAATTGTTTACATAACTGATGATAGATGGTAGACCAATGAGTCACGTCAAGCCAAGAATGAACTAATAGTAGATGGTGAGCACTTCCACATACATAAAATGAGAATAGTATGGACTGGCATGAAAGCTTAAAATTTGGACTGTGGAGATTTTTTTTGAACCCAGATTCAATCAAAAGCTGGAATTTTTTCCTTGTTTTATGCTCAACATATAGTATTGGGCCTGGTGGGTAGACATTCAAAGAAATATGTTGATCTAAACAAATGTTTGATCTAGAACAATTTACTTACCCTCCCTAGGTCTTAGTTTCCTTGTATATAAAATTGAGATAATAATAACAGTTTCAATTTCCAGGGTTGCTGTGATTATTAAATCAGATGATGTATTTGTAAGCAAGCTTTAATTTTAAAGCCTGATATAAATATCAGCTGCAAGTGCTAATATCATCAACAGCAATAAACTTAGTTGGGTTTGAAATACCGCTGTCTTACATCCGTTTACATCCATTCTTTCAGCCATGACCCTACCGGAGTTACATCCTGGGCAAGGGTGCTGGTCAGCAGAAAGCTCACAGGGAGAAGCAAGCCCCTGGCATAGAAAGAGTTACAAGAAAGGCCACTGGGGACAAAGCAGGGACAACCCCTACGCAGCTCAGCTTCTGGCTCTGAAGAAGATCCCCCCCCAAAATCTTCCCATATGGAGACATTTGGTTACTGTGGATACACAGTGGTTGCTCCATAAGTGTTGAATTCAGCTTGTATCTCTTTTTTTAAGCTTCATTTATTTTTGAGAGAGCACAAGTTAGAGAGGGATGGTGGGGGGTTCAGGGGAACCCAAATGGGCTCCATATTGATAGCAATGAGCCTGATGTGGGGCTCGAACTCTCGAATTGCAAGATCATGACCTGAGGTGATATCAGATGCTCAACCAACAGAGCCACCCAGGTTCCTCTCAGCTTGTACCTCGTAAGGTTCATTCAGGAGATAGAGAGATGTCGCCATTAACCTTCCCCTCAACTCTTCCCCAAAGTTACAAAAAAGGTACAATATCTAATAATAAATCTAGATCCCAGCCCCAAGTTCATTCTGCCATAACAGTGTTTCTTGGTGCTGGGGCAGAGGTGCCTGGGGAATGCAGCTTCAAACAAACAAACAAACAAACAAACAGATAAAAGACAGGTTGTCAGTACCTCACATACCTGTAAACACCATTGTAAATATTGAATTCTTCTTCCCTAAATTATCCTCTAAAGCTACCCTGACCAAAAGTGGAGTTACCAGCTCCATGTGACTATTGAGCACTTGAAATGTGGCCAGTCTAAACTGAGATGTGCTGGGAGAATAAAATACATACTGAATTTCAAATTAGTATTTTGAAAAAGCTCATTAATAGTTTTTAATACTGATTGCATGTTGGAATGATACTATTTTAGCTTATCAAAATTAATTGCACCTGTTTATTTGTACCTTTTTAGTGTGGCTAACTAGAAAATTTTAAATTACAAATGTGGTGTCCGTTGGTGACTTGCACTATACTTTTATTAGACAGTGCTGTTCTAAAGCAGTGATTTTGAAATTATGGCCTGGGACATATTAGTGGAGCATGAAACCAATTTAGTAGGTTACAACCTGCATTGTTTTTTTTCTTAAGAAATTTCTTTTTTTTTTTTTTTTAATGTTTNATGCTCTGTCTCTCTCTGTCTCTTTCTCTCTCCCAAAAATAGACAAAAAAACATTAAAAGAATTTATAAATGTTTTCTTAAGAAATTCTTTTTTTAAATGTTTTATTCGTTTTTGAGAGAGAGACAGACAGACAAACAGACAGTGAGTGGGAGAGGGGCAGAAAGAGAGGGAGACACAGAATCTGAAGCAGGCTCCAGGTTCTGAGCTGTCAGCACAGAGCCCGATGCGGGGCTCAAACCTACGAACCATGAGATCATGACCTGAGCCAAAGTCTGATGCTCAACTGACTAAGCGACCCAGGCGCCCCAACCTGTATTGTTTCTAACAGAAGAGAACAGAATAAACTATAATAGAATGGATTAGAACACATTCAAAACAGTAAGTACTGTTCTGTGGAAGTCTCGGTTTCCATTTTACTTATATATGGGATTTATGTACTACATCCTGGGTTACAAAGTAAAAAATATATTTACTGTCAATAGAGTAAAAAGTGTTTGAGCACCCTTTTCTAAATTATCCATGATGAGACAGTATTTCCTTGAGTCAGAATGTTCCGGCATAAACAACAAATGATTTGTATCTGACAGGGGAGATTCATAGTTGAGTGAGGTCAAGGCTATAACTTCGAAGTTCTGCCCAGGGACACTTTGCAGCCTCTCCTGATGTTGTCATAAAGTTGGAGAGAAGGCCCCCGCACCGCCTATTAATCCAGCTGTGAGTCACGCAAGTACACAGCCTGGAGTAGACCAAGGCCAAGCACCGCTCTGTGACCTCCCCAGGAGCCCCCGGGGCCCTGGGAGATGAAGGTAGAGGGGCAAACAGCATCCCAGTGCTCCGAGGAGCATGAAGCAATGGCCCCTTATAGGCAAATTAGACCCCGTGTTGCTAACTTTATGCAGAGAGAACTGCTTCTTCCTTCGGCACATCCTTGCACAGCTGGAAAAGTTTCTTCTCCAGACTAGTCAGGGAAACCGCGGCTCCAAAAAAGTCTTCCCTCGAAATAATTAAATTAGAAAATGCAACAGCTGCACTTTCTGGAGGCTGAGGCTCCGTGATCTCAGCCAGCTCCCGAGGCAGCTGTTTCTGGGGGGTGGCTCCAGGTTGATTTAAGACCCCGCAAAAGCATCATAGTGAACTACAGTTTGAATGAATAAGCCTTGTCTTACATGTGGCAGAGGCTGAGGTCCCCCGAGGAGGGGAGTCCTACACCCATGTGCAAGGACGTAGAAGCCATGGCAGCTGCAGCTCCCTCTATTACAACAACCGCTTCACCCCCACACTGCCTGGGAGTCTTAGCCCCAGGAGAGAGGCCCCAGGGGCTCTGTGATCCCAGGCCCCAGTCCAGTGGATTTTGAAGAAACGCTAGCCTTTGCAAATACAAGTGGAGTGGTAGTGACAACGTGTAGGAAGAAAGGATGCAAACATGGCTGCCAGCTGCCATTTTGCCTTGGTCACTAGTGTCACTGAAGGCCATTTGCATAGCTAATCAGGACACTGCTTCAGGAACTGATGTCACAGGTTTTGATAAAAACCAGTTCTATTCCACGCTTGTGAATTACTTAAGGTACTTACAGCAAAACTCCTTGGATGGTAAGAACTCATCCAAACCCATTCAGCTTGAGTCCCACATGACACGTCAGAAAACACTATCAGGTAGACTAACACTTTTTACAGCACTTGCTTTATGTAGGCCTTGTATTAAATGCTTACTACATGTTATAAACTAAATACTTAAAACAACACTGTGAGATAGAGAGCATTATTTTTTCCATTTAACAGGTGAGGAAACTGAAGCTGAGAGAAAATATGTCACTGGCCCATCATCGCCTAGTTAGCACACAGCCTACTCGATTTCAGGCCTATGTGTTTCCCTAGCTCCACACTCGTGATGTTATTTTACCTCACACATGAAGTATTTATTTTTTTTAATATTTATTTATTTTTGAAAGAGACAGAGAGAGACAGAGTATGAGTGGGGAAGGGGCAGAGTGAGAGGGAGACACAGAATCTGAAGCAGGCTCCAGGCTCTGAGCTGTCAGCACAGATGAAAATCAAGAATATGTGAAAATACTTTATAAACTAGGAAGGGTCACATAAATTGAGGGAAGGTGTCAGCATTGCTAATGTGTGAAGAATAGAGGCGCTCATGGCTCCATTACCACACAGGCCAGAGGATAGTTATGGGACATCCAACCATGGCAATATCTTTCTTCCTTAATCTTCTGTCAGCCCGGCATTTAGAGTGGGCACAGCAGGATGGGGACCACCATTGGGTGCTACGTTAAAAATTGTTGAAGTGAGTACAATGTAATTGAGGATGCTTAGGTAGTAACGAGCGACAAACCCCATGGTGGCAAGTGTGGGGCATCTTCTTACCCCACATGTATAGAGGAAAACTATCATTTCATGTAGAGAATCAATAAGTCTGAGGGAATGGTCTACTCTCCCCAGTGAGGAAGATCAGAATATAACCCCTGGGAATCACAGCAATTCTTAAATCATTCCTTGGTTGTTCCTGGGCTATGTTTGATCCTTAAAACGGGACCCTATAAAACCATAGGGGCACCAGGTTCAAAGCTATTCATTTGGCTATAGAAGCTGGACATAGCGCCTTGGGGGCCAGCTTCAGGGCCCAAAGCCAAGGCCAGGCTGCCCTGAGCCGGACGAGAACATGATTTTGGGCAAGACTGAGGTGGGTAATGTGACATATCCGGGGCGCTGCCAGGGTCAGCTGAAATTCACAGAGCTGGATTAAAGCCACAAAGGTCAGGACCAAAAGGAGCGGAGACCCATTGACAGAACCGAGCTGCAAATGCCACAGGGCTCAGGGTTACAGGTGAAGATACGCCAGCCAAACACAATAAGCCTTGGGAGGTAGAATACCCACACCAATAACCTAAAGCTAAACTAACTTCATAGTTTTTAAACAGTTTTTTTTCTGATTATATAAACAATACATATTCATTAAAAATGAACCAGAACATACAGAAAGGTTGTATTAGTACACAGACCCAGCAAAAGTCATTAGTGATTTTGGTGTATTTTTTTCTACTTTTTTTCTGTTTATTTATATAATTGAGATCCTATACTTGATAATCAGGTGGAGCAAACACTTTAGACCCACAGATTCCTTGGGCTTGCTATCTTGAGGAAGCACCACCCAGGGACACTGCCCCATCTCGGGCAGGCCTGGAAGGCAGGCATAAGGCCGACGGGGGTCCACATAGGCTGGTGGGCTACAGGATCATGCAGGTGAGGCAGATCCAGGCCTGGTGAGTTGGGGGGGGGAGGGGCAGGGAGAGGAGCAGGGAAGACACCCCCCCAGGGGACAGCTGTATTTTTCCTTCTGGCCCTGGCATCAAGCACTCTTCTCTGCCAGCGGGGAGCCCAGGCAAGTGTTGACAGGTTGACTGGCTTCCTCTGCACAGTTCTCCTCATTAACGTGTGTGCAGCATCATGTCTCAACGTGTAGCTGTTGCAAGGAACATTGTGTTTTGGTCCCGATCAGAATTAACGAACCAGGTCTGCTAGAGAGAGGCCTGTGGGACAGAAGGGGCTTCTCCTCTCCTGGCTCTGTGATTTCTGACTAGTCTAAACAAGCAACCCTCAGGACAGTGGGACTGAAGGTCTGGAGAAAAGAAGTTTCAGCAAGGATGTGAATGACTTGAGCAGGGGACAGAGAAGACATGACGGGTGGGGGATGGAAGTCCCTGGGTTCCCATGCACTGCTCTGCACCAGCCAAGTTTCCTCAGATGGAGTTGGGAAGTGGCCAAGTTTGAGCAGAAGACAGAGGCTGCTGACTAAGACAGAGGGCATGCTAAGAAAGAGCTTTGGGTACCTAGACCACACAGGGAAGACCAATTCAAAGACCCTGGACGGTGACTCAAACCAGCAGTGTCTACTACTAACTACTAACATCACTGTGGGTCCGGGGAAGATGGATTCTCACTCCCTTAGCGAGACTTGAGGGTCCTTCTTATGCCAAGTGCTGTAAGCAGACCTCCAAGCTCAGGTGTGAGAATGTTATTATGGGTTTAGCAAGCCATTTGCTAATATCTTGAGTAAAGAATACTTGGGGCATCTGGGTGGCTCAGTCGGTTGAGCATCCAACTTGAGCTCAGGTCATGATCTCACAAGTTTCAGCCCCACAGTGGGCTCTGTACTGACAGTGCAGAGCCTGCTCAGGACTCTCTCTCTCTCTCTGCCCCTCCCTCACTAGCTCTCTCTCTCAAAATAAATAAATGAACTTTAAAAAAATAATTAAAAAATTAATAATTCCCACTTCACAGATAAGGAAACTGAGACTCAGAGCTGTCATGTGACTTGCTCAATTGCATAAGGCCAGTGACTGGAAATGGCAGGAGACACAGAGAGAAATGTGTCTTCAAGGTGGGTACCCTGCCCACCAGGCAATGACCCCTCTCAAAAGTCTCCCTGAAGTGGCCCCTGGAGGGGACCATCTATGACCCGGCTCATAGCCAGCAGCCTCCATCAAGTCCAAGGGCAAAGAAGGCCACAAATCAGTCCTTCATTCCTGAGAAGAGTCAAATAAATCCATGAGACTGACAAGGGCTGTGTAATCAGAGAAACCAGCTTCTCAGCGAAGACAGACATGCAGCAGGCAAAGACAATTAAGAGGTGTGAGTGGTCTGACAGGTACCAAGGTCAATAATAGGAAACAAAGTGACAGGCAGCAGTAATCAAAAGAGAAGTGAGGGGGGAAGACCTATAATCCTGAAACTACCAGTGAGAGAGCCTGGGAAGGCATAGGCAGGACATTTATTACCCTAATGATAAACTGCACTGATAGCTAGTGGGACAGCATGTGCCCAGGCCCCTCAGAGTCACCTCACATGCTCTGAGGAGCAGTTCTGGGGAATAACATGGCACAGTGGAAAACTTCAGAATCTTTGGAAATGGGAAAAGCCAATTTGTGGGGAAATGTGGACACCTCAGTAGGTAAGGCTAGCTGGAAGCACATCTTGTGTGTATGGATGAAGAACCCCCTAGAATGCAGTATCTGTACTATATGCTGGCACTAAATTAGCTAGATGATAGACCTGCCCTCTAGGGCTCTCTGTTTGCTGGGGGAGAAAATGGCTCTGCAAATAACTACCATGTTAAGTGTAGGAGTAACACATTCTACTTGAGCTCAGAGAGAGATCCATGTTGCAAATTCCTTCTTGCATGAAGGCTTCCCGGTCTGCTAGTTACAACCCTTGACATTCAGAAAGTCTGAGTCTTGGTGCCCTCACTTAAAGGCTTTGTGATTTTAGACAAGCCACTTAACCTCTCAGTGACTCAATTTCCTCATCTGTAAAATGGGGACAATCATGGTAGCCTGTAGAGTCACTGTAAGGATTAAATGACTTAATATGCAAAAGCCTTAGAAGAGTAGCTGGCATGTGCATGGAATACGTGTGTGTCAGTCCAAGAAATGCTCCGTTTCCCTCATAGCACAGTCCTGCACCCGTCCTGCGGTGGGGTCCAAGGCACAAACCCTGGGTCATGTAGTTAGTTACATGCGACCAGCCTCGCTGAAGGTCGAGGGGAGTCTCCCTGCCTAATCAAATGCACCTGATTTGGACAAACCCAACCATGTCTTCGGTCTTCTAGGAAAAGCCCAGAGATCTTTCTATTTCAGAGAAAGGCAATAAGTATCTGTTGTCAATTGATTACTATGGACTCATCGTGAGATCAAAAGTTTGGACCATTCTGGACACATTTGGGTCTAGACTAATGAAGGTATAACACTCCAGACCAGGACAAGGGCATGTCACTGCCTACCTCATAATTATCCTCAAACATAGCCCCTGATGGATAAATCATGGAAAACTCAACGCTGGCTCAGGAAATCGTTCGTGCTTGAGGCTTCCCATTCAATGAATCAGCCGGTATCTTGCTCAGCAGGGGTACCTCTTATAATGATTTCGCTGCAGGAATCCTGTTTGATAATGCAAAGTAGGATCAAAGGGATACATTTTCCTATTACAAACTCCAGAGAAAGGATCCAGTTTTTATTTGTTCTTAAGGAAATCTGAGAGCCTTTTGCGGGTACAGTCCTCCAGCCCTTGCATAGAGGAGAGCTGTTGAGTAAATCCACAGAGAGAAACAGAAAGTTCCCTGTGCACTGACCAGCTTAGGCTTCTCCACCCACCCTGGGCCTTGGCTGCCCAGCCCCACCCCATCTCCAGACCTGCAGGTGACAGTTAGTGTTGGTGAGCACCCTGCCACTGCCACTACCCTGGCCAACTGCTCATGGCGGCACCTGTAAGTGGCCAAAGCATAGAGAAAGTAGAAGGCTGAAACTTCTTTTTTCTTATAGAACATCTTTTTTGCGGAAAAATAAATAAACTTATGCCTTTATTGTTATTATTTTTAGTGTCACTGTATTTCTCCAGTTTCCTTGTGAGGAAAATAAACCAAAGGAAATGTGAGCCAAATTCCCTTTGACCCCATTTCTCAAGTGTAGTGGAGGTTACCCTCAGAATACTCAATATCTTTGATACCAGCTTTACAACATGTTACTTATAGGAGTCGGCCTCAGTTTACTCATCTGCAAAGTGGGGCCATATAGCTGCCTTACATAGTTTACAAAACTCATAGAAGGATGAACCAAGATTCTGTCTACGAATGCATTTTGTAAACCATAATGAGCCCTGAAACACCACGTGTTTTGGCCCGCTGGCTCACTTTAGTGCCTTTCAACAGGGGAAAGGTAGAAAGAGCGATGTGAGAAACGATGTTGAAACCTTTTACAGGCAATGAATCTTATTCTCTGTTACTGCATGAAACCACACTGAACCATGTCCACTGTTAGGTTAGATGAGGCTGTTGTTAAAATGAAAAATGTCACTGTTATTTATGGTCGAAGGCCTACCTGTCTCCAAATAGGTTTTCAGAAGGTGTTAATTTATTGCCAATACTGTCTGTCTTGTATTACTTCGGCATTTGACTACTGAGAGAATGAGGCCCGGAGGACAGGTAAATTTTAAGCCGGGCTGGGGACAGGAGGAAAGGCTGGGGGTAAACCGCTATCCCCGGGGAAGCCCGGTCTCAGTGGGCACCTGCAGGGATGAGCACCAAACAGCTGTGCCCCATCGTTGAGGACACTGGATCCAGACCTGTAGACTCAGTAGAAACTGAGCTATTACCATCCTTAAGGCAAGTTAGCAGAGAGGTTACTAGAGCCTAGAAAGAGAATCAGTCATGTAGAGGAGTCACCTTGAGAGGAACAATGCCCTTCAGCTGCGGGATAGGGCTGGCCTGAGCAACCTCCCAGGAGGAAGCCAGGAACCACTCCTCCTAACTGGAGCCCAGCTGTCCTCCTGGGGCACCCCCTTCTGCTGATGTGAAGATCAGGGTGAGGGGGCCTCTGGGGAGACAGATGGGGGAGGAGAGAGGGTGCGGGTGGACGGACAGATGGAGGAGCTACGGAGCTGTGTGTTCAGGGACAGGGAGTCACCCCCTGAAGGTGCACACAGAGGCCCCCTCTGCTGTCCGGGGAAGGAGAGCTCCCATTGAAGGGAGTGGGACACCAGACACAAGTTATTGTGGGTATAAACCCCAGCCCACTGGAGACACTGCACCCTCAGTGGGCTTTTTTGTACTACTTTGTACCCCATATGGATCCCACATGGACTCTGGGGCCCCTCAAAACACGCTTTGCTCACTCACCAAAGCCTCAGTAGCCCAGCCCTGCACTCAGAGCCCACTCAGCGGCGACCACATTCTTAATTTGTCAGAAAGGCAGCTGCTTGGAGCCAAATGGTCGATTCTTTTCTTTATTCAGATTGAAAACATTTAAAAGTCCAATATCTTACAATACATATCCTGAATTCAGCAGTTAATAAAACAACATTGGAATTCCAAGGGAGCCTCCTTTTAACAATAATGAACAAAGATGATGCCGTATAACTTAATGGAGAGCAAAACGCATTTTGTCAAGACAGAGTGAGAGAAAAGGAATTTAAGAAATTATGTACCCTGAAAAACCACTCTCTAAAGTAATGAGGAGAGCTAATCTGAGCCTCGCTGACTGAATAACTGCAAAATAAGATAAACGACAAGCAAACAATCTTCTGGGTTTTTCGGATTAGTATTCATCTTTGACGCCAATTGCAGCAGCAGATGTCAAAGGGTTTCTTAATCACATCGAGTCCCGCTTAAAACACACTGGTGGCTCAACAGGCCTGCAGAGGACAGAGCGCATTTCTGAAGATGCTAGTCAAGGCTCTCTGACATCTTGGTACCCTTGTCCTTGAACTCCCGCAAACTCCCAGGCACCACCAACCCAGGGACAGGGCCTCTCCTCAAGCACTATCTTCCTTATTCTCTACCCCTCACTTACCGCAACCGTCTTTTCCTCTGCCCCCTCCCTTCGAAATCTTTCTCATCCTTCAAGACCCAGCTCAAAGGCCCCTTTCCCCATTGAGCTTTCTCTAGAGTCTTGTGGTTGAAATGCTTCCTTCTGCTGGGCCCCCCCAAAGAATTTTCCCCAGACTTTTGAGATGGCGCTCATCGTGGTCTGTGGTTTATTCTCAGCTTGTGAATCCCTCCCCCCCAGTTACCCAGAGAGTTACCTGAGAGTTCCCTAGCTCACCCCTGATGTCTCAGATGGAACCCAGCCTCACTGTCAGCACGCACTCAGCGTGTAACTGAATTTAATTAAGCCAGTTGTGTTCCCTATACCAGTACTCTGAGAGCTTCCTCGAACTTTGGGTAACAGATAAGGATGTTATTTCATGCTCTAGAAAATATAATTCACCTGTGTGTAGTCTTGGGGTCAAAGCGGTGCTATTTCATGGTCTAAAAGATGTAATTTACACAATGAAGGAAATAACTCCTTTAGACCTCCAGAGCTGAACTGTTATAAGTTGCCACCTCCTATATACACGTCATCTGAAGAAATTAATGGATATCCGATACAAAAGCAATTATTTGGTTCCTGCTGGAAGGATCAACTCTGACATAGTTATGTCATATAATTGGAAACAGCATGAATTTCATATTTGAATCTGTCATTAGGCATTTTTAGAGCGGGTGAATTATCCAATATTCTGGATGTGAGTGAGTATAATTTTTGCAGGTGACTACCTCCTAAGATTTGTTTGTTTTCTAGAAGATTTCAATGCCCTAGGATCAAGCAAATAATTCCTACATTTATAGTTACAATTAATTAGAAGTTCTGAGTGCACTTCTATCAATTGGCATGACCCAGAGCTTGCCTTCTGGACCCACTGGTCCTTGGACATCAAGCCCTAGAATCAGTGTGAAGTCATGGCCAGATCCCTTATCTCAGAGGTACACACAGGGCATGTATGTGTTGTTTCCACAGTCTAGTTTTAATTGATTTTAAGCCTTTGTAAAGACTGAACATGGTCTCTTCAGAGCCAGAACTACCTTGCCTTTAGCCTTAGGGCTCCAATAAACTCTGCTTATGCCCTCTGCCCCCTGCCCTCTCTCCCTACCTGTCCTCCACAACTCCTGAGCACCTTTCCACCCTCTCGCCTCCATCTGGATTGAGACCACCACTTCAGGAAGCCTTCTCCAGCCACTGCTCCCACAGCCAGCTCCGTTCACCGCTCAAGACACCCACTAAACTTGGCATGAGGATCTTGAGTGTAGTAATAAAAATGGACTGCCTCGCTTTTTCTTTTGGTATCATGTGTATACATCTCTTCTCAACTGGATTGTGAGCCCCTTGAGGGCAGAGACCTCTTCTTATATTTCGAAACAGTTTCTCTCTCCATTCTAAGGGATATCTCAGGCAGGAAATAGAAGCCATTGATTTGAGATGCAGTTTGATGCGCAGTCCTTCTCACAAGGGAATTTTCTTTGCATTTTTTTAAATGTAAAGAAGAGGAAGATGAAAAGTAATAACGATGACTCTTCAAGAAGAATAATTGAATAGCAAATGGTGACATGCTGTTCTCTCAGCTCAAGAAACACAGACGAAAAATAGATATTAATGATAGCAAAAGGTCAGACTCTCAGAAGAATTTGTGACCAAAAGGGTGGAAATTAATGAGGAATTCATTATTTATATTCAACCTACTTCCAAAGGATACAGGCGGGTGATGAAGGGGGACTACGGCATCAGTGACTGAACTCAGAGTCTGGAAATATGACTCAGGATTTAGCTCGACTAACTTTCTTCATGTATCAGGCAAATCTCTTCCATACTCTAGCTTCATCTATAAAATGGGAATAATCCCATAGACTCTTGTGAGAATTAAATGGGACTACATTAAAAAATGAATATAAATATAAATTGTATTATACTATATTACATATATTATTATGTTAATTAATAATATTACTATGTAATATTAACATGTTAATCATAGTATATATCAACATGTAATAGATTATATTATTAATATATTATAGTATATATTTTCAAATATTCTACAGATGTTATATTATTAATGTACTAACGAACATCATACATATTAATACATTATAATCTATTAACATATTACATACACTATTATGAATATATTGTATTTTCATATACATTCAGATACTCTACAGAATCATCTGGGGTCTATAAAAATTGGATCCATTCTTACCTAAATGGAATCTCTTGTTTACCCAACATCGTGGGCAGGCTTGGAAGGCAGACTACCAGTCCTCCCTGCACACAAGGAGATGGGTGCCCTCAGCCGCAAAGCTTGTCCAGCCTTACCAACTGCATTGTCAAGTGGAAATTCAAACCAGGGTGACCTCACACTCCCTCCCAACTTTTATGACTCCCGGGGCATCCTTCCCATGACTCATCTTCAAGACTCCCGTATTTCAGGTGGAAAAGGCATTGCTCTGAGAGGTCTGGCCAGCGAGGGTTCTCGGAGGTAGTGCCAGACAGAGCCGGGGGAGGAGGGACCAGAAGCCAGACAGTCCATCCCTGCCACCCTGGTTTCTCTAATCCGCACTGACACACAACCACAAACATACTGGGCTGACCACGTGTCCCGAAAAACCACGTGGCTCTGTCGGATTCTGAGCCACAGACGACACTCCCCCGCCCCCACCCCTGCACATTGTCACGTGGGGCGCAGCGAGGTGGGCGCTGTTCAGGCATGAGTGGGGCCAGGCCTGGTGGCAGAGGAGGGGGGGGTTGCCCCGGCCTGGCCCCGCGCCCCCGCCCACGCCACTCCGTGTCCTTGCTGACAGCTCTGGGCCAGCCACGGGCCCTGTCTGCGGGGAGTTTTCTGCCCTCGGGTTCTTTTCAGAAATCTGACAGGCCCAATAAAAGCCGAGTGCTGAGGGAGACAGCCGGCTCCCAGCCCTCCCCGCAGCCCGGACCGCGCCGCCGCTGACACAATGGGGCCGGCCTGTAATCACATTACACCCTCCTCTTTCATAATTACCCTCTTTCTCTGAGTGACAGAGCGTCCCAACCGCAGGGAGGGAACTATTTTTAAACTAATTCTTACAAAAAGAAAAAAAAAGGCACAAAAAAGAGTGTCATTTTTCCACAGATACAGTTCTGGTGTATAAATCACCTCTAGGGACGGATGGGGGACGGAGGCTGGCAAAAGCTAGAAGACCCAGACAGAGCCGTGGCCACCCACCCCTGGAGATCGCCTCTCCTTGCCAGCGCCACAACCTACACGCTCAGTTTTACTGTCCTGTCTCCTGTTGCTTTGTATTCCCTGAGGTATTTCTGCCCGTCTTCATCTCTTGCATCTCCTCTCTGAGTCTAGGGTTAAAAAACAAGAAAAAGAAAACACCAAAGGGCTGGCTTCAATTTGAGTGACCAGTGGCTCTTCTCTTGGTCTCCCCCACCCTTTTCCCATGCCCCCCTGACCCCCACGTTCTGGGGGCCAGATCTCCTCTCCCTTCTCTGGGCATGCTTTTCCGTAACCAGCGCAGAGCTCTTCAAAGTGAGCAGACAGAGCCAGGAGGGGCCTGTGGAGGTGGCCAAGGGTGAGAAAAGCCACCGGAGAACCACATTCTGTGGGGCAAGAGCTTCAGCCGCCGTTGGGTGACCCCGGCCGTGCCCACAGGGCCTCGGGGCAGCTTCGTGCGCTTGGTAAACAGGGCACCAGCTCGCCTGGAGGCCTCCCTGCCCTCCGCCTCTTACAGATTACCCAGAGACACCTCTGGTGCCGGCCCCGATAATTACATTGATAAGGAAGCCGGGAGAGGAAATGAATCAATGGCCCCGCACAGATTTCCTGAGTATCAATCTGTCGAATTACCGCAACTCTATTGCACTCTCGTTTGCAGGGTCATTAGCTATCTGTCTTGCTCACTACTGTCGGTGTATCACTGAGGCCTGGGTGTACTCGCTGTCGCTCAGGTTTACGTAGGCTCACTCTGCCTGTCTTGTCTGTTCCTCTCGCCGGCTTGTTGTGTGTCCGTTTTTCCTTCTCCGTCTCCTCTGCTTTCCCCTCCTGCCTTCTCCACCCCCCCAACATTCCCACTTTTCACTGGCCCATGCTGGCCCTAGTCCTGGAGTCTTGTTACTTGTATTTGGAGGAGTCATCTGAGAGGGAGGAAGACCCTGAGGGTGCATGGAGAGTCCCCCGGCCTCCTCCAGCCTAGGTCACCTTTGATAACAGACATTGTGTTAACTTACAAGCGAAGCCACCGCCTCACGCTGAAGCCAAGTCATAGGTCTCAGAGCAGGTGGGGTGGGGGCTCCTCTAAAGGAGACAAACCTATCCAGCGAGGCCCTCCCGGAGATGCCCCAGAGGAAATTGCAAAACTGCTCACCAAGCGCCACAGAGAGACCACATGCAAAACAGTCAACATTCTTTATTGGGACAGGAGGTGGAGGTAGCAAACGAAGCCAGAAAGGGAGGCTTCAGGGACACAAAAAGGAAAAACCACTTGGAAAGAATTAAGTGACCCGAGCTTAGCAGAACTGAGGGCACATTTATTCCATCAGCATGAAACGAACGTCTGCTTCATTCCCCTTCCCCCTCAGCTGCGTCAGATGAAGTGAGAAAAATGGAGCCCCTCGTGCCATTCAGTCTGCCCTCTGTCTCTGCCCAGAGCAGCCACAGAAGCCACAAAGAAGTGCAGATACAAGAGGGGAGCAGAGAGGCCTGTGCTGTGGTCTGTGGTGTGCTCGTGGCTGAGCATGTGGGGTGCTCGTGGCTGAGTGTGTGGGACCCTGTGCATCCCCCAGTCTCTGTGATGACTCGGAAATCACAAGTTTTCAAATACCCCCCAGCTCCTCTAAGATCAAGGTTGACTGGTGTAGAATTGTTCTTGATTCTTTGGGACATGGCAGAGGCTGGGCACTTTTAAGTAAAGAGCCATCAGACAAGCCTTCCCTCCAGCAGGAGAGACTAAACAATTTCTGGGGTAGCCTTGGTGGAGAAAACATTAAGCTAAAAGTCATCGCTGTCAGGATGTCCTAAATCTGATCCCCAGAGAGGAGAGTGTTGATTTTTAAGAGCCTTGAGTCTCTTCATGAGAATGGTATGTGGCCACTAATTAAAGCTGGCTGAAGACAGTAGTTAGGAATACAGACTATGGTCAGCAAGATCTTGTTCAGTCTTGGCTCCTCTGCTCATTAGCTGTGCAATCTTGGTCAAATTCCTTGGCCTTTCCTGAAACTCATTTTCCTCGTCTCAAATAATGGAAAGAAAGAGGGCCTAGCATGTTAGCAAAATCACCGCGGGGCCCTGCTGGCTGTTTATAGAGGGTCTGATTGATGGATGCCTCCTTCTGGTTGGCTATTGCCTGAGCCATACCTGTTGCTAAATATCTTGACTCCTAAGACATCACCTCTCCCTTGTTTATAGGATTATTGTCAGGAATGGATACAATAATATAAGAAAAATGCTTAGCTTGGCACCTGATTAATGAATGCCCAATTGGCTGTTGGTTGAGTTATGGATGGATTTGTGTCCTACAAAGAATATATGGTAAAATTCTAACCCTCAGCACCTCAGAATGTGACCTTATTTGGAAATAGAGCCATGCAGACACAGTTAAGATGAGGTCATACTGGAGTGATGGGCCCCTAATCCAATATGGATGATGATGATGATGATGATGATGATGATGATGATGATGTGAAGACACAGAGACACAGAGGAGAAGACAATGTGATAACGGAAGCAGAGATTGGGGTGACCCATCTAATCAAGCCAGGAATGCCAAGGACACCCAGTCATCACCAGAAGTGAGGACAGAGGCATGGAATAGATTTTCCCTCAGAGCACTCAGAAGGAACCAGCCATGATGACACCTTGATTTTGGACTTCCCCCAGTTTCCAGAACCATGAGACAACAACATTCTCTAGTTTTAAGTTACTCAGTATTGGTGATCTGTGACCACAGACCCTAGGAAACAAATACAGGTTTAGAGCAAGTAGACTCCTCAAAGCCACATGAGACCATGAATTCATAAAGTATCAGGAAAACTAAGATTGTAATATTCATCTTAGTTCACCCTCTCATGTGATGGTTGAAAGCCCATCATCAGCATTCTCGTGAAATAGTCTTTTGACTCATGCCTAAACACCTCCAGTGACAGGGAACTCACGACCTATCATGACAACTCAGTAGTTCTGACGGTTAGAAAAGCTCCTCTTTACATGGATCCCAAATCTGTTTCCTTCTAGATTAACCCAGTTGGTGGAAACTACTTCCCTCAGACCTTTTGCCATATAAAAGCCCAAACCTTCAGCATTGAACAGCCTTTCAAATACATTCACTGAGCAGACACATTCTTGTACATATCAGAGTTTAAGCAAATGCAATGTCTTTTTGTGTATGATCTCCTGGGGGGCTAGGTTATGCTGCTGGAAAAACCAATACCAAAAGCTGTGCCTCAAACACCAGAAGATTATTTCTCTCTCACCTACTGCCCATCCACTATGGGTCAGCAGGGGCACCGTGTTCATTGTCATCACTTGGGGGACCCAGACTGAGAAAGCAGCCGCCATCTTGAAGGTGGCCAACCACTACCGGAAGGGGAGAGCTCTGGATGAATCTCTCTTTCCGGTGCAGCAATGAATGCACTAATCCAGAAGTGACACACATCACTTCCTTAGAGCTCACGAGCCAGTTCTAGTGGCATGGGCACACTGTACCAAAAGGAGGCCAGAAAATGTGGTCCTACCATGTGTCTGGAAAGCCAGGCCAGAAGTACTCGGCAAAGAACACTGACACTTATGTCACCCCCTCTGTGTAGCTGTTTCTGCTACCCCTGACTGACCTGTGTTATCTACATTCTGGGCATTCTGTGTATTTGCTGGTCATGGTAATGGTCATATTGCCATGTTTTGTGTTTCCATCTTCTCCACAAGATTGAAAGTTTCTCAAGGATAGGGACTAGGTCACAAGAAATTCTTGGTTAAGGATGAATTTTAGAAGAGGGTCCCTATAGCCACAGTAAACAGCCAGTGGTTTACACTGTATCTGATCTGGCCCCTACTACTCCTCGGACCTCATCTCCCCACATCTCCTCCTTCCTTCACTTGGCCACAATCTCACTGTCACTCAGACTCAGTAGTCCGACTCCAGCCTCAGAGCCCTCACACTGGCTGTTCCCTGCGTCTGAAATGCTGTTCCTCAGCCCCCCTCGTGGCTCACCGCTCCACTTCCCTGAGGTCTCTGCTCAGCTGTCCCCTTCTCAGAGAAGCCTTCCCTCACCATGCCCTGTAATGTCAGCACGATTTCTCCTGCCTTGTTAGCTCCCTTGCCCCTCACCTTTTATTTTTTCCACAGCAGTGGCATCTTACCACCTGCTGATATAAACAAACACAAATGCATGTTACATTATCATACATTAAACCCCATATAATAAACATTATATGATACATTGTACGTGATACACAGGTTCCCTGCTATCTGAGAGTAGAGCCTTCCTAGGAAAGCTCCCGGAAGCTGAAATGGCATCAAGCAAAGGAGCAATTATCATTAATTTATATAGAAAATTTTTGGAGCATTCCCATACCCCCAAAAATAACCTCTCTTAGGCTTTTCTAATACCTTACGACACCTCTCGCTGATGGATACACAAAATACATTGAGATAAAGCACAGATGTGCACAGACACAGTTCAAAGCTCTCGCCCGCGGCTTGATGCTTGGATGCCGAGTCGTTCCCAGGAAGGAGCTGGGCACTGCCACTCTCCCTGCCTGAGGTAGTCACTGCCTCTGTGACAGCTCACTGCGGAATCAACGCTGGACGCTATTTCGCCTTTTGCCTTATTTCCCAAAAGCAAGAATGCTTTTCAGAACTCTTCCTCAATGCAAAGTGACATAACGGAAACTTTCAAAGCGCGAGAGATACCTGCACACAATTATTTTTACTCTGTTTTTGTTTGCCCTCCCCCAATGCACACACACTTGTTCAAACACACTTGAATGCAACCTCTGTGAATGGAGGAAGCAGCATTTGGTATGTACTCAATAAATAGCTGTCAAATGAATGAAAAAGGAATCAGTACACATCCTGAGTCTTCCCTGCTCTGGACCAAATGCCAAATTCCTCCCTGTGACAAGACTGAATCCGTTCAACATCCTGGCCACCCAGGAGTGATCAGTGATTGGTGCAGTACAGAGCGAAACAGCCCCTTGCTTGTCCTTTATTTTCTGTATTTTAACTCCTTAAGCCTAAATGTCAAAGGTTTTAGAAGCTGCAAATAGCACAGTGTCGACTGACTCATAGCAAATTGGTTATTGACTAAGATCTTAAGTGTTTTTCACACATAAAGCCAAACTTTCTCTCCATAAATATTTTTGTAGTTGTTTTGGATCTAAGTGTAGGACCTGACATTTTTCTGTCTTATTTTTCCCGTCAGTTGCCTTCCTTTCTGTTTATAACTTCATCTCTTCTTTCACTTATTTATTGAGTGTCTACCATGTGCAAAAAAGCTGCATTAAAGGCAATGGGTGTTACGTGGTAATTTTACAGGTTCCAGGGGTGGGGGAAAAGCTATGTGGCAACATCAACATGGATCAGACAGACCAACTTTAGTTCAGCAAGAGAGCTGGCCTTCAGTGTACGAGTGAGTGTCAGGGACTGGTAGCAGAGCCATTCCTGGGAAGCTTTGGGTGACCAGAGGACAGAAGTAGCCCTTCAGGGAGGCAATGGCTGGAGCACCTGGAATGGAAAGCAAGCAGCACCTCGAATTGAGAGCCTCAGAAAGAGCTTACAGCCATGCGGGCAATTTGGTGCAGACATGTCACTCCATCTATTCTCAAGGGTGATTTACCACATCTGGATGTGACTCAATGGAACACCTCCCCCCACGTAACTCCCCTTTCTATGAACAAGGGTGTGCTAAGTTCGGGCTTTCCTGCTGTCCACTAGTGAGAGAGACTTCTCACATGTCCCAGTGATTTCAGGGCAGTCCTTGGACTGGGGAAGAATCAGAACAATTATTCTATGTGTCTGCAAACTATATTTATTTCAATGAATACTGAGCAATTATTTTAATTAATGCCAGGTAGTAGGTAAGCATTATACAGGTAATAACTCAACCATCACTATAATTCCACAAGATAGGTACTGCTATCATCCCCATTTAATTTTTTTAAGTTTATTTATATATTTTGAGAAAGAGAGAGAGAGTGCACAGAAGGGGCAGAGAGAGGGAGAGAGAGAGAATCCCAAGCAGGCTCTGCACTGTCAACGTGGAGCCCTGACACAGGGCTCAAACTCATGAACCATGAGATCATGACCTGAGCTGAAACCAAGAGTCAGACGTTTAACTGACTGAGCCACCCAGGTGCCCTAATACCCATTTTATAGATGGAGAAACAGAGGCAACCAGAGGTTAAATGGTCTACCTACAGCTGAAAGCAAAGGAGCTAGGTATGAACCAGATGGTTTGGCTCCAGTGTCTGTGATCTTACAGCTCTACTCTGCTTCCTCTTCATATTGGAAACTGGGACACATCATGGTCCAATATATAACACCAAAGTGGCTGAGTAATGAGATATGGTTTAAAAAATTTTTTTAATATTTATTTATTTTTGAGAGAGAGAGGAGAGAAAGAGTGAGAGCAGAGGAGGTGCAGAGAGAGAGAGGGAGACACAGAATCTGAAGCAGGCTCCAGGTTCCCAGTTGTCAGCACAGAGCCCAACACAGGGCTCAAACCCATGAACCAAGAGATCTTGACCCGAGTCAAAGTCGGATGCTTAACCAACTGAGCCACCCAGGCCCCCTGAGACATGTTTTTTATACTAGTCATTAATACAGATTACTCCTACCAAAATCAACCCTCAGGCATTGTCCAGTTGAGAATAATGAATGGATGAGAACAGCGAATAACTTGAGGATAATAGAAGGAGATAAAATAACTTGGAGAGTGATTCAACCCTCTGCTCACTGTGCATTTACTCATTAATTTCTCTGTTTATTCGCCTTTCCATGGGTCCACTCATTCAACAGCCATGTACTGAGCATGTTTGCTGCCCTAGCCGCACATCAAACGCTGCAGAGAAGACATGGTCTGACTGGAATTGATTTAGCAGTCCAGGTGGGGAGAAACAGGCAAAGGAAGCACAGGTCTAGTGTGGGAAATGCTGTCAGAGGGGCTCCACGAGCACAGGGGGGTTAACTTCACCTCACTGAGGAATAGAAGAAGGGATAGGAGGGAAAAGGTGAGAGGGGAAGGCTTCACAGAGGAAGGAATCTTGGATCCAACCCCAGCAAAACTTTCTAATTTCAAGGTTCTTGGGAAGATCCTAGCATGAACACAATTTCCAGCACAGACAACAGAGAATTGAACATATTTCTCAAGGAAGGAGATGGAGCATAGCGGTCAAGAAGACAACTTTTGGAGTCAGTCAGGCCTGCATTCAAATCTTAACCTCTCCAGGCAGAACTGCCTCCATCATGAGATGGGGACAGTCACCAGGCCCCTTGTAGGGCTGAGGCCCCCCTCAGGCTCCCTTCCTGAGGACCAGGAAGATCACGTGCAAGATGGACACCACAGCCCGGACACCACGCACGGTGTTAGTCATCCTTTGTGCCTTCTTCTCAGACTCAGAGCTACCCTTACTCAGTCTTTAATCTTCTTAGAAGCTCTAACACGACCTTTAGAACCAAAGTTTGTAAGCCTCTTTCCTCTTTTACATAGGGAATAAAAAAGAAATATAATTTCTGTAAAACTGATTTGCATTATAGTAAATTTATCATTCTCCGTGGTTCTTGGTGACTAGGTAATCAGCAGAGGAGCTAATTCATTATTTTAGCAATTTAAACAGGACCTGGGAAGAAAGGCACCCTGTGGTCACAAAGCACTGAGACTAAACTAATGAGAAGATTAAAAGAAAGTTCGGCTCACACAGTCCCTGGTAATCACACACGTACCCTAGGATTATTAACAACTACAATTACCTGGAACTATATTATCTGCCTGGTTGGTTATTCTAAAGTCAACTTGTATTGAAAACATGAGCTTAGAGGAGTTAATAAGTTATTTTGAAGTGGCTGGTGGGCACCCTTACTAATAAATATGTAGGAAAATATGAGGGTATGCCTGAGGCTCCATGGTGCCCTTCATCTTACTTCTCACCCAGACGTGAAAGGAGGCTCTGAGCTCTCCTTGGAGGAATAGCCCATCCAGCAGTCCTCACAGTTCCTCTTTGCTGGGACTACTTGCCCATCATGGGGCCAGATTCATACGTTCTAAAGTCTTTTGGGAAATCAAGATGTCCTGCAGAAGATGCCTCCCTCTCCGGGACAAAGCTCTGGGCTTTTTGTGACCCTGGTAGCCATTGTCCTTTCCCAGCCTTCCCATGGAAAATCTTAAGTGCCATTCTTTAGCTTTGTAGGATTGTGCCCAGCTGTGGCGCTTAGCACAACTCTCAGAGGCCATCTTGTTCCGTGGTTTCTCTTGCAGATTCCCGCAACTTGGTGGTGTGCTGTGGGCTGGTCTCGAACCCAACGCTCTGGTTGATGATGGGGGTGGACGGGGAAACGGTGGTCCTGAAGAACATGCTCATCGGGGTCAACCTGATCCTTCTGGCCTCCCTGCTCAAGCCCTCCGAGTGTCAGCTGGAGGTCACCACCGAAAGGGTCCAGAGACAGGCAGTGGAGGAGGAAGGAGGTGTTACCAATTACAACGCATCCGGCAAAGAGCGGCCGATGATCTTCAACCACGTGTATAACATTAATGTGCCCCTGGACAGCCTCTGCTCCTCTGGGCTGGAGGCCTCAGCCGAGCAGGAGGTGAGTGCCGAAGACGAGGCATTGACAGAGTACACAGGCCAGACCTCAGACCACGAAAGCCAGGTCACCTTCACCCACAGGATCAACCTCCCCAAAAAGACCTGCCCGTGCGCCGGCTCGGCCCGGCTACTGCAGGAGCTGTTGAGCCGGATCGAGATGCTGGAAAGGGAGGTGTCAGTGCTACGGGACCAGTGTAACAGCAACTGCTGTCCGGAAAGCGCAGCCACAGGTAGGATCTGGGGGCGCGTGGGGGTCCATAGGGGAACAGAGGTGCAGGGGGGACAGTGCATCTGCGGAGGGAAAAGCGCCCTCGTCTGTAGCTCTCTGTTCACATGTCTGTGATCTAAACACAGTCCTTCCCCAGGGGACCTGGGGGCAGGGACTCTCTCCACTACTCAGCCGGTTTGAAATACATTAACCTGATTTTGGGGGGATGAGTCAGGTAATGGTACATCGGTTCAGCCCAGCAACTTCTGTGGCGAGCAGGGAATTTGATGTCTGTCTTCATTCATCTTTGGTTTTCTCAGGCTGTTGAATTGATATCTATCCATGTTAACCTCGGGGACTAGAGAATGCAGGCGCTCTGTTCTCTCCGTCACAGCCTCTCTCCCATCTGAGTCAATGATAGTCATTAAGGTCTCAGAGGACCTGTCCCCATCTTCTCTGGCAAGATAGAGGTCTTGGCCCCCTCCACACACACAAGCAGGTGTGCATGCACACACACACACGTACTCACATACAATCACAGAGCTTATCCACACCCCCAAATGCTGACTGTCCGAGAGATTTACCTCTCACCTCACCCACATCCTGACTGGAAACATTTACGAATTACTAACTTGACCTCTCTGGGAGAAGTCATTACATCTTCAGAGCCAGACTCCCTGAGTTCAAATCCTGGCTCTTCTACTTACTACCTGGTGTTTAAGCAAGTTATGAAACTAGCCTGTGCCTTCCTTCCCCACCTAAAAATGCTGATTATACTAGAATGGCAGGGGTTATTTAATATAAGATTTGGGCTCGCCAGATGAAAGCCTGGCTTCTGGCAAACACCACATAGGCAACAGCTATCAGCTGACCCTGAATATACAGACCTTGTGCTCAATCCTCTCACCCATCAGGTATCATAGACCCAGGCCATTCACTCTTTATTGAGAAGAGGGATTTGTCATTACTGACTTGGGTTCCAGTTTTCACCTCTACAAGATCTGATATGTCAAGGCCTTCACACAGAAGAATGGCCAGCATGTCCAGAGGGTAGCAGACACCCCAAGAATAGGGGAGGCTTTTGAGTAGTGAAATATTTCACAAGTTTTCATACCTCTTTCTCCTCCTCAAAACTAAAACTGTAAATGAACAATTATGAAACAGAAGAGAAAGTCCTGTTGTCCTGCTTCCCGTTCTTCCCATTCTTCAGTGAGAACTTTCAGGCTAATTGCCTTTTCAGCAGAGCTGAGGAATATGGGGAAAGCCACAGGTGTTCATGGACATGAACTCTGGGCAGCGGCTGAGTGGACTTTCTACCAGCCTTGCTTCAGGCTCCTTGGCAGATGTGGAAAAATCTACAAGCAAGAAATGTGTTAAACAGTGTCAGTGTGGTGTCCTTTCAGACCACGGGGTGACGTAAAGTGGCAGAGTTAAAAAAAAGGATATAACTTACTTGACCCCACGTCCCCAGAGCCAAGTGCAGAGAAGCATGCCAAGCAGGTACTGGGCTTGTGTTTGCTTAATTAGTTTATTTGATTCATGCTAGACAGATAAATCAACCCCTATAGTTAGTTAGCATGTGGTAAAGGCTAGGACAGAGATACCCATAGAATCCAAAAAGATCACAGTGAACAGTAACTAAATGAGACCGAAGTTATGGGAAGCCTTAGAAGTTACCTTGGTGCAGAGCTGTGATAAATGAGCAGTGGTTGTCAGATGGTGGGAAGGAGAGGGAGCAAGACGGGTCTGTAGCACATATGACCTTGCCCTGCATAGCTGACTCAGTGCTCACCCTACATCCCCTTGGGTCTCCATCAGTCCCCACAGTCAGCTCCTGGGCATCTTTGTCAGGGACTATCCCTGGTCTGAGGGAACCTCATTGGCATCCCCGAGAAGATGAGCATTTACACCACCCCAGGACAGCCCTTAAGTCATAATGAAGTTGACCTGCACTGTGGCTGAAGTATCCTGCAAGATTAGACCCAGGTTATCCTCCCTGGGACTTTGTTCACACAGGCTTGGGCTGTGGCTTGGCTCCTCCCTGCCTCACCTTCCCCTCTCCCTGACCAGTTTCTCCTGGGAGCACTTTCTCATAAGTCCCCTTGACCTGAGTCCTCATCCAAGGACTACTTCTAGGGAACCCAAGCTAAGAAGCATGGAAGGTGAGCTCCTAGGGGACAAGGGGCCAGATCTCATCCATCCTTGCTCCCAGCATGGTGCTAGGCACGGACAACCCAGGTTGAGGGGAAATATTTATGCAACTGTTACGTACCAAGCTGGGTGAAGCTTCGCTGTCAGTAACATTCTCTGCCCGCTGCCCCCCACCCCACACCTACACCACTTACCAGAGGTGCCAGTGCTGCCCTTTGACCTTCTCCTTGACCGTTCCAGGACAACTGGACTATATCCCTCACTGTAGCGGCCATGGCAACTTCAGCCTCCAGTCCTGCGGCTGCATCTGCAATGAAGGCTGGATCGGCAAGAACTGCTCTGAGCCCTACTGCCCCCTGGGCTGCTCCAGCCGGGGCGTGTGTGTGGATGGCCAGTGCATCTGCGACAGCGAGTACAGCGGAGGCGACTGCTCGGAGCTCCGGTGCCCAACCGACTGCAGCTCCCGGGGGCTCTGTGTGGACGGGGAGTGTGTCTGCGAGGAGCCCTACACGGGCGAGGACTGCAGCGAGCTGCGGTGCCCTGGGGACTGTTCAGGGAAGGGGAGATGTGTCAATGGCACCTGCCTCTGCCAAGAGGGCTACGTGGGTGAGGACTGCGGCCAGCAGCGGTGTCTGAACGCCTGCAGTGGGCGAGGACAGTGCCAAGAGGGGCTCTGCTTCTGTGAAGAGGGCTACCAGGGCCCTGACTGCTCGGCAGGTAGGAAGGGAGGTAGGAAGGGGAGTGGTGTGGGGCATTTGGCAAACTCACTGGAAGTGGGAAGATGGGAGGGAAGGTGTGTTTCACGCAAAATAACTCCCCATTGGGTTATGCTCATTGGCTTTACAAGAGAGCTGATTTCTTGAATTAATCACAGTTGATTGAGGCAGATTTAAGGAGGGAAAGGGCAGACACCAAGAAAGGTCAAGTTTGGCCGAAAGTTGGATCTTACCCTTGAGGCTGGAACAATGACAATGGTGATAACGGTGACAGCATTCTACTGTCCTTGAGGTGGAAGAAAGCAGAAGGTCATGCCATGGGACTGGCTGCTCTCTAACTCAGAGGGCTTCCATGAGCTCCATCTGTCCCAAAATATGTCCCTCGCCTGTTGCTATATTCCAGTGACATGTTCTTTTCCAGTGTTGCTGCACAGACTAACTAAGCACTCTGGTTATTTCAGAACTTATGTATTGCCAGGGGTTATTCATTTATGAAATGATCTAGTGTCCACATGGAAAAAAAAAAAGTCTTTATAGGCAAGAAATGAAATGTAAACAGGAATAAAGTCCTAATGGCATCAAGCAACAATTTACATTCTAATAGTTAGTACAGAATATTGAAAGGCTGTGACTCGCTTTGTACCAGATGACATTGAGTGAATGGGAACCAGCCCCATCTGAAGTCTTACCTTGGGGAAACTGATACAAAGGTGATGTCCTGAAATGAAGATCTAAGTCCAACAGTGGAAAAAAATACTAACATCTCGCTGGAGCTAGTTCTTTTCACCTGAGGTCAGATTATTTCCATCATCTCACTTGTATTGTTCCTCCTCTTGTAACTAGATCAGTGACTCCTGCCAATACATTTTGTTTTCGTAGCAGGTTAAGTGACTGATCTTGACCCTTTCCACTTATGATTGAATCTTTAACAATGGTTCAGATCACCCATTGGGAAGATTTAAAATAAAAATAATAACAAATATTTTTAAACCTTCCGATGGGTCAGCCCCTGGAAGGTCAGCTTCAGTAGCTTTTTGTTCTTCAGCATTGCTGTGAATCCCCACCCAGATAAACAGACTAGTTGGAAAAGCTTCCTGCACCTGTGACTTCAACTTAAATTCTCTCAAAAGAACAATGGCAGTAATGAAAACAACAACAACAACAACAACAACAAAGCAATAACACACTGTTTAGGAAAAAAATCTTTTCATGTTCCTTCATTTTTTCTATATTCAATTATCTCATTGAGCCTCCTAATTTTGTTTACTGAACCAAAATACCTTTCTAAAAACACAAATGGCTGTTATGCCAATTGTTCCAGAGGAAAATTCAAGCAGAAGTTAAGCCCCGTCACAAAGTCAAGCCTTGTTTAAATCCAAAGTCAGTAGGTAGTCGCTGAGAATGGGAGGCTGAAACATGGCCTTAGATTTCATCCATAGGGCAGGGCAAGGCTCCAGGAGGCCCCATCAGAGGATGCTAAGGGTCAGCTTGAGCCATTGCCATGGATGGCTATTCTGTAGCCCATATGCTTCTTAATAGAATAGATCTTTGCTGGGCTGTACATACCTGCCATGTTCTTGACCCTGCTTGTCTACAGGAATGGGTCAATTTGCAAACAAAATCTTAATCTGATACTGATTCAGACTGAATGGGAGATAAACCCACCTGGCTCCTCAGGGAACACTCAACAGCTCCTGTCATAACCGCAGCCGGGTTGACTCCAACATGAACACACGTTACCTCCAATGTGTTATCTCTGTGCAGTTTGAAGAAGACTTCCGGAGGCCCAGGTGAATTACTTTACAGGTTCTCAAAGCATTTGAGGAAGGACAGTTGCATAACCTCTGCCTGTTTCTATAGCAACCTTGGAGCCACCACTCGTTGCAGGAGGTGCTGCACTCAACGCCTGCCTTTCAAACCAAACACCACAGGTCCCTTCCAGAGAAGTATCTAGGTCATTATCTAAAGTGCTACTTTGCTTGCTCTTTGTGAAAAGGCTGTGGGAGAGGGGGTTATTTTCCTACTGTTTGCCATTTCTGGCCAGATGCACACACCACAGCATCACTGCTTCTCTCACCAGCAGGAGGGAAGACAGGAGAGACAACGGGGAAGGTGAACTCGTGGAGAGCCACAAAATATACCCCTGCGTGTGTCATTCTTTTCTCTTTGGCAAGGCCACGGCAAAGAGCTGCCCACTGTGTGGGCTTCATTCTAAGCCCACTAGACCATGAGAGCTTGGATACAATTGAATAGTGTCGCCAAGGCCACTATATTTGACTCTGAGCCTTGATCTTTGCTCATAGCATGCCATGGGACAAAAATCTCAACCTTTCCGCCTCTGTTCTGTGGCCATGTGAAGATAATAGAAGAAAAAAATGCATGAATATGAGCACTCAAAACAGGCTGTAGAAAAAAGCTACACTGGGCTTCTCATTTTACAAATTGAAAAAGCAGCAGTTCAGAGAGACAGGAGGAATTTTCCAGAGCCAGACCGCTAATTAATGGCGGAGAAAGAATGAGAACTCTGGTCTCCTACCAACTTCTAGCACTCTTTAATCCTCTCCAGGATGCTACGTAGAGTGGAATTGAAAAATAAAAATTTTAAGAGCCACATGCATAAAGAAATAATCTTTTGATAGGGAAGCTGAGCCCTGTCAAATGAGTTTCTAAGGTGTTAGAGGTGGGATAGAAAAGCATGTTAAACCATTTGTCCATGTCGGCACCAGTAAAGGAGGTTATCACAGAATCTGTCCAGTGAGCTGGCCCAAACTCCCTATGAGTCAGCAGGATTAAAGAACCACCAGAGCAGGGACTTGAAACAATCCAGATTGCCGTTCTCTGGACTTCAGTCAGACCTGCGGAGATCCATCAATGTCAGCCTCGGCCTCTGCCTGTACTGCAGCCAGCCCAACCTTTGGTACCTGAAATTACTCGCTCCTTGGAGCAAGACACTTCGTGGAACTAATGCCAACTGTTCTCACCACATATGTGCACAACTGAGGCAAGATCTAAAAAGTAAACAGCATGGAATCTTTGCGGACAAGCAACTGTGATTCTTCAAGCCACAGTTTATTCCTTTTTAATTGCCTGCTCTTCCCCAAAGTGCAAAGTCAGAATCCCAAAGAAAGTAAGACTATCTATGAACGCTTTGCTTCCATCTTAAACTCATTGAATCAAGGCATATGGCTCTTGTACAGTGTTTATTAAAGTTCAATAAATACCGTTTCATTTTATGAGAATTACTGACACCCAAGTATATAGCTGCTGCTAAGGTATAGAATGAGTGGTGGTGGTCTTGATCCATGACCCCCAAGAGCACTTCCTCCACAAACGATACCATTGCTGCTTTCTCATCACAAGTTTACCACCAGGCTCAGGTCTTAAGATAAAAAAAAACTTGCCAAGTTAAGCTGTCAAGACAAAAAATCCTTCTATATTCCCTTTTTACTTTAACATCCCAAAATTCTCTGCTTGGATCACTATTAGCTTTATTTTCTGAAAGAAGTAACCAAAAAGGAATACACTGACTTGTCCCAAGCGCTCTAGGAGACATTGATGACTTGAAATTTGGTATGACCATTTCTAAGACTATGACAGGAGAAATCCCACTTAGAAAACCTGGAATCAATTGTGTTGAATCACAAGAGGCAAGCAGTAAAGAATCCTTTTTAAAATAAGTTTCTTACCTCTAGGATAAGTGCCAGTCTGGAATTCATATCCTAAAAAATAGTCTGAACCCTGCTTTACTGCAGTTTGCTTTAGATGGCTGTGTGTAAATGAAAAAAGGCATCCGGCACAGTGCATAATCTGTCCTACAAATTGTAGGGAAAAGAAATTCTTAAGTATAGAAGATCTGGATTTGAGAATCAATTTTGACCCAACTCTATGACTTTTAGCAAGTCCCTTAACCTGGGCCTCAGTTTCTCCACTTATAAAGTTGGGACAATTATATCTACCCAATCTACCTCATAAGGCTTCCATTAAAGGACTTTTTAACATTTCATTTAGATAGTATGTCTGACCATGTCTTATAGACCGGGGAATGCTGGTCGAATGTAGAGTGATAATTGTTTACTGGATAAGAGGTTCTAGAGCCATTATGCCTGGTTCAAATCCTAGCTTCTGTGTTTGCTGACTGTGGGAGCCAGTCTCTTCATCCTATAAGGATAATAATAATACCTACCTATCTCATTGTGTTGGTAAGAGAATGAAAAGGGATAATCCACATAAGAGCGCTTAGCATTGTGCCTGGTATACAATAAGTGTTCGATATAATTATGCAAAGCACTGACACATTCTATATACAAAATCATCTTCCCTTGGTCCAGGGCTGACATGCATCATACAGGCTATCTCCAGAGTTCTTAGTGCTCTTCAAAGCTTTAATAGTGTCAGCATTAGAAATGATATAAGCTTATATGGGGCGCCTGGGTGGCTTAGTCGGTTAAGTGTCCGACTTTCGCTTGGGTCATGATCTCGCGGTTAGTGGGTTCGAGCCCCGCGTCGGGCTCTGTGCTGACTGCCAGCTCAGAGCCTGGAGCCTGTTTCGGAGTCTGTGACTCCTTCTCTCTCTGACTCTCTCCTGCTCACGCTGTCTCTCTCTCTCTCTCTCCTAGAAATAAAATAAAAAAAAAATTAAAAAAAAAAAGAAATGATATAAGCTTATAAATGATCGTTTGAAGTTTAATTATTGAATTCTCATTTACATGTATTCAGTCTTATAAATTTAAAAAAATGAATGTTTATTTTGTTTGTTTCAGTCAGCATTCACCATCTTCAATCAGAGAGAGCTCTGCTTTCTAGAGTGTTGTATACAATGAGTAGTTTGGGGCAAAAATAGTCAAAGCAAATGCTCAACACTGCAAATATATGTTCCTAATTTCCATCCCATGAGTCTGAGTTAAAGGGCTTGTCATTTCTGCTTCTGCCGAGGAGCTGGGGGCACATGTGGGAGCACAAGAGTGCTCTCCACTCACATGATCCTGTGAATAGCAGCTGGCTCCGTCTTATGCTTTTGTGGAGGTGAAAGAGTGAGAACATTCAGAGGAGAGACTCAAAGCCAACAGCAGCTCTTTAACTACAGTCTTCACTACATGTAAATTTATAAGTTAATTACAACTATTTAAATATTGTCCCAATTTTGTAATTTAACCTCTGGGCAAGTCCAATGACAGGCACACCCCCAATTGGTTTTAAAGGTTCATTTATTTAATACTCACACTAGTGGTGAGTCTTCACTTCCTAAGGGAACCACACATTAAAGACTATGTCAATGAAGTTCTTGGATGATGCTTTGAGTAACATTTGAGAAGTGGAACAAGAGAGAAAAATCAAAGCCCTAAAGAATGCTTCTTTATCATCAACCCCAAGATCCAGACTAATAAAAATTAGTTTAATACAAGTTACATTTCTTTTGAAGCTTAAATGGTCTTTTTAAAAAGGGAAAATAGGGGCACCTGGGTGTCTTAGTCGGTTAAGCGTCCGACTTTCGCTTAGGTCATGATCTCGCAGTTCATGGGTTCGAGCCCCGCGTCAGGCTCTGTGCTGACTGCCAGCTCAGAGCCTGGAGCCTGTTTCAGAGTCTGTGACCCCCTCTCTCTCTGACCGTCCCCTGTTCACGCTGTCTCTCTCTCTCTCTCTCTCTCTCTCTCCTAGAAATAAATAAAACATTAAAAAAAATTTTTTTTTAAATAAAAAATAAAAAGGGAAAATAATACAATAAAGGGCTGTTGAATGCTTTCATCGGTCCATGGCATCCAGGACTTACTGTTTTGGCTTTCTATATTTTGCAAGATAACCAGGCATAAGGCTTTATTCCCACTTGCCAAATCAAATATTGGTTCCCAGGGTGATCTGGTGACATACACTTATTACACTACCAGAAATGTAGGCCAGCAGTGTGCTGTTAAATATGCAACAACTAACTCTCTTCGGGAAAAAATTAAAACCCTGGCTTTGTAGCATTTGCCAGTGTCCATGGTGGAAATACTCCTTCCACAGCCAATGTCAAAATACCAACATGACATACATCACTAAACATGGGGTCAGGAACAGTTTTGCAGTAGAATACAAGTATACAGTATTTCCACCAGAGGGGTACAACACACATAATCTAGTTCAAGGACATGCATAATAGTAAAACTTAGTGAAATAACTTGGGAGTGATGAGTTTTGAGTATTTATGACCCTTGTTTTTAATCCAATTTGCTTAATTGTAAATTTATAACATTTAATCTTTAACGATGGCTATATGTAACAACTGTCTTGAAAACTTCCTGAAAATTTGACATTCAACTTTCACAAGCCAGCAAGAGCGAGCTCCAGGACACCTCTAACTCAAAACCCTATGGAGATAGAAATACAAAGCACAAAAAAGACAAGAAACTGCCCACAAAGGGGGTTACAAATCACTCAAAGCCAGTGAGTGGAGTAGAACATACAGACAGGCATGTGGGGTGAGATGTGAGGGGGAAAAGTTGAGTCCAGGATGGGGAAGGCAGTCCTCTGAGCTCATGCTATCTGTGTATTGCCTCCCGGTAGTTGCCCCTCCAGAGGACTTGCGAGTGGCTGGTATCAGCGACAGGTCCATTGAGCTGGAATGGGACGGGCCGATGGCAGTGACGGAATATGTGATCTCTTACCAGCCGACGGCCCTGGGGGGCCTCCAGCTCCAGCAGCGGGTACCTGGAGATTGGAGTGGTGTCACCATCACGGAGCTGGAGCCAGGTCTCACCTACAACATCAGCGTCTACGCTGTCATTAGCAACATCCTCAGCCTTCCCATCACTGCCAAGGTGGCCACCCGTACGTAACATTTCCCCATCCTACTTCATTTTTCTTTTCTCCTACATGAGATCATGGGCATTCATGGTAGTAGTGTCTTTTCTTAATTCTTCGGGGATGCCTGCAGTAATTATTGTTCTTGAGGGAAAGGGCTCCCAACAACGTGATTCACTTAGAAAAGGGTAAATCATTAAAAAGGCACTTCCGATAAAGAGAATTTCCAAATGCAGGCAGCTCCCATCAATTATAGAACCAAAAGGAAAAAAAAAACAATTATTGAGTTCTGACTTGTTATAAGCTTGAGTCTGATTAGAAGTCAAAGAAAGTATGAGGCTTATACAGACTTTGAATCTCGTTAGGGATTCAAAACGAGGAGATATGAAATAGGACGTATAATAAGCAAGTGCTAAATGGTATGTTACAGATGGTAAGTGTATAGCAGAGTGGGGAAAAAAATCTTATTTAAAACCACACTGACAACACCCACTTCTCCTCAGAGAGAAGTGGCATAATTTCTTCATGGTCTTTTGTTTAGCAAAATATAGTCCATTTTGATTATAAAAGTTGAAACTCTAGAGTATAGTTTAGAAAGATTCAGTGGAGAGAAAAAAAGGTGGAGACAGGGGCAGAGGCCAGCTAAACTGTTCTCCATAAGCAATCATTTTTCTTTTGTCTTTAGAATGGGGAAAAATTCCTATAGATGCATATCTGTATTTTACATGTACTTTATTTAAGCACAGAAACTTTTTCAAAAGCTTGCATACCAACTATTAACATTGGCTACATCAAAGAGTAGAAGAAGAAGAAGGGAGGAAGACACTGTTATTTTTTTTTCTTTATACACTTCTGATTTCTTAAATCATCTTTTCCAATACTGCTTCTTCAAATCTCAGACACCAGCTGGGTGTCTTCCAATCACTTTCAATTCTGACCCCACCTACCTGGAGTTAGTGTCAGATCCCACAGGTTAGTGCCTGCATCTCACAGAACTGCCCCGTCAGGTGCCAGTCACCAGTCCAAAGTTGTCCCCAGCACTTCTGATTGATCAGCTGTAATTCAAGAGGTTCCCACAACCCTTCCTTAGGTTTGATAATTCCTTAGAAATTCACAGAACTCAGGAAAGTGCTAAACTTACCAGCACTGCTTTATTATAAAAGATACAACTCAGGAACAAGCAAAGGGAAGAGAGATGCAAGGTGTGGGGGATGGAGGTGGAGTTTCCATGTCCTCCCTGGGCACATCACCCTCCCAGCACCTCAATGCATTCACCGACCTGGAAACTCTCCAAATCCTGACAGTTAGAGATTTTTATGGAGGTTTCATTATGTAGGCTTGATTGAATAGATCACTGGCCATTGATAATTAACCCAGTCTCCAGCCAGTCTCCCCACTTCCCAGAGGGTGGAAGATGGGGCTGAAAGTTCTGATCTTTTAAATCGTTCCATGGCTTTTCTGGAAATCAGATATCTAGCTATCTCACAAACATACAAAAGATATTCTCATTGCTCCAGAGATTCCAAAAGTTTTAGAAGCTGTGTGCCAAGAACCAGGGACCAAGACCAAATACTTTTTACTATATTGCCCAGAGATTTAAGACATAGCAGGAAACTAGAACAAGAAGTAACCATGAAACAGAAGCCCCTGGGTCAGTAAATGGGACTTATCACCAAATAAGGGATAAGAGATTTCAGGCCATGTTATGTAGGTCTCAAAGGACAAGCTGGTATTTGGATAACAAATGCCATGAAAGTTCAGAGAAGGGAGAGGTCAAAGAAAGAAACAATGGCTTTGAAGGTTTCACAGACTTGAATCACACTTTGAAGGACAGGGACAGGCAGAGAGGAAAGGATGTAAGAAATCGTCCCATTCCCTTGCTTTCCAGGGGACAGAGATACTGTTATAATACTGGATTCCCCCTATAAATGCTGACTCTGTAAATATGCCTATAATTATCTCTGTTTATATTTGACCTTTTTTTTTTTCTTTTTAATTCCTCTGGTGCCTGAGAACCAGTTTTAGATATCTGCAATGATTGTGCAGAGAGGCAGGTCACCATCTGCCACTTTTCCCACCTTGCTTCTGGATGAGTCACCACAGCAAGTGGCTGGCCCAACTCCCAGTCGTCTCCTCTCTGGTCCACGTGCACATGCAGTGATGAGGTTTTCATCCCCCATGGCATTTATCATGCCAATTCAGGGCATCCCTTCAGGGAAGCTCCCAGGTGACAAGGACAAAATCATGTAAACTCACCTCACATGCCTTCAAGTGGGTTCAGAATCAGACCTGCCTTTTGAGCACTGAAGAAGCTTCCAAACAGGAAGGATGAGAATCTGTCAGTTTTCCAATGGAATATCCCACCAGAGGCAAAGCTAAAATGGGAGCAGGCTCCCTGGAGAACTGAGAAAAGTCATGCTGTCATATTTCAGGGCTGGTAATTGGAACTCCATTAGGACAAGCATACTTCCACCTCACTGAACCTATGCATGCCTCTGTGTGTGTGTGTGTGTGTGTGTCTGTGTGTGTGTGTCTGTGTGTGTGTGTCTGTATGGGGGTAGGAAAGGGGGTGATTAAAACAGGAATTAAAAACAAGATTAAGTGAGGCACAGGTGAGTGAAAGAGATAAGGGAGGAATAATGAAGGAGAACCACAGAAAAGAGAGAGAGAGTGGAATGAGAGCAAAATTCCCAGTGTCCACCATTGTCCTGTGTGTGTGTGCTTTTGCTTTCCTCATGTACGTGAAATGGAACTCATAGACCATCTGAGACTTGGTGATGTGAGCTAAACAGAATACTCAGACTGCACATCAGATGGCCAAGAAAAGCGTTCTAGTCTTAGTCTGAAGTTGGCTTGCTTCACATCTTTAGCCAACCCTCTCTGTACCTCCCTCTTCCCAGGGATGAAACGGGAACATTTCATTGCCTCTCGGGAATCCTTAGAGCCTCCAAAGATAGTATTCAATTCTCTGAGAAAGGCATCATATTAAATACCAAGATTTGCCACGTTAGTAAGGAAAGGGTGTCTTTCATCACCTATTATGCAACAGAAAGCATTAAAAAATTATTTATTAGATTATGTTTGTTAAGCCCACTCAGGTATTCATCAATACAGAGCAGCACTGGGGCCATGACAGAGCGGGCCAATTCCGCCCGTGGGACCCATGGTGTTTGTAATAAGATTGGGATTGCCCAGCAGACCCATGGTGTGGAGGGATCGCACCCAGGCAAAGCCCCAGGTGGTGTTCTCTGTCCCTGCCAGGAATAGCCATGACATGGTCACCCATATTGTTCCAGATCTCTCTACCCCTCGAGGGCTACACTTCAAGACCATCACAGAGACCACTGTAGAGGTGCAATGGGAGCCCTTCTCATTCTCCTTCGATGGATGGGAGATCAGCTTCATTCCAAAGGTAATGCTCACCTGTCACATTGCTAACCAACCTTATTTGGAGTATACCCTCAACTTGGAATCAGGAGCTTCATGGGGGACACTACCCAATATCTCTTTCTATGCCACTAAGGATGTAAAGGGACCTTTTGTGGTGTCTGCGCTCTAGAACATATCCTTCACAAAAGCATGGTGAAGACTGACTGGCAAGAGTGGCCCTGAGCCTACCAGCCTGGCCTTGGAAGACAGGATGTGGGAAGCAGCCACCAGGCCCAGCTCTCTGCTCAGCTCTAGGGTTTGGCAAGCTATGATGCGAGTCTGAAAACCAAAGCTTCAAAATGCTGGCCCTTCTCTTTAGGACACAAGGAAAGCTGGACTGAATCAGTCACATAGCTTCATTTCATGCAGAAGATGCCCCCAAAAGTTAGCTTGTGTGGCCTCCATCTCTGAAGGTCAGAGGCATAAACCAAAAATACCTTTTATAATCTATTAATTGAGAAGATTTTACCTTAAACAAATTACGTTACTATTAGTTTTTGAGTTAAAAAAGTATCCTGGTCCTTTCCTCTTCTTTAAAGTGCTATTTTTTTATTCTGTTCCTCTAGAACAAACTTTTCCAAATTGTCAGAGGTGCCTGCCTAGTTCTGGTTTTCTGGTATTTGTTGACCCTCCTGATATTCTCCCTAACTAGCACTCATGGGGGCATAATGCTTAATCATATACCTTATCCCCATCTTGATCTTTTGATATCAAATAGCATTTTTTCAGTCATTCATCAGACTTAATGAGAGATGACACATATTTGGCTAACAAGACAGTGATCTCACCATTATTTTACTTCAAAATTCTTCGAGGTATGGACTGTTGGAGCTACAAAAGGCCTTCAAGTTCACAGTCACAAAATCTGAGTCTTCATTTTACATCAAGTTTGTCTGTTTTAATGTTTATTTGTTTTTGAGAATTGGGGGGAGGGACAGAGAGAGAGGGAGACACAGAATCTGAAGCAGGCTCCAGGCTCTGAGCTGTCAGCACAGAGCCTGAGGTGTGACTTGAACCCACGAATCGTGAGATCATAACCTGAGCCGAAGTCCAATGCTTAACTGACTGAGCCACCAAGGCGTCCCTACATCTGGTTTGTTTATAGAGGCTAAGACTCAGCAAACTTAAACAACATTAGATAGCTAGTTGGTGGCAGGCTTAAAACAAGAACCCAGGTGTCTGCTTCCTATTGCAAGGTTCTATCCACTAAACCAGGACATTCCTTCTATGTGGATGTAGTCATATCACAGCAAGCTAAAGACATCGGAGCAGGCATTTTGTACAAATACCTTCTTATATGTCTTACCTGCATTAAAATGGCCACTAAAGTGTGTATGGTAGGCAACTGGGTGTAAAACAGGGCAGAGAGAATCCTATCACCTTGATCTGAGGCAGAAAAAATACTGTGCTAGGTTTACCTATTTTATATCTAATATGTAAAACTCTAAATAAGACCTTGGCCAGGGCATGCCAAGATCGAACACATAGCCATAGAGAATAACTGTGTGATCCATAGGTTGCAGCCACTGACTGAGGGAGGGTGGAGTTGGGAAGGGCAGAGGGGCATGTGTCACATTGATTTATGGGTATGGCTATAAATTACATATAGAGCACTCAGGGTGACATGAACAGAGTCCAAAGAATAGGGAAGAAGGGCAGTGACAAAAGAGTCTTCTTGTCCCCTCCATTTACAGGGACACACATAGAAAGTGTATCATAATAGACACTGACAGATAGGTAGATGATCCTGGGCCCAACATCATCAAGTTCATCTTTCTCATTTCTTCATCCACGGATTTGTCCTCTCGTCTTTGTGTTACTCTTTGTTCCATGCTTCCTCTCTCTCTTCTTTGTACTCCATAGCTGGATGTGTCACTGACTCCTAACTCATCTGGGTGAAGGGGAAACAAGACATTGACAGATCTGCATCCAGCGTAACACCATGAGAAATTCCAGATAGAGCAAAATAAGAGCTCTAGCTCATTCAAACACAGGGAATGTCTTAGTGTGAAAAATGTTGTGTATACGTTAAGATGTTCACAGACGTACACAGACACAAGTCTACTCAAGAACCAAAGACAAGCTCATCATAATGTCAAAAAAATCTGATGGATGTTAACTGTAAGCAGCATCAAACATTGAATCTTTGACAAGAGTCAATCGACATCACCTTATGACCAATTTGTATTGGCAAACTCAATAGACTAAGGAAAGGCCAAAGAAATGTTCTTGAAAATTGATTCTCCATTTGCCAAGTCCTCATAGAGTGATAGGATTCTTAATGAGTCTGCTGGGAGTTTTTCCTGGCCCCAGATATTCAGCTGTCAGCATCAAGGGAATAGATGTGGGTGCCATTTTTAACTAACAATTCACCATCAATGTTTCACACTTTTCTCTCCCGGTGATTTTCTCTTTTGCTTTTTCTGCTTCTCCCTTCCTTCCACCCTCCAGAATAATGAAGGAGGGGTGATTGCTCAGCTCCCCAGTGATGTTACATCCTTCAATCAGACAGGACTAAAGCCTGGGGAGGAATACATTGTCAATGTGGTGGCTCTGAAAGAGCAAGCCCGGAGCCCCCCTACCTCGGCCAGCGTCTCTACTGGTGAGTGCTTCCAAACCTTCTTCTATGCCTATCTGCTAGGTCACTCTGGAGAAAAGACTGCAAATTGCCCAAAAAGTAGAGAGACAGAGGATGCTAGGGTTTCTCTCAGAGCTGAAGATTATTTGGGTACTTGGAGATGGAGCTACCCTACCCTATACTTAGCTGAACATCTTCCCTCTTGCTAATCCTTACAAGCATAGAAATCTGGGAGTACTCTATGGAGGAAATTCCCTGTTAAGATTTCCAGTGTATTTCTTATGATCTTAAAGAGGCCTCATTTGGCACTGCCTAGTATTTTGAGCTTTGAAACCAGCAAGAACTAACTCACTCTTATCTATTGTGAGATTTGGAGAAAGTCATCCAACCCTTCTCAAACTTCCATCACTCTCTAATGAGGAACAGTATCACCTCCTTCTTTGAGCTGACATGAGAATTAAATCAGAAAAAGCACACAAAGTGATTAGCGCTTTGCTGATGAGAGTGAGTGCTCAATATACAGTGTATACACATGTACTCAGAGAACACACTCATAAGTGAGAACAGGCAGAAACAAATCATTCAAAACCAGTAAATATTGGGTTGGGTCACTGTTTAAGGTGATGGCTGAAGTTGATTATTATTTCATCCCCACAGTTAATCTTATGCAAGATCATTGCTTCTAGATTTGATTCAGTAACTGTGCAATATTTTGCCTTATTGTTTCCTTAGCTAACAAAGGAAGGCCAACTTTAATACTATCAATTAACAATTATGATGCATATGCGTGTGCCCTCCCCAAGAATTTCTCCAAAGTTACAAAAAGCATCTGGTATAATTTTTGGTTCTCATTTTATTGACGGGGGAGCTGAGACTCAAAAATTAAGCATTTTTTCCTTTCAGTTAACAGAAACTGAGGTAGGTGAATATTGGTACAGCTTTATTTTTCATAAACTGACATTGACACCTAAGAAAACCAGTCATAAGTTTAGGACAAAGGCCAAGTTGGCCAACAAAAGGAGCCACAACACCATGTAATGAGACCATGTTTATGGATTGGTGATTCATACTTTGCTAATTGGATCCAAACTAAATAGCATCAGGTGCTGAGGCTTATGCTCAGTCTAGAAAACATTGGTTTTAAACTATTGTGGTATTAGATTATGTTCCATTAGAGCACTAAGGCTCCATGGCAGTGGCTCAAGGCAAGGATGAAGGGGAGATTCAAGCCTCTGATTACACCCACACCCATGCCCAACACACCCTCCAACCAAGGCAGCGCCACGTGTTTTATATTTTGTATGGTCATTTAAGATTTTGTTCTTTAAAAGAAAAGAGTATGAACCCACCCACCAGAGGCTTTAACAGTACTGTTCTACTGCAAATATGTTTTAGAGGAAACTACTCCATAGCCACAAAACCTAAAAGTACTGTGTAGAAATTTCTTCATATGCCAGTGACTAGAGTTTTTCCACAACTCTATCCCAAAGGTTATGCTGGAACTTGACGTTTCATGACATGTATAGATGCTCTTCCTCTGGGATGGAAAGTTTCAGGTGCCTGAGTCATTCCTGTGAACTGATATTAAGAAAGCATGAGTGGAAAACAAAAGCCTAGACAAAGACGATGGTTCAGAAGAGGGCAGAGAAGAGCATTACAGCTGTAGGAAGTTCTTCCTCCAGACTTGGGGAAGATAGTCTAACCCTGCCTCAATCTTCTACTCAAACCACATTTTTACAAAATTTCCCATATTTTTTGGTTTGGAAGTGCCTTAAGATTCAAATTCCAGATTTAAAAATCTGTGGTGAAGCGAGGCAGATTTTTTTTCAATTAAGAGAAATGTCCTAGTTAATAGCTTGGCATTGCGTACGGAGTCATGAAGAAATGGAAAGAAAAATATTTATTCCAGTTTACTTTTTGAGTAGAACATGTGTTTGTTTAGAGATTAGGACCTAAATTGAAAGCAAGCTGATACCAACTTGAGTAGAATACAGACACCACTACTAAGTGGCCAACAGAAGGGCAGAATCCAAGAGTGGCCACAGAAAAGATGGCTGTCTCCAAACCCTGTCTGCTGTCTTCAGGAAATGATTATTTAATTATTTCCTTCTGCTAAGGTCTGACCTACACCAACCCCCTGCTGTGAAGCTCTGAGTCCTCATAGACACTCAGACTGACTTCTTCCAGGCTAGCCCTCTGGGGAATGCAAATTATAAGTCCTCCTGCAGCTAGAGCCAGATCTGTGTTGCACACCATATTCTAATATAGACAATCCATTCTGATTAGGGTCTTGGAGATTTAAAGAGTTGGAAGACCAGAGCTTTACATGGCTATTTGAGTTTCTGTGACATCTTTTCTTCTTTTCTCAAGAAGCTCCAGCTCTTTGAAATGCTTCCCCTTCTTTCACATCGATACACAGGATATGCATTCATTTCTTTTACTCAACACCCATTTCCTGAGTATCTATGGTTCAGGCTTCAGGCTTTATGCTTATACAGCAGCTAGAAGACCATTTCTCCCATTTCACTATTAAACTAAATTTAAAAGGCCCAAGTTACCTAAAACCATTAAGTTCAGCATGCTGAAAACATCTGGATGTGTTTTGTTAAATCATATTATTACCCCAAATATGAGAAGCAGAACTTCATTTGAACTCCAAACCAGGTGGCACTAAAATGGCCTGATTTTCATTTTGGCTGATACTAAGCCAAAAATCCTAAGCTGGTTAATAGAGAACAAGACTGGACTAGTCCCAGAAAGAGGGTGGGGTGACCAATCTTCCTGATTGAGAAGCTCAAAGTCAGACTGCATCTACCCTAAGGGAGATGCTCCATTTTGGAAACAGTAGGAGGTGGTGCAGTGTGGATTGGTTTAAAAAAACAGTCCTAGTCAAGACTCTCTGGGAACAAGGAAGAAAAACTTTCTTATACTATCTAAAGCAAAAAAGAGAATTTACTGGAAGGACAAAGAATATCTTGTAAAACCCTCGGACCAGAATGCATCTGGGTGTCATGAAAAACTGGAACCAGAAAATGGAAAGTCAAATTCACATTACCTTCTCTGTCTTTCTAGAAGCTCCACGCAGTCACTCATTTCTGCTTCTCTATGTATATTTGTTCCTAAAATTCTGCACCAATTCCAGCGTGTGTGTGTGTGTGTGTGTGTGTGTGTGTGTGTGTGTGTGTGTTGAAGAGGGAGGTCCCCACAATTCTCTGAGACACCAGATGGACATCCTATAATTCAATGCGATTCTGACTCTATCTACCCAGAGAAAGCAGCAGATTCCATAGGTCCAAGGCTCAGTTCCACAAGACTGCTTTTGACTTCAGATGCCAATTGCTTTAAGTCCAGGTTGTTACCCGTGTTTCTGAACAACTAGCTATAAATCAGAGGCTCCCACCACCCCCTCGTTGGGTTTGATTAATTTGTTAGAGCTGCTCACAGAACTCAGGAAATCCATTTGCTCACAAGATTACTGGTTTACTACAAAGGATATTAAAGGATACTAATCAACACTAGATGAAGAGATACACAGGGCAAGGACCTGAACAATTTGGGGCCCAGCCTGGTGCACGTGGAGCCGTGTGGTTCTGGTTCCCTAACCTGGAAGCTTCCGAACCCAGTCCCTTTGGGTTTTTATGGAGACTTCATTCCACAGGCAGAAAGGGTCGTGTAGCAGAGGTCAGGAATGGAACTGAAAGTTCCAGCCCTCTGATCACAGGGCTTACTGCAGGGCAGACAGCCCCTCCTGTGGCTCATTAACATAACAAAAGGCATTATCACTCTTATCTCTTAGGAAATTCCAAAGGTTTTAGGAGCTTTGGGTTGGGAAGTGACAATAGGCCCTCCCAAATATGTATTTATTATAAATCACCCTCTTCCTTCTTTACTCCCCTCTCTGCCTTTTTTCTCTGCCTCTCCAGAGATAGATCAGATATTTCCTATTTGTGTGTGAATATGAAAGACAATGGTCACACCAGCCTTGGCTGTACGCACTTCCAAACCGGAGAACCTGAGTCTCTGGTTCCAATTCCAAATCCTTGAAGAACATTAATATTAATATTAATATTAATATTAATATTAATATTAATATTAATAAACTCCAGCCAGAGGGGTGTAGTCAAATTATAAATGCAAGCATAGACACTGGGCCTACTCTTTCAGAAGGTAATGAGTAATTCAAGAAGGACACATTGGCCTTGTGCAACTACCATGAGGAGTTGACAACACCATTCTCTATTGTCCTCACTAAGCTCTTTCTTTTCCTATTTCCATGCTTCATTCTCTTCCTTTTCTCTACCCCACCATTGTCTAATTCAGTACGAAGAGGACCCCAAGTGGGTGCTGGACCCAGGGACAGTGGGCCCTCTGAGAAACCAATGAGCTTTACTAGCTCACACTACCCCTCAGTGATGTTCCCCTCTGCTGCTCAGTGCCAGAGGCCAGGGCTCAGGAGGGACATATGCTAAATAACCTTGAGGGACTTTCCATGAGTGCAGTGCCCTTCTAGCTCAGGAATATGCAAGAACAGGTGGGAAAATATAGCCCACAAGATACTTTTCCTAAACTGAGGTCTTTTTTTTTTTTTTCCAGAAGAGCAACTTTCCCCAGAAGGCATGTCTCACGCCCCCACATACAAATCTGTTGGGTTGTAGTATTGTCTTAATAACTGGATTGACTGAATTCTAGGTGTGGCAGAGCAAGCACATCATTTGGACATTCATGATATCCTCTTTGGCAACTAAGTTGGAAGTCTCAGATGTTTAGATGGGGCTGACTATCTTGTAGATCTTTCCTCAGGGCTCAGAGAAAGTGAGAAAATGGCAGGAGAACATACCAGAAGCACAGTTCTCAGTTCTCTGTCCCATTACCTCCAGAAGGAAGCCATGCTGGCCTCCCAAGCAGTGGGTACCTTTCCCCTGCCCAAATGGGGAAGAGACAGCACGGAAAAGCCATAGCCTGGTGAAAGCAAGATTCAGGGGAACTGACTTCCAATGTCGCTTCCCCTGTTGCCAAACTACATGTCCTCAGGAAAAAAGCCATTTCGTCTTACTGTGTCCCATTTTCCCCATCTATAAATTGGGATAATAATACCTATCCTCTCTTCGACTGACCAAGTTAACAGAAGGAGGAAAGGAGAGACTGATTTCAAACACCCACTTCTCAAATCCTTTTTTCTATTTGGTCCTTTTCATTCAGTCATTGATGGGCCCACACAGATCCTGGTTCGAGATGTCTCGGACACCGTGGCCTTTGTGGAGTGGACCCCACCGCGAGCCAAAGTCGACTTCATCCTCTTGAAGTATGGCTTGGTGGGCGGGGAAGGTGGGAAGACCACTTTCCGGCTCCAGCCCCCCTTGAGTCAATACTCAGTGCAGGCCCTGCGGCCCGGTTCGCGCTATGAGGTGTGGGTCAGTGCCGTCCGTGGGACCAACGAGAGCCAATCCACGACCACCCAGTTCACAACAGGTAGGTTGGAGTAGTGGAAGGAGTGGGGAGGAAGAGGGGGCTGAGCCGACTGGTGCCATCATCATGGCAAGAGGGGTACTGAGGGGGCGAGGTGACATTGCTTGGGCCCCCACATTATCATAGAAGCTGCAAGAAGGGAGCAAGAGGGGGGCCTCGGCAAAGTTACACAACAGCACAGATGGACACAGCGCACCCGTGCTCAGGAGAACCGGTGCCTGCCATGCCTCTGCCGCCAGCCAGATCTGTGACCTGATCGAAGGCTCTTTACCACGGCTCTCAGATATCTCCTTTGTAGAATGAAAAGTTTGTCTTGAAAGGACTTCCATGTCCAGACCGCTAGCCCAAGTGGCAATTTTGTGTGAATTCAGGCAAGGTGCCCTCCTTCGAGGTCCTTTGCTGCTATTTGCAGGCACTGTGATCATTCTATAAATTCATACTAACTGCATAGCACGTTGAAGCCCCATGGCGTTGTGCGAAGCCCAACTTGTGCGGCCGGCAGCAGACCTTCCCCCTGAGGCTCTGTGATGCCTTCTGTCCTGTGTGAGCACCAGCAGGAAGGCTAATGGGAAGCCTGCTCCCACACACAGTCAGCTGGATGAGGCCCCCCGCATCCTGGTGATGACCACCTACCCCCCTTCCCAAGACCATCAGGACCCTGAAAGAGCTTCACTCACCATCAGGAAAGGCCGGACCTCACGGTGACCTGCTCTGGGACTCTCTGGGAGCCCGTCAGGCTGGCCAGCTTGGGGGCAAGTGGGACAGCCACCATCCAAAAAAGACTCCCAGCACTCTCACTGGGTCAACAGGGGCTGGGATCAGATAGCGAGTCTCCCTCGACCCCTATTCTCAACCTTGGCCTCTCTGCCCGGGGGAGGTCACACCTCAAGGAATGTCTCTGCCAGCTCCAAGTCATCCAGGGATCAAAGGAAACCACTAGCATCTGTGAGATCTGAGAAGCAGCATCTTCTAGTGGGGTAAAGCAGGAGGAGAATGGCTAATTCAAGCATTCTACCTGGGTTGTGGCCTAAGGGCTGTTATGGGATGGGATAAACCATCTGGGGGGCTTCAGGGAGGTTCGATAAATGGCACTATTATCCTCTAGCTGTGTTCAAAATTATTTGATAAATAAGGCAAAGGATAAGACAAATGGAAGCCAAAATATCCCCTAGACTGGAACCTATAACTTAGTGTTAGAGATATAGATGGGCTTTGCAAGGTGATGGTCCCTGAGGCCCTGGGCAAGTGCCCCCATGTGGCAGAAGTTGCGGGAACTATTCAGTTTAGGATTTACAGCATTGAGGAACAAGCAGAGGCCTGATCCCTGGGAGCGGCCCCGTGAGAGAGGGGGGCAGAAGGGCAGTGCCCGGGTCCTGCTACAAAATCCACCCTTGTGGGAAGTCCATCTTCCCCAGCCTAGGAAAGAGGAAGGCTGGAGTCTTAAATGGGGCTCCCTCTGCACAGAAATTCACCCAGGGAGAGGGCAGAACTTCCCGGCTAACAGGCAGCAAGCGTGGACACTGAGGAAATGGAAAGGCAGGGTTTGATACTGAGAGAGAGGCTTTGCCCCAGCTCCTGTAGCAGACTCCACTCCCCACCCCACCCCAGGGGTTTACTGGTCCAATTTTTTTTAACTGAACACATCTTGGGATTCCCCAGAGACTGAATATACACCTTAAAGAAGGAACTAAATTCTGTCCATTTCTCGTCCCTTCTTCTCCTTCACTTAATCCACGTTAGTCAGGGCTCAGCATGACCTCACTCCAGGTCCCTTCTTGGTGAACTTAAGGTCAGCCTTCCGCCCCCTCACACCTGCCGGCTCGCCTCCCTGCTCCGGTCGTGGGATCTCCTGGGGGCCCACAGGTCCTGCCTTCTGTTCTGAATTTCAAGACAGTTTTTGTTTGAAAAGTGGTTGCCTTGTGCTTTGCTCAGATAAGGAGTTTGAAGAGGCAGGAAAGGAGAAAGGCGCTCTCAAGCAGTATGATGAAAGGCAAATTCTTGATGCTTGGGTCGACAAGATGGAAGCGGCATTGGCTGGTAGCCCAGGAAAATTCCAATCAAGACAATTACATTCTGCCTCCTCGGAGCTCCCCCTGAGTTTCAGCTCTGTTTCCGGTCGCCTGGCAGATCGGCAGCTGTTAGGAGGCTGCCTCCTCGCCTGCACCCCCAGCCTGCTCCCCTCCATTCTGGGGGGTGAGGGGCACGTGGGGGCGGGGCAGGTCAGCAGCTTTGCGCTTGGGGTCGTGACTGCACGCTGAACGCGGAGAGGGTGCCCAGACCCTCGCGGCAGGGCCCTCAGCCATTTCAGAGCTCCGCTTAAATTCAAATTAGCCAAAGTGCTTTTCCAGGTGATGTCTCCGGCACTAGGAGCACACTAATTGCACAAGCAATTAAAGCAGAGATTTGTTTCCTGCATGGTGAGCAGGATATTTGCCTGGGTCTTAGAGCTGCTCCCCAAAAGGAAAGAGCCTGACGGAAGCACATGAAGGCCAGTGGTTAGAGGGATGGCAGCCCCAGGAACCCCCTGCCCCTGGTGGCTTTGGTTTCAGTTGCCCTCCTAGGGGACATCCTGGAACTCTTTCTGTCCGGAGGGGAGGCATCCTTTCTGAGCACCTCCCTCAGGACTCCAAACTTGGCCTCCAGAGCCATAGTCTTCCAGGTCTGGGATTTTTGGTTGTGAAGACCAGTAGGTAGGTACAGGACTCAGCCTGAACTGAGCAGAGACTGCTGTTTTAACCTGAGTGTCCCAGGCCTCCCTTGAATGCTGTTATGAGTTGAACTGTATCCCCAGAAAGAAGTCAAAGTCTTAACCCTCAATGCCTGTATATGTGACCTTGTTTGGAAATAAGGCATTTGCATATGACCAGATTAAAGGAGGTCATTGGGGTCGACCCTTACCCAATATGACTGTGTCCTTATAAAAGGGGGAGATTTGGACACAGAGGCAGACACACATGCAGGGAGAGCACCATGTGAAGACAAAAAACAGAGATTGGGATGTCTACAAGCCCAAGGGCCACCTAAGATCGCCAGTGAACCTCCAGAGACAGGCCCAGAGCAGAGTCTCACCTACAGCCCTCAGAAGGAAGCCACCCTTCCAACATCCTGATCTTGAACTTCCAGTCTGCGAAAAGACACATTTCTGGGGTTCAAGCTGCCCAGTCTGTGGCAACACCGAAAACGAACACAGAGGCCCACATCACCGCAGTTGGAGCCCCGCCCTGCTCAACAGCAATTCCACGGGGATCCAGTCACATCCTGTTGCAGCCTGGATAGCATCCCCCTCCACCCCCCAGATGAGACCAGTTGCCCTCAGTCAGAGCTACCTTTCCCTGCACATCTTGCCTCAAGCATCCTCATAGCCACACAGTCGAAACTTCTAACAAGACTGTTCAAAAGGCTTTGAGGTGGCAGGCGAGACTGAAAACTGAGTGGGTGGGAGTAAGTTTGATGTGTTTCAGGAGTAGAAGGAACATCAGCCCCACTGGAGCACAGTGAATTAGGGTAGAAGTGATGCAAGATGGCATCTGAGAAGCACAGAGCCCTGCAGGGGATGATGAGGAGTTTGTGATAGAAAGCACCAGGCAATTTTTAAGCAGGAGAAAGGCTTTAGTTCATTTTATGTCTTGGAGACTAGACGTCCATGGCCCCCAAGCCCTTCCCCAGGGCTGCCATGGATTCTGGCTTTGCTTTCCCCTGGCTTGCTGACCTGTTGCAGACACCAGCCCAGCTTGTACCTACAGGGGAGCCCTTGAGTTGTCCCTCCTAGGGAGATCGGGCTTCAAGACCCAGGGGAGCAAACCATTTCCTTCCACCCTATTCCTAAAACCTCCTCCTATTGCTGGGTGGACGAGGGAGACCTCCGGCCCTGAAGCCTTGACCCAGCCCATCCAAAAGCTGTCGCAGCCAGCTCATGGCCATGTCTCAACATGATTAAGAATTCAACCACAGACACAGCGGATGAGCAGGAAAGTTTATTAAGGCAAAAGTACACTCTCATGCCCACTGGGGCTTGGGTTTCCATCTTTTATTGACAGTTGTTAACAAGGGAGTGGAATATTCATTATGTGAGGCAGGGATTTCTTGGAAGTAGGGTAGTAGAGTCTCTTCAGGAATGTGGGTTATAGGCACTCTTTCGTCCTTATTTGGTCAGGGGTTTCCTATCATGACCCCGTTAGAAGATTTTCATATGGCAGTGTAGCATAATGAAGGAACAATGTGAACTTTGGCCTACTTTGTCTGCCATCTTGGGCCTGTCTGGTTTAATTGAATTTCTTGTGGTTCAGGTCAGGTCAGGCCTCTGACTTTCTCACACTTGGCCATGACTTCCCCTTTGCTGGCCTCCAGGCATCCTGTAAGAGCCTAACTAACTGCTTATTCCAACATTCTCAAGCCCTCATTCCCAGAATTGACCTCTTTTGACATCGCTGACACGTGGGAAGTGGTTCCTTCAGGGAAAACACCACCCCCTATCCACAGAGCATAGGTTCTAAAGCCAAACAATTCCAGAAAACAAAAACCATCATTTTCAAGGTCTGGGATTTTTAGTTGTGAAGAGCAGTAGGTAGGTACAGGACTCACCCCGAATGCTCACCCTAACTTCTCTTTGCTCCAGTTCCATTCAGGCCTCACGGCCCACGCCCAGTTGGGTCCCTTATTGCAGCCTCTGGTCCTACTTGAGATTGAGCGGTATAGGGTCCAGCACGTTCCTCCCACATGCCTCTCTCCCCAAGCTCCTCTCTCTATCCCAAGGCTTGAGAAATAACACACCCAGCACATCAAGAACGCATGGAATCCAGCATGCTAGCTTCCGTGGAAACATTTCTCAGAAAAACTAAGCTGTGGAGACATAAATCTGCTAAAAGATTCACCTAATTTACATCACTAAACAGAACGCTTCTCACCCTGGAGCAGCTGCACTCAGATTGATTCACAGCTCTGTCTTTCCCAAGAACAATTGGTATATACTTGCCTGGCATTTGCAAATGAGGAGTCTGCTGGAGATTTTCTCAGAACAAAGAGCTGGTCCACTCCAAAGTGAAATTCAAGTCTCAAAGACAAGGCTTATTGAGAACTTTTTAAAGGGGCAGCTTTTCATGACTGCGCCTTCTTACCCTGCAAGCTGTTTATGTTGTTTCTGCCTAAATTAGCCTGAGGAGATGACCAGTCTCAGGGAGAAAGGATTAGCCCCCCAAGACTGTGGGAGAGAGGGGATGCTGGGGGTCTCTCCTTTGCATAGGAGTCTTTGGAACTCCAGAGAGCAAGCATTGGGGGTGCCATGTCGTTGAAACTCAGAACGAGTTTCAGAGGCAACAGGAGGTCCTCCGAGGGCTTAGGCACCTGTTTTTGTACCAGGTACCACGCCATGCACTTCACATGCATTGCTCTATCGGTATAACAACTTGAAATGTCAGTGGTATTATCCCATGTTGCAGATGTGGCCATTGAGGCCCAGGAACACCTCATGTGACCACAGACTTAACCACGGTAGAGCTGGGCTCAAACAGAGGCCTAACCCCAAAGCCTATATTCTTTCCAGTACATCACATCCTCTATGTATATACTTAATCTCCTACAAACCATTCAGCAGTATCTATGCAGGTAAATCCAGGGGAATACAGCTTATACTTCAAAGTCTTGCAGTCAGCTGTCTCCTTTCAGCATGGTGCCAAACTTGATATTACTCTATTCTGTCATAATCACTTGGAAGCTGTCTCTGATTTTTTTCCTCCTGTGGTTTTTCCCTCACTTAGTGTCAAGCTTATGCTAACTGGTTCATTTTTAAATTTCTAGAATACCACCACTACCATTCAGGAAATATTCTAGAACATTCCCTGAATGCAAATGGGGCAAGCATAAAGTGTGTTGATATCTAACTCCCAAGCAGAATTCTCCAGACTTCCCACAGAAGCTGTTGCGGCTAACCTGGCCGGGCAATAGCTCGAGGGCAGCCCTGAGGTTGACTCAAATCGTGAGGCAGAGGGTCAGGAGATATGGGCTCTCACTCAAAGCTCCTTAAAGTTCAAGATGCGTGACAAACGCACATTTTGGTGATGTCTGACTCTTTTTAGAGATCGACGCCCCCAAGAACCTGCGGGTTGGCTCCCACACGGCAACCAGCCTTGATCTCGAGTGGGACAACAGCGAAGCAGAGGTCCAGGAGTACAAAGTTGTGTACAGCACCCTGGCGGGTGAGCAGTACCACGAGATGCTGGTCCCCAAGAGTATCGGTCCAACCACCAGAGCCACCCTCACAAGTGAGTACAGCCTGGCTCCAGGGGCACATTGGTTCCTGACTCCACATCCTCACTGCTCTCCCTCTCAGCGCACCCAACCCCATCCTGCCTTCCCCAGATCCCACTGATTTAATCTCTCACGTCCTTGTCACGTGTCTCCGGTCCTCCATTGTGTTCTGTCACTTGGCCTGAGCTACCACAAGTCTTGTAAAAACCACTGCAGGTAGCCTTCGCACATTCTCTCCTGACTGTCTTCGCACCTTCGGTGGTCTCTTCAATGATGCTGTCCCGTTCCGTATACATTGCAGGGATTTCCCACTGCTCCCATGATGGTAACCCCAAGTCTAGTGTGGCCCACGTGCCCTATCTGGTTTCCCCACAGTCTTCTCCTGTCTCCCCACCCTCCCACATCCCCTGGGGCTCTCCGTGCTCCAGGACCACAGGTCTGCATGCCACAGTTCCTCAAACACCTTTCGCCTGCCGCCACAGGGCTTGGCACGTGCTGTTCCCACCACCTGTCAGGCTCTCCCACCATCCTCTTCCCCCAGTTACGTCTGCCTCCCTTTTGACTCTTGGTTCACTCATCACTTCCTGGGGAGCCTGCATAGTCCCCGGGTAAGGTCAGGTTATCCAGTCCCGCTGTCTCCTCTCACTGGTACCACTGTCCTCACAGTGCTGCTCAGGTGAACCTTATTCCATTGTTGATATCCACCCTGGATCTAAAGCTCTGTGAATGGGGACCAACCGGGTTTTGCTCACTATTGACTCCAGCAAAGTGTCTAAGTCCTAAATGGAAGGAAGGAAGGAAGGAAGGAAGGAAGGAAGGAAGGAAGGAAGGAAGGAAGGAAGGAAGGAGAGAAAGAGAGAANGAAAGAAAGAAAGAAAGAAAGAAAGAAAGAAAGAAAGAAGGGAGGGAGGGAGGGAAGAAAAGAAGGAAAAGAGCAAATGTTCACTATGACTGGGGCATAGACAACAAGAGACCAGGGAGAAGGTGAGAGCCCAGTCATGCATGTACACCCCATAAATAGTTTGAGTTTATTCTTTTTTTTTATTTTTATTTTTTTATTTATTTCTAGGAGAGAGAGAGAGAGACAGCATGAGCAGTGTAGGGTCAGAGAGAGAGGGAGTCACAGACTGAAACAGGGTCCAGGCTCCGAGCTGGCAGCACAGAGCCCGACGCGGGGCTCGAACCCACGAACCGCGAGATCATGACCTAGTGAAAGTCGGACGCTTAACCGACTAAGCCACCCAGGCGCCCCAGTTTGAGTTTATTCTTGAGGGTGATGTGGAGTCATGGAGGGATTTTAAATAAGGTGATGCAATGGCTGCATAGGTGTAGCTGCTGCGTGGAGAGTGGGTGGGTGGAGGGCAAGGCCAGAGGCAGAGATTGGTCAGGGAGCTAGGCTGCAACCAGAGGGCGAGAGGGGGATAGTGCAGACTAAGTTAACACCTTAGGTCACCATGACACTTAGCTGAGGAGCACTCCCTGTAACCCTGGGGATGTGGGCCCCACTCAGTGCTCCTCCTGGGACCTTTGATACACGCATCCAGGAAAACCTACTCACTGGACTTCACTGAAAGTTAGATGACTGGAATGTGGGGCACAGCTTTCGGGTGAAGGAGACTGTGCAAAGCGGCCACCCAGGGGCTGTCAGTGTGCTCACCGAGACTTTACTTAACCGTGTCTTGGCTTCCTGCAAAAGCATTTGCCATCTTAGTAGACAAGGGATACATAGCGAAGAGTGCATACAGTAAACAAGGGCAGTATAATCAAAGCTGTTTTCCTCCCGAACTGAAATCCCAGACCGCTTTGCAAAATGAGGCCAGTTAAAGTAAATATAATAAACGCTTTTTCCAGACAGACGCACTCCTCGAAGCACAGCAAGGAGACGGAAAGATCTGCTGACCAAGCAGGTTAATGGGGGTGAATTAAACATAGCAGGAACCCACCAGCTGGTGTTAAGGCCTCTACAGGGAGATGGAGACATTCACAAAGATTAAGCGAAACAAAAAAAACTGAAATGATGCAGGAGGGAACTGAGTCCAAGTCTAGCGCCCCCCCCCCCACTTGCCTAGAGCCTCAGGCTGATTTGGCAATTAGCAGTTTACAAAAATGAAGGCTAGTTGTTCAGATGGAGGATATGCCATAAAATCATGAGAGAGAGAGAGAGAGAGAGAGAGGCATCCAGTCACGTCCTAGTTATTATATCCCAGTCTTGGGAAAGAAGATTCTACATTTATTGATCATCTATCTTATTCCAGGCACCTTCCCATACTTATAGCTTATTTACTCTTCACAATAATCTAGTGACAGATGTCACAACCCCCATTTTATGGATGAGGAAATTGAGGCTCAGAGAGCCTGGAAACTTGCCCATACTTGCAGAGCTCGCAAGAGACACAGCTGTGTCTCAAAGGCAGTTCTTCTGATACTTGTCAAAAGCCTTCCATCTCATGCCTGCTCATACTAAAGAACTTAAAAATAAAGGACAGTCAAAACGTAAATACCATAGACTTATAAGGAACAAAGAAATTATTATTGAGTGGGCTTTGCTAGGTCCATTTTTTGGTTAAGAGTTGAGCTTATGAAATAAAACTATAAATATATATTACCCGTAATTATCCCAGGGAGCTCTCTGCTGGGGAGATTTATAAAGGCAAATAGCTTTATGTGATTTAAGAAGGAATTATAGGCATGTAAGGAAATCAAGTATGTCTGTACTTGCTGAGATGCAAATTACAAGTGTTGTTGGCTCTTTTGCTGCAGCATCGGGCCGAACAGAAGGATGGACTTGAAGGAAGGCAGGCAAAATGGGGCAGAAGTTTGATCCCAGCTCAAGATACCTGTGTTTTTTCCCCTCGCTCCCCACCTTGGACACTAAAAAGGAGACTATCTATTTTTTTCAGCCTCCCAGGCCTGTGTTTTGCTTTGTTTTGGTTTCTCATTCCAAACGTTTATTTGCATGTATAAAGCAAGACCCTGGCCATAGGTGGGAAGGGCATTTCGGGCTCACCTGAGGCACTTCCTTCCTGGCCAGAATGAGAAGGCAGAAACTTCCAACTCTGCACATCCCCACCTGTGCTGTCTCGTCAAGAACAACTGTGGAGCACATAGACACAGAGAACAGATGGGGGGTTGCCTGGGGTAGAGGTTTGAGGGGAGGGGGGCAAATCAGAGACACGAACTTCCAGTTATAAAATAAATAAGTCATGGGGATGTAACGTATAACATGGTGACTGTAGTTAATAACACTCTATCGTGTATTTGAAAGCTGCTAAGAAGGTAGACCTTAAAAATACTCATCACTAGAAAAAAAATATAACTAGTTGTGGTGATGGAGGCTAACTAGGCTTACTGCTGTTATCATTTCATATGTTAATATTGATTGATTATGTTGTACACCTGAACCTAATAGAATTTCATATGAGACTTATATCTCAATTTTTAAAAAAATTTTTTAATGTTTTTTATTTATTTCTGAGAGGGAGAGAGAGAGAGAGAGAGAGAGAGAGAGACAGCATGAGCAGGGGAGGGTCAGAGAGAGAGGGAGACACAGAATCCGAAACAGGCTCCAGGCTCTGAACTGGCTGTCAGCACAGAGCTCAACGTGGGGCTTGAACCCCTGAACCGCGAGATCATGACCTGAGCTGAAGTCAGATGCTTAACCGACTGAGCATCCCAGGCGCTCCTGTATCTCAATTTTTAAAAAAGAGAAAGAAGGGCGCCTGAGTGGCTCTGTCGTTTGAGTGTCTGATTCTTGATTTTGGCTCAGGTCATGACCTCACGGTCATGAGATGGAGCCCTGCATTGGGCTCTGCACTGAGCATGGAGCCTGCTTAAGATTCTCTCTCTCCCTCTGCCCCTCCCACATTCTCTCTCTCTCTCTAAAATAATTTTTAAAAGTAAAAATGAAAATAAATACAAAAGAGGCAGAAAAAAATGATAATGGAGATTGTTAGCACAAGGTCCCTTTGCCTCACGCCCCAAGTTTATTTGACTGCTTTGTTCTGTGGAACATGTTAGGAGCCAGGACTTTTGGATCTGGCATCCAGGTGCAACCACTTCCAGTGTGATTTGGGGCAACTGACTTCATCTTTCTAAGCCTCTGTTTTGTCTTCCGTAAAATGGGAATAATACCACTTACATCAGGTGCCATGATGATGCTTTAATAAGATCATATATTTAATGAATGCAAAGTAGTGCTTTTTTTTTTGGCTTTTTATTGTCTCTTTTTTCTTAGTTTATTGTCAAGTTGGTTTCCATATAACACCCAGTGCTCATCCCCATAAGTGCCCTCCTCCATGCCCATCCCCCCTTCCCCCTCCCCCGACCACATCAGCCCTCAGTTTGTTCTCAGCATTCAAGAGTCGATCATGGTTTGCCTCCCTCCCTCTTCCCCACTATTTTTCCCCTTCTCCTCCCCCATGGTCTTTTAACATAGCAAACTCCTAAGTGGCTGATGATGATGATGATGGGTGAGGGGGAGGAGGGAGAAGGGGAGGAGCAGGAGGAGGTCTTGAGCTAGGTTAAGGACTTCCTGTAATGGGTGTGGCACAGGGCGGGGACCAGGCTTCTCACCACGTGGTGTGGGTACCAGCAGCAGCTCATTGCCCCAGGAGGTTTTACAGCCCCCTCCCTCCAAATCTACCAAATCAGAGCCTGCATTCTAGAAGACCCCCAGATGATCTGTGAGAGGTGCCTGCCCATTCAGAGCATGGCTTTTGAAGTTGCGAGCTTCCGTATGAGACTGACTTCAGCGATTTCTTTAGTTTCCCATGTTTCGGTTTCCTGGTCTGAAGGACATCACGTCTTTGTCACGGGGTTGTTGGGAGTGTTAAATGAGATCATATACATCCACATCTACAAGCACATGGGATGGACACCGGTTCATGAGGAACGTTCAACAGCCATTTGATCTGTGATGGTATTTTAATTCCCATGAAGCTCAGACTGGGTGCGCAGCAGCACGGCCCCTCCCCGGTTCAAGTTCGTACCCTTTCTTCTCACGGCTGACTCTAAGTCCCCACGTCCTGTGGCATCTGTGTTTGCCATTCCCTGCCGAAGCCCTTGTCTTCCCAGTCACCGATCACCCCTGCGCTGTGGAACGCAGGCCCTGGCCCCCTGGCCGACTCTCTGGGCCTCTGAGTCAAGCAGGGGGCTCCCAGCAAGTGGCCCCTGGCAGAGCCTTCCCCCCACACACAGTCCCCCTCCCCCCACTTTGCAACACAAAGGCCAGGCTCCCACACAAAATGCCAAACATTTCGTTTCCATTATTCTCTGTAGGCAATGCCCAGTGAATTCCCTCTGGACTATGAATTTGTTTCTGAACCACAGACTCCATGTCCGCAATGATTTTTTTTTCTCTCTGCTCTGGTGGCTTCTATGTCCTTAATGACCAGTTTTTTAGGCTCAGCCTCTCGGCCAGGATGATGTGTGCTTGGCCTGAGTACCATACCTGGAGTCTCAAAGGGGCCCTCAGTGTTATGTATTTTACAGGCACATCAAGGTGCCTCCCGGTTAGAACAGGCAGCTCTTACCAAGGACGAACCCCTGTGTTTCTGGGCAGCGGTGAGAAACAAGAAACCCTAAAGAAAACTCTGGAAGGAGGAAGGGGGGACGGAAGACGTGGGGCATGGTGGGGAAAGAAGGAGATTCTTATTCCTTGACTGGAATTTGGTCAAAGACCTCTGCCTCCACCCAGTGCAGGTTATAAACACAGCTTGGTGTCTGAGGCGACTCCTGTGTGTCTGTCATCTGACGCCTGTGGCTGCAGTGTTTTGCCAAGAGGGAAAAGGGGTTTGTCCTCAGCCATCTACACCCTTTTGCCTGGTGCTTCTGCATGAACAGGGGCCCACACTTGAGGAGCCCCGTAGCCAAGAGAAAGGTAAATGGGGCTGGCCCTGATGGCCATGGCCCCCAACACCAGTTCATCCCGTCCCTGAGCAGCTCCATCCCCAGGCCGCACGCTGCTAACCAGAAAAGTCATCATCGGGGCTTAGGAAACTCAGGGCCTTGAAGATTCCTACAGGTGTCACGGCACAACCCAGGTTGCAAGAAAACAAAGACCGACAGCTGGCCACACACGGCACACTCGCTTACATGCACACTCGTGCACTCACACGCACAAGGCTGACAACATCACTAGTTGGGCCTGGGAGCTGCCACCTTCAAGGCCGCCAGTTGCTGGGGACTTGGAACAGACGCCTCTCCCCAAGCCCACCACTTCCTCCCTGGGCGCACACTGGGGTCTGGTGGTGAGAAGGTGGGGTCCTCAAGGTGCAGAGGTAGACAAGCTTGTCCACGGGAGGATTTTCCATGAAGAAACCCGAGACTCCCAGAGTAGTCCAGCTGGCAAAGCAGTGCTGACCAAGGCACTTGATGTTCACTTCACCCTGTCTGCACTCCCCGATGTGCCAGGGCACAAACACCAGACCCAGGGCCAGACCTTCAACACTAGGCAGGCTCTTCTGAGGAGGAGGAGTTGGGCAATGGGCCTGTGGCCGGGGCCAGACTGTCAGCCTCCTTCCGGTGAAGTCACAGCGACCCCAAGTGGCCACTCTGGTAAGGCACCCTCTGAACAAGGTGCTGCCTTCTGGGGGCGGGGGGTGGGGACAGAAAGTGGGAAGTGGGCTGCAGAGACCCAAAGAGAGGAGAGGAGGGATTGGGCCGAAGCTCCCACAGCTTTCCTCCTCACAGAGCTGGCACATGAGGGAGTCTGTCCCCTTATTCGTGTTAAAGGACTGGGGCAAAGGAACCAGGAGAATACCAGGTGGGAATTTTTCATCTTCTGCTTTGCCTTCTTCAGTAGGAAGCACTTATTACAGTAAAGACCCAGAGATAGGATGTTCCTGCAGGACAGGGAGTGATGGGCCATATTTCTCATTAATCCCACTGGAAACAAGAGAGCTGAATTCTAGAATATTCCCTAGTACTATTTTTTTTTTTTAAATTATGAGTTTGTGGGGCCATACCTTTCCTTAGAGTCAGCATGGAATTAGCTGCTTCTCTTGACACTTGAACCTCATCCACACTCAAAAAGTAGGTAGATGTCCTGCAAGGCCCGATTCATTCAGAGAACCCTGGAGAAGCATCCACCATCACCCAAGAAGATAAGGATGGGCAGCCCAGGAGCTTAGACCTCCATGACATTAAAAAGTAGATTGCTGCCCATTTGGTGTGATTTCAGGGGTTCCCAGAGGTCCTCTGTCTGTCTCCAAATATTTCCCATCTATGAAATCTCTACTGCCCCAATTTCACTGCTGGGACTTTTCCTTCTGAGGGCCCTCCATTAGGTCCCTGGTTTTCATGAATTATTTTACCAGATCGACTTTCACATGTGTTATTCCTTCTGCCTGCAATGCCCTTTCTCAGCCCAAACACCTCTGATCCTTCAAAACCGAGTTCAGACACCCCCCCATAAGTCTTTCTCGTGCTCCCATCATCTTCTCTATGCTGTTTCCATGCATCACATATTTCTTTCACTGTGCTACATACTGAATTAAAATATAAAAAGTCAAGGGGTGCCTGGGTGGGTCAGTCAGTTAAGTGTCTGACTCTTGATTTTGACTCCCCATGTCATAATCTCGTGGTCGTGAGATCAAGCCCCATGTAGGGCTCTAAGCTGACAGTACGGAGCCTGTTTGCGATTCTCACTCTCTCTCTCTGTCTCTCTCTCCCTCTCTCTCTCCACCCCTCCCCTGCTCACATGTGTGTTCTCTCTCTCTCTCTCTCCCTCTCTCAAAATAAATAAATAAACATTTTAAAAACTTCAGCAAAAATCAAATCCCTTAACTCTAAACCTAAGAGTCTAGTGAGGAGACCAACATGAAAACTAACAGTAACAATATAATAATGTCATTGCTATAAAAACTGAGAGATGATCTGCAAATTCCTTGGGCACAAGGTCCTCAGCTAGCCCCTCTCTTTGAGAGTAGGTGTCCTGTGAAAGCATTAGGGCCAACCAAATCCCTCACCCCAGTTTGGTAGATTTGAGGTTCACAGTACTCAGGAGATGAGCCCAGGGATTTAGAGATGGAAAGGGTTCCCATGTCTATGGGTCCACCTGAACTTGACCAAGCCTGCAGATCCCAGGTGTCATTCATGGTTTTGCCAGCAAGAGGTAGCAATCTCAGCTTCCTAGGCCTGCTTCTCCCCATGACTTCCCTGCTAGCAGCAAGCAGGAAGATGGAAGAATAGGTCTTCTAAACAGAGGGAAGTGAGTCATTCTACCTTCATCATCCACAGTCCTTGCACCACAGGGGACAATGTGCTCATTCCTCTTGCTCTTCAGCCCTAATTAATCTCTTCCTGCTGGCATGCCCCATCCTGCCCACCAGAGAATTCCATATCTCCTTCCCTCTACTTTTCCTAATCTTGGCTAGCTTTCAAAGTTCAACTCAAGTCCCTTTTCTAGAAAGCTTCCCTTGGCCACTACAGCCCATGCTGACCCCGTCTGCCCTCTGAAATGGTTTCCTTAGTTATCAGCCCATGGTGTAGCGCCCAGTTACTCAAATTCCAATTAGCTAGTCCTCTCCCCTCCACTGGCCTGGAGGACTCGTAGGGACACAGCCTTGCTAGGACAAGGCAGAAAAAAAAAAAAGGGACTTGAGTTCCAAAGCCAGTTTTATTGTATATTAGCTTTATGACCTTAGTCAAGGAATGGACTTCTCGGAGCCTCTATCTGCTCATCAGTAGTGCCTTCCCAGCAGGACTGCAGAGGGATTAAGGGAGGCAACAGGTACGAATCTCTAAGAACCTATAGGTAGTAGTAGTAGTAGTCTCTTGACCATCAGACACTCAAAAAAATTACCTTAATTTTTAGGCCTCCTTTCTTCCTTCCTTTGTTCATTGTTGTTCGAGACTACCCACTGCATGCAGCTCAGTGCTTGGCATATTGTGGGTGCTCAATAAATATGTTCCTCCTTCAGTACAGATTTCTTTTATGCCACTGAAGACAAGGGGGATGTCCATTCAGCTCACCTTGATACCCCCAGTACCCAGCCCTGTGCCTGTCATAGAGGAGGCCCTCAGTAATGATTGGTGAGTGAATGAACTGTGTGCTTTGGGAGTTCAGTGAAGAATGGGCATGTGGTGAAAGGAATGAGAAGAGCATCGACCTCCAAGCTGAACAAAGGAAGTTCTCTAAGGCATAGAGACTGGTGGTTTCCTATGGGACAAATTTTCTGAGCTGTTGTGAAGAAAGAGAACAGAACCATTCGAATGCCACCATTTTTAGGAGGTGGATGGAAAGATAAAGGGAGCATTGATAGAGAGTGATGGGGTCTTTAAAAAGTGAGAAATCTCTAGGAGTCCGCAGAGCCCTGATGCATAAGTGTGCTGGATATGCCTCGGATACACATTTTTTTTTCTGGCAGAACTGTATTTTACCTGCTGGCAAAGAGCAACATTTCACTTGTAGCACAGGAAAAAAAGCTGCAGAAAATCAAAAGGAAGCAGCAGGCAGGAACCTATAAACAAGTTCCACTTTCCCATCCCCTAGACAGAAAGCCTGGGACGAGAGTATTTTAAATTCTGCTCTGCAGTTTTTCTGGGAAAAGATGATTCCGTTGTAAATTATTGAACATTTCATTTAAGCTTCATAAATAAGAAACTCCGATGGAAACGTTACATGTTAGAGCCATTTGGCAACATATAATTTCTGTCTTACTCCCTCGATCTGTCACCCTTCATCTACGTCAGAGAATTTCTACTTCATTATAGGCAATTGAAGGTTTCAATCAGATGCTTAGGAAAAGTAGTTTATGTCCCAAAGGTAATCTAATTTCTCCAACCAAGGATGTACCTGGGACTCACTGAACATATTGACGGAGATAGATGTGTGCTTCCAATGTTTCCAGGGGCGTTGCAATCACCCACTCAATCTAGTGACAAGTACTCCACCCAGCCGGTGGCCAGCTACTCGCCGACAGCTGGGCTCCCTGAATCACCAGTTTTATCAGAGCCAACAGGCTAAGCCCCAGCAAACTGACCACAAGTGTGCCCAGGACTAGCCTCTGCATAGCTGGGACACACACAAATAAAGGACTCAAGATCTTGAAATATTTCTCTGAGTGCGGTAATAATAATACCGGCCACTATCGTCATTGGCCAGGCACTGTCCTGCACTTAATCTTCATGGTGACTGTCCGAGATAGATACCATTGGTTTTCCTATTCTATAGAAACTGAAGCCCAAAGATACTAAGTATCAAAGTGACACAGGTAGAAGGTGGCAGAGAATGAATGGTAACGTAAGTATGGCAGACTTCAAAGTCTGTCACTCTTCAAACTTTACCTCCACTGGTGTTGACACTTTAGAGGAAGAAAGAAGGAAGCGTTAAGAAGTGGGATGGAGCTGGTCTGAAAAAGGGAAAAGAGGGCTGGCTCGCATGCACTCCTTCAGGGGAGCCTGGTAGGTTCTGCCATACTCAGGCATAGGGACATTTATTGCTTTAGCTGGGCGAAAGCCCTACTGAGGAGGGGTTGCAGCGCCCTCTGGCTACCATGCAGCATTCTCCTTCATTAAACCGAGCCATTTGTTAAGGAAAGGCTGCTCAATGCATTTCCTGTCAAAATCATTCCTATTACCTCAGGATGCCTGGGGAAGTCACAGCTGCTCAGGGGAGGGGATGACCTTGGGGGAACAGTGGGACATTCCAATTCTCCTAAAAGCCCTTGAGGCCAGAAGTTTGAGTGTCGTCTCCAGCTGGTCATACACTTACTCTTTACCTTAGTGTCTTTTTATAATTTGATGGTGTACTGGTCCACTCCACCCCCACCCCAAATTCATGTCCAACTGGAACCTGTGAATGTGACCTTATTTGGGAATAGGGTCTTTATAGATGAAATAAAATTAAAATGAGGTCATAACAGATTAGGGTGGGCCCTAAATCCAATGTCCCCACATAGGGAGAATGCCATGTGTTACAGACAGAATGTTTTGCGCCCTCACTCCTACCCAAATTCATGTGTTGAAAACCTCAGGGGTGCCTGGGTGGCTCAGTTGGTTGAGCGGACAACTTTGGCTCAAGTCATGATCTCACAGTTGGTGGGTTCGAGCCCTGTGTCGGGCTCTGTGATGACAGCTAGCTCAGAGCCTGGAGCCTGCTTCAGATTCTGTGTCTCCCTCTCTCTGCCCCTCCCCTGCTCATGCTGTCTTCCTCTCTCTCTCTCAGAAAGAAATAAAATATTTTTTAAAAATTAAAAAAAAAAAAAGAAAACCTCATCAGATAGTGACTTTGGGAGGTGATTAGGTCATGAGCAAGTAGCCCTCATGAATGGGATTGGTGCCCCTATAAGAGACCCCATAGAGTTCTCTTGTTCTTACCACTGTATGGAAACGCAGTGAGATGATGGCCATCTATGACCCAGGAAGTGAGGTCTCACCTGATGTCAAATCTGTTGGTGCCTTGATCTTGGACTCCTCAGTCTCCAGAACTATGAGAAATAAATGTGGTTTAAGCCACCCAGGCTGTGGCAGCTGGTGATAGCAGCCGGAGCAGACTGAGACACCATGAAACAACCGAGGCAGAGCCTGGAGCAGAATGCCTAGCCTGGCCAGCAACCACCTGAAGCTGGAAGAGGCAAGGAACGATGCTCCCCCTTAGAGCCTTGGGAAGGAGCACTGCCCACCAACACTTTGATTTAGGCCCTTTACTCTCTAGAACCATGGAAGAATACATTTTGATTGTTGTAAGCCATCCCATGGTTATCATTTGTCATGGCAGCCACAAGAAACAAAACACATTCCAGTATTTTGAAAAGAACGAATGTTATATAAATGTGGAATAACACGATTGTCAGCCATGGCTCTTGTGGGCACACACAGAGTGCCCACCCAAAAATGCCCACCAGAAGGATCCAGACTCATCATGGGAGACCCCACAGGTGACAATTTGATCTTGTTGTGTTTTCCTACTATCTCACTTCTAGTAAATGAGGGTGAGTTTGGTGGTAGTTTGATGGTAGAATAATGGTCCCCAATGATGTTTACACTCTAATCCCAGGAACATGTGAGTCTGTCATCCTACAGACAAAAAGGAAATTGTAGGTGTGATTAAGTTATCTGGGTGAAGCTAATGTAAGAACAATGGTTCTTATAGAGAGATACAGGGAGATCAGAGTCAGAGTAGAAGATGGGTCAAGGGATACAGAGGTCAGAAAGAAAAACAAATGTGAAAATGTTATGCTGTTGGCTTTGAAGATGGATTAAGGAGCCACAAACCAAAGAAGACAGGAATCCTCTAGAAGCTGGGAAAGGCAAAGAAACAATTTCTCCCCCAGAGACTCCACTGGCTGCAACCCTGCTGAACCATTTAGACTTCAGACCTGCTGATGCTAAACTGTAAAATAATAGACTTGTGTTGGTTTGACCCACTAAACTGTGGTAATATGTTACAGCAGCAATAGGATATTAATACACCAGTCAAGTCAGCTATACTGAAAATGAATGTGAGGTTAGATTGGGAGACAGCCCATATAATTGCAGGTATCCTGGGAGGCTCCCAACGAGTCTTTGTATTAATCCCCCAGAAGATTTCCCCAGAGAAACTTACATCCTTTAGTTGGAGTTTTTGCATTTTTTCCATCTTCCCAGAGTCCCCCAGAAGTCAATCCTAAGATTGAATCCATAGCTTTAAATACCCTGTGTCTGAATTAACAACCTTGGTAGGGAGCCCACAGCAGCAAAGCTTCTGCCTGCCCCTATGTTAAAGGCCTGATAGCCTATCCATCCAGTGCTGTTCTCTAGAAGGGAATCCTGGAATCTTCATATAGTTTCAGTCCTTATCTATAAAAATGCAGATTGATGCCCACAATGTTCAAGAAATGCTTTAGTGGGCCCTGGGTGGTTCAGTTGCTTAAGTGTCTAACTGGCTCAGGTCATAATCTCAAGGTTCGTGGGTTTGAGCCCAGCATCGGGCTCTGTGCTGACAGCTCAGAGTCTGGAGTCTGCTTCAGATTCTGTGTCTCCCTCTCTCTCTGCCCCTCCTCCACCCCAGCGCTCTGTCTCTCTCTCCAAAATAAATAATAATCATGAAAAAAAAGAAATGCTTTAAAGGCCCATAGCCATACAACCCCTCTCAATTACACACTCTTTCAATTCACACGTTATACAAGAACTCCCTTCACCAGCTGTAACCAGCCTGAGACTCTAAGTACCTTTGGAAGACCTTCTACAGGAGAACACATTTCTAAAGGTCACTGACAAGGGCAGCCTTGCTGCTTTCTCGACGAGACCAGCAGCAAGAAAGGAGGTGTAAGGAGCACTTCATCCTGTTGACTTGGTATGGATTTCCTAAGTGGTGAAATTGGGATTTCCTATTAGGCAAAATCAGGAGGAGATTCAGGAAGGACTAAACACAAGATCTGTACAGGAGTCGAGCTTATTTTCTTCCCTCCTTTCTGCCTTCCCTACCACTGACATCCACACAGAATAATGTTTGTTTCTGCATCTACCAACAGATTTGGTGCCTGGCACAGAGTATGGAGTTGGAATATCTGCTGTCATGAACTCACAGCAAAGTGTACCAGCCACCATGAATGCCAGGACAGGTGAGTAGGGGGACTGTTACAGAGGAAGACCTGGATGCTGTGTAAGCCTGAGAAGCCACCGAGGCTTGTCCTGGCAAGGACTGGTCAGAAGGCCCCCTAATGAACAGGTCCCTGGATGACTGTGATCAGCCTAGGAACAACATCGACCTGCAGATCTTTGATCTCTGTGCCTAACATCTGCTATCAACATGCAGGATAGTCTCACTCACTTCCCCACAGACCTGTGCACGGTCTCCCATGGTCTGATGGGCTGTCCCCAGAGACGGAAAATCCCAGATCAGTTGGTGTCATAGCAAGCCTTTCTAGGATACCTCAAAGCAGGCAGAATGTGATGTCCCTCAGCATGGATGACAGAAACCCTCAGGAAGGTCATAAGGATGAAGGTTTAGACTTGGAAACAACCCATTAAACCTAAGGGCAATGGAAAAGTCCACTTAAGACCCTTACTACTCTGCATCTAGCAAATCTGCTTCCAAATTCTGAGTAAATTTCAAAACCACTCTAGGAACTTATGTATAGGCATCCTGGCATATGGTGGGGATTTTGAACCAATCTCTGCCCCAAGGCTCATTCCAGTGTAGACAACCTCTCCAAGAGAACCACAAGGACATGGATCCCCAGGAGTTCTCAAACCTAATCACCTGCACACCCATGGCCTGGTCAGTCAAAACGGCCTCAGGGACAGGGGTAACTACTATTGCCAGGAGTGCCACTTGATGGTGGCTCCTATTTTACCCTGGTTGGCTTGCTGAGAAAGGCTGGGAGAAAATGAATATGGAAAGCTTGATAATCAGCAGTCAGTTTTGTCCCAGAGGTAGATGTATTCCAGTTTTGTTGAAGCTATTAATGCCTTTATGCAGATTGTCCATCTATATACCAAGCCCTTGGCCCTCTTTCAAAGTGAAGGTGCTTAACAAAATGTGACAGAATTGTCAGGAATGACAAGCTAATCCTCATGGTCAGCAGGCCTGCTAATAGGTTAGAAATCGACAAGGAGGTCCAATCCCAATAAATACTGGCCCTTGTATGGAACTTGTGTAAAATAGGCCACTTGTGTTGATCCACAGAACTTGACAGTCCCCGAGACCTCATGGTGACAGCCTCCTCGGAAACCTCCATCTCCCTCATCTGGACCAAGGCCAACGGCCCCATTGACCACTACCGGATTACATTTACCCCATCTTCTGGGATTGCCTCAGAAGTCACTGTCCCCAAGGACAGGACTTCGTACACACTGACAGATCTAGAGCCTGGGGCAGAGTACATCATTTCAATCACTGCTGAGAGGGGTCGGCAGCAGAGCTTCGAATCCACTGTGGATGCCTTCACAGGTACCAGGGTAACAGAAATCCCAGCTAGGCTCAGGGATCAATGGATCTTGATATGAGAAGGTCATCTAGGCAACCTACTTTTCCAATGCCCCCATTTTTGTTTAGAGAAGGAGGAATGTGGGGAGAAAGGAGATAGAGGAGAAATTAACAAATACATCAAGAAGGAATGGTTGAAGGTAAGGGGGAGAGATGAGCAAGGAAATGGACATGACTGAAAATTTGTATCTTGTTTTCTAAAGCCTGGACATGGGGGTTGATTCTGTTTTTCCTTCTCTGCCTGATAAATCAGTGGACATTCAAAAGATCTAAGAGATCATGTTAAATTTCTCCCAGGATAAAGGTTTTAAATCCTGGGTGAGTATTATGAAGAAGTATTATGAGGTTTTACCCTGCTGAGGGCATTCGTTTTTCAATATATGGCTTAGAGAACAGAGATGGACAGGACCAGAGAGTGAGGGAATGAAAGCTCTGGGTCAGCAGGTGAAGATGTAGTCCTAATTGATAAGGAAATCAGGTCCCTTCAGTCAGATGGCTCTCCTAGCCCAGTGGTCCCACCACCTCATGTGTATTTCAGAACCATCATATTCTCTGCTTTGCAGGCTTCCGCCCCATCTCCCATTTGCACTTTTCTCATGTGACCTCCTCCAGTGTAAACATAACCTGGAGTGACCCATCCCCTCCAGCAGACAGACTCATTCTGAACTACAGCCCTCGGGATGAAGAAGAAGAGATGACAGAGATCTCCCTGGAAGCTACCAAGAGGCACACTGTCCTGATGGGTCTGCAGCCAGCCACTGAGTACATCGTGAACCTGGTGGCAGTCCACGGTACAGTGACCTCTGAACCCATTGTGGGCTCCATCACCACAGGTGAGGCTGGAGAGCTTGACAGCAGGTGGCGAAGGGGGTTCCTACAGAAGTCTTCAACAAGTCAATGAAATTTACAAAGAGAAGCCCCCCAGAGTAGGGGACTGCCTCACTTGGCTAGAGAGGGTCTGTGAGCCGTTCTGAAAAAGCTGCCTCTTCCAGGGCTGCATAAAATGTCTAAGAAGGGAAACTTCCATTTGGAAGGTAGGACAGACTTAATGTCTTAAGGAGGCCAGGGCTTGAATACATTGCTCCAGAGGTTCTCACACTACCAGCCTGAAGAGGGTTAACCTTCAAGAGGAAACTCCATCTCTTGACTGCTTGATAAGGTCACTTGTACAAATGACACTTCCTCAAAATTACATGGGATTAGCATGTAACCCTGTAGGAACCTGATACTCAGAGAATGGGCTTGATTTGTATGTTGTTTGGAAAACACAGGCACTCTGAGATTATTGTACCACATTCATCTCATCATCTCAGATGTAATCCCAGATAGGAGTATGCATGTGGGTGAGGATGTGTGTATTTGGGTGGTTTCCTATATACTGACAAGAACTCACTAACTGGACTAAGCTGAGCACTCAGCTGGTTTTGACCCTGAAGTCCTCCAGTAGTCAAAAAAATGAGGTATCCAGGACAAATGAAATACAGGTTAGGAAAGTGGATTTGTTCTGGACTCGTGCTCTGCAATCCCTCTATAGTCAATAGGCAGTTTTTCCAAACTGCCAAACTATAGGTGGCTGCTAAAAAAAATAAGAGGTACAGAGTTGGGTTTGTGTAAGAGAAGCTGCTCTAGGGAAAATGACTATGTTACTCCCAGTTCAAAAGAAAACATATGAACTTAAGGGAAAGTTCCAGTTGGCCTTGACACAGGTAATAGTTACTGTACAGCATAGAGCTTGACAATTCAATGCACTACTGTTAAAATATTCTCCATGAACATGGCTTTAGCCACACCTATGATGTTTCATTTGAAACTTCAGCCTAATCATGGCTTTGAGGATGCCCTAGTACAAAGGTCTTATCTGTCTTTGTGCCACTATTAGCCTCTTGGTCCACATGACACGAAGGATAAGAATTGCTTTCTCACACTGTGCTTTCTGTATTTTCCCCCACAAATGCTTGGATCCTTGTAGGAATTGATCCCCCCAAAGACATCACAATTAGCAATGTGACCAAGGACTCTGTTATGGTCTCCTGGAGCCCTCCTGTTGCATCTTTTGATTACTACCGAGTATCGTATCGGCCAACACAAGGTAATAAAGTTATTTGATTTCTCACAAATGGATGGGATTTGGAGCTAGGCAATGGTTGCTGTGGAGAACCACATATCCCAGAGGGTATCAACCCCCTCATTCTCCTCCTCCTCTCTGTAGCGTGCTCCTTCACAGTGAGAGTGGGCTGAGGAAGAGCAGGCAAGAAACCCTGAACTCACCAACCCCTCTCACAAAAGGCTTGACCATATTCACACAGAAAGTAGGTCCTCAACAGGCAGAGTAAATCATGGTAACTGGTCACCATTACCTAGACAGTCTAGTGAGAAACAACCTAAAAACTTCTGCCAAGATCCAGGGTCACATGCACTTTCTTGAGAGAGTGGTCCAAGACCAGAAGCCTGAGAGATTCCTAAAGACTCGGCTGAGCCAGGTGGAGATATAGAGGGAGCCACAGGGATGGTGGTCCCATTTCTGCCATTCCAGCCAAGTCAGGATTCAGAAGAGGTTGGCACAGACCTGCATCTTGCCAGCATCCGGCGGGTGCATGCTGCATTGTTAACAAGGTAGAGGGCATGCCCACTTCCAAGGAGGCAGTGGGAGACTTTTCTAGACTACCGTCTCTGGGCTGCATAGACCATTCTTCACAGTCCATGCCCTCTAGATGCCTTAAGAATACCAGCTTGTTAGAAAACTACCTAACCACTTTTTTTTTTCTGCTCCAAGGAACCTATAAAATGAGGGAGTGGTACCAGCACACAGGGTCTCCTCAAGCTCCAATATTCCCAGTCCTTGAACAATTTCTCTTCGTTCCCCAGCAAGCTCTGAGCTTTGCACCCATCTGCACTTCATGACTAAGTGCAGCCAGAAGCTTCTATGTAGATTATACCATGGGCTGTATTGAAGGATCTGCTGAACTTTAACAGTGGCTTCTGCTATTCCTTAGTGGGACGGCTGGACAGCTCAGTGGTGCCCAACACAGTGACAGAATTCACCATCACCAAGCTGTATCCAGCCACTGAATATGAAATAAGTCTCAACAGTGTGCGGGGCAGAGAGGAGAGTGAGCGCATCTGCACCCTCATTCACACAGGTAGGCGTGTCTCCCTGTCATGAGCCAAGTCAGGATGCTGGCTGAGGACCCGCAACAGACAGAGGAGGCAAACAGAGGAGTTGTTCTGGCTAATACCGAGGACACTGGTCCTGGGCTCAGACCCTCCAGTCTTGGGTGCTCCTCTGACTCACTGTGTGATACAAAGCAATATGCGATTTCTCGTCCCACTGATAGTCCTAATACTGGGAGTTAAGACCTTTTTGGTTTAGGATAGAAATTTTCATGGAATTTCCAATAAGAAAAGTGATGTTTTAAAGACACATGATGGAAGTGAATTCCAGAACAGACATCTGAATCATCACATCTAATTTTTTAAAACTTTTTTAATGTTTATTTTTGAGAGAGAGAGAGAGAGAGCGAGCAAGTGGGGGAGGGTCAGAGAGAGAGAGGGAGACACAGAATCTGAAGCAGAATCCAGGCTCTGAGCTGTCAGCACAGAGCCCAGTGCGGGGCTCAAACTCATAAATGGTGAGATCAGACCTGGGCCAAAGTCATACGCCCAACTGACTGAGCCACCCAGGCAACCCCTCACATGTAATTTTTTTTAAAACTCAGTCAAGTAAATTTTACCTCAGAGAATAAAAAGTTAATTCTATCAGTAATAACCCTTGGGGTCCTGAAACTCTTCATCCTCTATGGCCAGAAACCGCCAAGTGACTGCATTTGCTATTGCTTTGGGCTCAAAAGGTTGGTGGCCTTCCTTTGGAAAGTGAGCCCCTTGAATGCGCCTGAGGACAGGGCTCCTGTGGCAGCTCCGCTGCTGTTTCTGTCAGCCCATCATGCAGAATTAGGGAAGATTTGCAGTAGAAGTCACTGGCGGGGACAGCCAAAGTTTCCAGTTCCCCAGACCCCAGCTATAAACTCCCAGTTAAGCTATCCTTCCCACAGCACATGGGAAAACATCCGGCTTGCCTTGTTAGATCATCTGGGTTTCCTGAGGCTGCTTAATTTCCTCAGAGAATGGCATTTCCCAAACAAGGGAAAGGTGACTTGGAATTCCTCACTGCTTTTGTAGATACTCTCACAAGGCCCAGAAACATCTGTAAAGTAATAGCCAGAGAAACAGTCCTTCAGAATGTTTCAGAACCTCAAGAAATTATTCTTCTAAAAGACACCACAGGGTATTCCTGTCTTCTTCAGTCTCCTCCCAGGCCTGTGACTACGGATAAGCCAGCAATGTTTTTGGTCCAATCTTTCCTTTCCATCAAATTATCTGTGACTATTAAAGCATCAAGAAATATTGACCCAAAGTGATGCCCAATGAGTCAAAAGAACACCCCTCTCATCTTCCTGAAAATCTCAGAAAGTCATGGTAAAGAAATTAGGCTTTTTCTCTTTGACAATAAAATGGATTTTAAGAGCCTCTTACCCCCAAAGATAAAAGAAAGCAGCAACTTGGGTCAAAACACTTCATCTTAGGCTCTTGGTTATAAGCAGCAAGTATCTGTAAAGCATGTATTCAGTAGTACACCAACCCAAACCACCATCCTTCAGGTTCAAGCAGAGTTATTGTGGCAACTTCCAATAACATGATGGCCCACAGAAATGCCTTAGCTTGTTGTTTTAATGTAGGTCTATGGTTTTGCAATTTGGATAAATTACTACTCCTTCAGGGTCTCACGCTTAATCTGAGGGATCAAGCTAACTGTAGTCTCCCAAGACTTTTCTTCTTTGTCTCTTCTCATAAGGTTGCATTTGAAGAACTTGTTGAAGACACAGATGATGGATGCAATTCAGATATTAAAATTGAACAAAATTTCGCAGCTGTTGCTTTCAAATGAGGAATACAGGCAAGCTATAGAAACCTTCAGTTAGAAGGTCAATAGCACATCTTGGTCCCCAGAAGTAAATTACATGATACTTGGGTTGAGTTGATACCTAAACTATTATAATACCGTCCATTTCTAAAATAAATCCCAACCTATGGAAGGGAAGCATGGTAAGAAACATATGTGTAGAACATGGGCAAATAAGAATAGGAACACGGTCCCATGATGAGCAAACTCTGTTCCCCATAACAGGCACTACTGGCCTTCAGCCTGGAAGACTCCCCTTGACTCTCTTTGCCACAAAAAGGTTACTCAGAACTCAATACAGAGGGATCCTGCAGTAAAGCAATCATCATATGTGGTTTTAGACGCAACCTGAGTCCCATTCAGTCATTCCATGAGCATTTATTGTGTCCTTTGTAAGTACTAGGCGCTGAAGATACTCCTTGACTTCATGGAACTCCCACACTTCCCAAAGTTCAATAGAGATCATTCCACAAAGCATGCCCCTTGTATCCGTGAAAGTGCAAATAGCCTGGGAAGCAAATTGTCTCAATACCTAAAGGAAGATAGCAATTCCTGTATGTTCTGAGTTTCTCCCTCTAGGTTTAAAGGTCTAAAGCACAACAGCCATGCCTTGGAATCCCCCATAACACCTGACAGCGCTCTGCCTGTAAGAAGTTAATGAATGACTTAAAAGAAGTTCTGAGACCAACCAGGACAGAACTGGGTACTTGGGAGGAAGGAGGAAAGGGAGAAGAGGATGAGATCAGAAGGGGAGAAAGGAAAGAGGTCTCCACTCACTTCATCATTTTGCGTGGCACAGCATCAGACGTGTGTGATGGGGGAGGCTACAGGAGATAGTTTGTTGCAGTGCCTCCCACATTTAACTTGATATTCTCTGGTTCTGTTTCAGCCATGGACAACCCTGTGGATCTGATTGCCACCAACATCACTCCAACCGAAGCCCTACTGCAGTGGAAGGCACCAGTGGGTGAAGTGGAGAACTATGTCATTGTTCTCACACACTTTGCAGGTGAATGTCTACAGGCTGTGCACTGGGCAGGTGGGAATGGTGGGGACTGGGGCTGAAGACTCTTAGGACAGTTTTTCTTTTTAATTTTTAATGTTTATTTTATTTTGAGAGAGACAGAATGGAAGTGGGGGAGGGACAGAGAGAGAGGGAGACACAGAATCTGAAGCAGGCTCCGATTCTGAGCTGTCAGCACAGAGCCCGATGTGGGGCTCAAACCCACAAACTGCGAGATCATGACCTGAGCCGAGGTTGGCCGCTTAACCAACTGAGCCACCCACGCGCCCCAGGACAGTTTGTTTTTTAAAGGACATTTTATCAAGCTGAGGGACATACTAGAAATTTTTCTGCTTTACTTTCACTGTAAAGCTCTGAAAATGTCCCCAAACTCTGCAAATGGTACGAACTATGGGAATTCAGAAGGCTGGATCTGAAAGGTATAAGAAGGGCACATAAAGGCAAATATAAAAAAGAAAAAAAAAAAACAGAAATAGCACTTGGAAGACAAAACTCAGAACTGAGCTAAGACATGGCCCCAAATGCTATGGGCTGGAACACAGACTTTTCTAGATATTTATAGAGCAAGAAAAACACTAAAGTACTGTGCATGGAGCAGATAATTTATGGTAACAGGTGACAAAGGATCCAGACCTAGCAAACTCCTGTTGCTTTAGTCTTATTTGTCCATGTCCAACCTGAAAGGTTGATCCAGCATGAAATCTTGCTTTTCAATGTCTTCTTCCCATGCTTGTTCACCTTACACTATTTGAAGTTGAATGAAGAAGCACAAAGCAAAATAGTGTTGAGTAATTCAAGTGTCTAGGCCTAGGAAAATTATTTTCCTCACTAAGTTAAACATGTGATCACAGAATTCTTGTGGGTTATACCCGGGAATCCAGAGAGCAAAGATACCAGAGGACAAAAGATAAGCAGATGTCTTAATTTTCAAAAATGACAGAGGAAGTCAGTTCTCATAAGCTGCAAAGTAAACAGAGTGTCAAAGCTTGGGAAAATAAAAGCCAAACAGACTATTAAATAAATTGGGAAAAGAAGTCATGGTTGTTACATACCAGTACAGGTCCACTAAGAATATGTTTTACCAGAACCACTTGATGTCTTTTTTTTTTTTTTAATTGGCAAATCTTCTAGCACATTTGAATTTCAGCAAGGCATTAGAAAAGCCTACTTATCACTTAGATGGAAAAATACATGATGGATCGTATTTGGAGTTAGAATTGTAGCTGATTGGATGGCTCTCCTCAAAGAATGAATATCATGACTATAGATACCCCTCTATGTGGATGTGCAATCCATGTCAACTCCCGCCACCCCTCCTTGCAGGTCACAGGCCTGCGTTTCTGAACTCTCACCATGTCTGCCCAACCCACCATGTGTTTGCATGTGTCATTTCCTCTACCAAGAAATTATCTCCCTACTTGTCTGCCTAGACAAATACATTCTTTAAGTTGGTTTCAACACTACCTCCTCTGTCAAAACTTCCAGTAGTCCCCCAAGGTAGATAGACCCACCTGCTCACAGGTACAAAGTACATGATTCCAGGGCCGCCTGGGTGGCTCAGTAACATAAGTGTCTGACTTCTGCTCAGGTCATGATCTCACGGTTCAGCTCTGCTGACAGCTCAGAGCCTGGAGCTGCTTCAGAGTCTATGTCTCCTTCTCACTCTGCCCCTCCCCCACTCCCACTCTGTCTCTCTCTTTTTCAAAAATAAATAAATATTTAAAAAATTTTAAAAAGGACATGATTCCATCATACCAATTAACTTCTATTCAGTTAACAAATACTTTCGATGCCCTCAAAGTTAAGACAGGCATTCAACAAGGCTGTACGGATTCAGAGACAGAACACAAGTTCTTCCCTTCACAGAACTCACTGCTGGTAACGATGAAACCAATACATTGGTACCACCCAATGTGAGCAAGGTCATGACACAGGCAACCACAAAACAGATGGATCGCTCATGGGGGGTAAGGGTGTTGAGGGGGAAAAAGAGGGCAGATCTTAGATAGTTAGAGAAGGAGACTAGAGGAAAGGGAATTCCAAGAAAAAAGACCAGCCTGAGTGCATTTGTAGGGATATGAGAGAACATGAAGACTTTCAAGAACTGCCATGGTTTGAGAGGGTGGGAGCAGTGACCACTGGCAGGTTGTTGCAAATGAGGATATTAAAAAGTTAGAGTCATTGTGTATGTTCTTTCAAAGAGCTGGTGTGGCTTTTAACTTGTTTGCATGCCTTCTATACCGTTAGATCACAAGGAACTTGAAACCCCCTGCCCTACCTAGTTTGGAGAATTGTTTTGTAAATTTTCATAAACGCTGAATGACTTGGGAGTATTCTAAAGACACAAGAAAGGGCTTGGCCCTGCTCTAGTGAATAGTCATTTTTATGTTTTTTTAACATTTATTTTTGAGAGACAGGCAGAGCACAAGGGGGGAAGGGCAGAGAGACAGGGGAATCCAAAGCAGGCTCCAAGCTCTGAGCTGTCAGCACAGAGACCAACGCGGGGCTTGAACCCACAAACTGTGAGATCATGACCTGAGCCAAAGTCAGACATTTAACCGACTGAGCTACCCAGGCGTCCTTCTAGTGAAGTTTTACAGACAGCATGAGTGAATACAGAGAAGACATGTTTATAACATTTGTGTATAAAACAAAACTAGGTAGTCACAGATATTGTGATAGCCCTGTATGGTGACTGACGGTAGCTATGCTTGTGATGAGCATAGCATAATGTATGGAGAAGTTGAATCACTATGTTGCATACTTGAAAATAATGCACCATTTTGTATCAGCTGTGCTCAGATTTTTTTTTTAACTGCAATCAATAGAATCCAAATTCAAATATAGTTCAATAATCTGAAACAGTGGTCCAAAACTCAATCGACAAGGCAAAATACAGTAGAAATAAATGCAAAGCTCTTCCCATGGGTGCAAGAAATCAACAAATTTAGAATTGCCACATACATGTAATGGTGGTTGGGGGTAAGTTTTCTCAGCCTAGAAGTGAGAGGGCTTGATTTGGAGGTGTGGTGGGGAAGAAGGAGCCATGGAGAAAGAGGATTCAGCTTGTCTTTGTAACCCCCGAGGTTTGAGTGAAGGCATGGAAAAGACAATTTGGCTTCCAAATAAGGAATACTTTTCTCAATTAAGATGCAAAACATGATGAGAGGAGATGCTTGTATGGAATGCGATGCTAAGCCAAATAACCTTTAAAAGATGTTTTCCAAAACATCTCCAATATTGAATCTTTATGAATTGTCTTTGGATTTGATAAGCCTTTCCCAGGTTGAATCACCATATTCAATTCTTGTCCATGTTCATCTGATTTCAGTTGCTGGAGAGACCATCCTGGTTGATGGGGGCAGTGAGGAATTCCAGCTTGTTGGCCTGCTCCCTAGCACCCACTATACTGTCACTATGTATGCCACCAGTGGACCTCTCACCAGTGGTACCATCAGCACCAACTTCTCTACCCGTGAGTACACGGTTGGCTGTATAGCCAGCATCCCTCGATGCTTTTGCAGATCCTGAAACTTATCCATCTTCCTGTAGTGGACTAGATTTGAGTCTGTAGGCCTTGGACAGCGCAGCTATGAGCTGTTCGTATTTCAGTTTGACTGCTGCCCAAATGCCAGTGAGCTGTGGCTCTCGGGCAGCAGACGTATGTCTATTTTCTGCTCTCATCCTGGGTCTGGCTGACAGCAGGAGAACCAGGCCAAGAGAGGCCAGTACTGGAAATGCAGCTGACCCAGAAAGATCTGATGCATATAAAAGGGCTTGAGTTGGATACAGTTGCTGGGTACAATCATGGCCAGAAGAGTAGACAAAGGTATAGATGTGGGGATGTTCTAAGTTCAAGAGTGAACTCACAGACATGCAGATTTGATTAGGTCATGATTTCAGACATAGGTCAGATTGGAAGGAGTCACACCTAGGCCCAGAGGCCCAGGTGAGGGAAGAGGGGAATAGCTGCAGGAATGACCATGATACTGACTGATCATCTTCTGACTCAGAAGCACTCTCTTTGCTCCTGTCTAAGCTAAAACTGGGGTCAGCAGGTAAGCAGCCCAGAGACTATGTAGGTCGGCAGATAGATACATGTACCGTGAATCAAAGGGAAAGGAGCTGGAGAGGAAGGTACTCTTGACACTTTCTCTTCTTTATAGTCCTGGATCCTCCTGCAAACCTGACGGCCAGTGAAGTCACCAGACAAAGTGCTCTGATCTCTTGGCAGCCTCCCAGAGCAGAGATTGAAAACTACATCTTAACTTACAAATCTGCCGATGGAAGCCGCAAGGTGAGATTTGTCCATAAGGGAGATTTTTCTATCAAGCAATCCAAAGGGAGCAAAGTGGATTTCCCATGATGGAGACAGACATGCTGTTGAGGAAAAGGCCTGAGTCTGTATGCCAGAGATTTGGGGGCTGGTCCTGGCTTCTCTACTACTCTCTTTACAAGTTGAGACAAAACATGAAGCCTCTCTGAGCCTCAGTTCCTGCTCTGGATCATGGGGGTGTGTACCCCTACAACTTCACTTGGTTTTGGGTGGTGTTTCCAATATGACAATGCAAAGCACATTGGAAACTTCCAAGCCCTATAAGTACATAGTTTTTAGGAAAAAATTTCACTAGCAGGGCCAAGCAAACACTAGCTGGAAACCAAATTCAATAGTCTTTTATGCCTCTTGATAAGCATTATAAAGGCTCCATCCATAGCCTGCAGTGAAAAGATGACAAATTTCTGTGTTGTGTGATCAATTGAAATAGTACTTCTAGAGCAATGGTTGTCAAACTTCTGTTTGCAATGCAGTCTTTTTTTTTTTTTTTTTTTAAGTGAAATAGTATTCAGGAGCAGAATATACAGAATTGATTTAAGCAGAGCTAGACTGTTGGACATGGAGTAGGGAGTCCTAGGATTCTGCCTCCCTGGGTTCTAAGGAATCTAATACAGTTGAAAAACCACTAGATTTGATCATCCACGTGCCTACCTTTATGCCGATGTGCATCTGCAGTAGGAGTTGCCTGAATCTCACACAGGAGCTGTCCTCTCTGCCCATTGGCTTGACTTTGAGCTGTGGAATGGAGAGCACACAGTGACCGTGGCTATATGAACTAGCTGGCCATGGGCTTGGCTGTCTCTTCCCAGCTCCTCTCAATCACACGCCAGTCACTCCCATCCACCTGCCTTCCTCGCTTGTTCCCCAGGAGCTGATCGTGGATGCAGAGGACACGTGGATCCGACTGGAGGGTCTGTCTGAGAGCACAGACTACACGGTGCTCCTGCAGGCGGCCCAGGACACTGCCCGGAGCAGCCTCACGTCTGCCACCTTCACCACAGGTGAGACACACTTCCCGGTGATGCTTTCTTCTTCCCTACAGGATGTCTCACTCCTCAGCAACTTCTGCTGAGACGCTATCAGGGAGGAACCCATCAAAGAACTCAAGTGCCTCTTCCTGTGAAGGAAAATAATGATTTCCTCCACTCCCCCTTTCTCCCCTTCCAAGGCTCTGCCAGGAAGCTTCTCACTACTAAGGCAACCATAGGAACCAGCAGTGCAAATCCCTGGTCCACCTAGACCCACTAAGTGCACCAAGTAAAGACGTCAGGTTCTTGTTCAGATTTTCTGCAAGTGTTTTCCCAGCAAAGTTCATTCTTCCCTCCTTCCTTCTTTCCTTCTTTCCTTCTTTCCTCTTTCCTGTTTTCCTTCCTTCCTTCCTTCCTTCCTTCCTTCCTTCCTTCCTTCCTTCCTCTGCTGCCTGTAATCAGAGAATCACTTAATAAAAGTATGGATAGTATGCCCTCTGTATTAAATCCAAGGTTCTCCATTCACAAAGCACTTTTGCATTCCTATGGCCCAATTCAGTCCTTGTAACAACTGATGAAGAGGGCCTTATATATCCCCATTTCACAGATGATGAAACAGAGTGCACAGAAATCAAATAGCATACATGGCTAGTAAGTGGCTGGGTCAAACTAGAACCAAGGTCTTTTACTTCTAAATCCAGCTGCACTTACTTTGTTCCATCTAACTATCAGCAGAATATACCTGAAAATGCCCTTCAGGATAATATCCAAAATCTATAAGGAACTCACCAAACTCCACACCAGAAAAACAAACAACCCAGTAAAGAAATGGGCAGAAGATATGAACAGACACTTCTCCAAAGAAGACATNAAAAAAAAGATACGTAGACCAATTGAAAAAATTATTTTGCCCATCTCATTGGAAATAAATTTCTGATCAAGTTTTACTTTATAAAAAAGAAAAGAAAAGAAAAGAAAATGCCCTTCAGGAGTAAGTGTACCCTAAGGTGTATAACAGGAAATAAACTAAGATCAAACCTTTGAGAGCTATTTGACAGGCACTGCTCTGACTGCATTACATGTATTATCTAAGTCAATCCTTACCACATCCTATGAAGTATATTCTATTATCCCTATTTCCAGATGAGGAAATTGGGCCACACAGAGGTGAGGCAACTCACCTAAGACCACATAGCTCATAAGTAGGAGAGCCAGGGTTTGACTCCAGTTGATCTGGTTGTGGGGATAGTGCTATTAACAATCCCTTCTGCCATTTCCCACAGTACCTCTCTATCATCCATAGGGTAGGACTGCCCAGTCCAGACTTTGTACTGTCTTCTTACCCCACATTCTGGAGGTGTGGCTGTGCACATGTGTGGGGCAAGTGTGAGAACACCCCTTATCCCTAGATGTGTGTCTGCCTGCTGTGTCAGAGTACCAGGATGGTACTCCTGGCCCTGCCTCAGAGCCCATCCCCTCATCATCAGAGGGAGGTGACAGAATATCCCCTATCCCTCCCCAGGTGGCCCTCCCTATAGTTTTGTCCTAAATGGTAAAGCAGGACACTGAATCAAATACACCAAAATGTCACCGGTGGTTCTTCAAGGCGGTGAGATGATGAATGAGTTCTCTTTTCCCTTCTTTTTTATATTTTTAATACCTTACAAAATGTCTACAATGAACACATCAGTCAGAAAAATGATTCTTTAATTAAAAAGTAAAAATAAGCTGAGGCACCTGGGTGGCTTAGTTGGTTGAGTGTCCAACTCTTGATTTTGGCTCAGGTCATGATCTCATGGTTCATGGCATCGACCCCCGCATCGGACTCTATGCTAACAGTATGAAGTCTGCTTGGGATTCTCTCTCTCCTCTCTCTCTCTCTACTCCTCCCGTGCTCATGTACACACACACTCTCTCAAAATAAATAAAGAAACTTTAAAAATAAGCCTTGGTCACAAGGCTTGCCACAAGTTGGAGGCGTATCTTCACCAAGTGGAACTTGGAGGACACTTGATCCCTTTAAGGGGCTGAAGTCAGTTATGTGCCTCCCCCATGCTCTTTCATGGAGGGGCTTAGCTCAGCATCAAGGTGCTACCTTACTTTGTTCCAGCCCTTCACTGCATACTCACAGGTGTAAGGGTCCCCCATGGTCCTCTGTACTACCACCCAAAGACCCATGGATTGGAGCTTTTCCCTGAATTAAGAATTTCTTTCCCACAAAAACGACACAGATGACAGAAAAAAACAGAGCCCCCAATTTGCATATTTATTAGGTCCAAACTAATCATTTCATCCCCAAAGTGCATAGGTTTCAGTGCTCTCTCAGTGTAGTATGAGCTACGATTCCTTCCCTTGTAATGCCATAGCTAGTGCGGGTGAGCAGCGCAAGAACACGCCTGAGGTTTCTCCAGCATCTTGCAGCTCTGCCTTGCTCCAGATCCACCTGGGCTGTAAAAGTGTACCAGCTTCTGTGCCCACCCCTGGTCTTTCAGACGCAAAGCTGCCCCCCAGGTGTGTAATAGCTTGGGTCTGGGATCCCACATCCAGCTGGAGGCTTAGCCAGGTCTAATAAGCAGAGGGTGAACAACTCATGGAAATCCATAGAGGAGGCAAGGCTAGTGGCTTTGCATGGGGACAGTGCAGAGGGGCCATCGGAATGTATTTAGGTGTTTGTGTCTTTGTGTTCATGAAACTCCAGTTGACAGTGGGCTCCTGGAGCATGACCAACACCAACTCATGAGAAAAACTGAGGAGCCCACGTTCCTGTATAATGAGCATAGCTACCAACTACTACTACTACCGTGGTACATGGCAAAGATATATCCATGTTTGGAAGCCTTTGCAGAGCTTTACTGTAAAGCTCAAATTTAAATTTAAATCACTGATGTGTACCACACCCTGCTGGCTTTGTCTTTGAGATTTATCAGAACCCACTGAAATGACCGGTTGCAGAATGAAAAGTTTGTGGGCAGAAGCAATGCATATGGAAGTACCTTGCACAAAGCCTGATGCACAGCAGACATAATAAATGCTGGTCGAATGGAATAGTTAAATCCCAGCTGCAGAGCATGGAAGAGGGGTTTCTGGTGAAATAAAGCTGTAGAAGGAGATTTTCAACATCCATCACACGGATGGGACAGGCAGAGACGTACTGCCTGCACAGTGTGGTGCCCAAAGTCCCTCTAATTTCAGGTTCTCTCTGCCACCCCCCAATGCAAATTTCCCTGAATAGATTATACTAGACCTACACAGTTGTTCCCATGTCAACATTAGTGAGCCTTCTCTGCTTGAGCCATGCCCCTTCCCTACCTTTTCTAACCACCCCTTTCTTCTCCCCTGCCCAAAGCAAATTTTATTAAGGAGGAAGAGAATACAAGAGTACCAGCTTCCTAAATGTGGGGATCAGGATGTTATCAAGAGGGAGGGGCATTTGGGTGGCTCATTCGGTGAGAGTCCAACTCTTGATTTAGGCTCAGGTCGTGATCCTGGGGGTCATGGGGTCGAGCCCTATGGAGATTGCTTAGGATTCTCTCTCTTTTCTCTCCCTCTCCCCGCCCCCAACCCTTCCCCTACTCTTGTGCATGCACATGCATTCTCTCTCTCTCTCTCTCTCTCTCACACACACACACACCCCCCCACACACACACACAAATAAAAAAAAAGAAATGAAGGAAAAGTTTGAGGTTTGCTTAATGGGTGGCTTGAGCCAGATGCCTTGAGGAAGAATCCAGGAGAAGGGGCCTTCAGCACCGGGGGCAGGTGTTTCTCATCCCAGAACTCTCCTGTTAGCCCCATTGATCTCTTAAAGGTCTCTGGAGATCAGATTCCCTCTGAACTGTGGTCTCAGTGGCTTCACCTTCAGCCTAATTCTGCCTCCCCTGACTCGAAGCACATCCCAGCTCATCCTCTCCGTTCCTCTCTAACTCCCCCCCAACACACACACACACTCACACACACACACACACACACACACACACACGGAAGCCACATAGCTCGCCCTGTCCACTCTATCTGCGGGCCACTGTTTGCCTAAAAAGAAAAAAAGGAGGAGGAAGAGGAGAAAAAGAGGAGGAGGAAAAAGACGGAAACAGAGGAGGAGAAGGGAAGGGGAACTAGAAGAAGAAAGAAACAAAAACAAAGAGCAGAGAATCTTTGCACATACTTGAAAGATTGAAGGGCTGCCAGTCTGAACCCCATGAATTATTCCTGCTGAGCAAGAGGTCTGAAAAACACCAGAGCCTCCTTTGTGACGGCACATCAGGGCTGATGGATTTAGAGGCTAATTTCATTCTAGTAACAGGCATCCTTTCCGACTTCATTGACAGTACCTGAGCTTTCCACTTAGCAGCATCCTATTCTTAGGATGGGATGCTGTCAGCTGATTGTTCTAAGCATTTTCCATGCCTTGCCTTATGGAACAAAAGAGCCTAGAGCTGGGCCCCTGATTGGCCTTCCTCCACTGACAAACCCTCATCTTGCCTTTGGTGGGCTCACCTCAAGCAGATGTCTATTTAATGGTCTGGAAAGAAAAAGAGCTGAGATGCTTTTAAAAATAAAAGTAAAAGAGAGAGCGAGAAGAAAAGAACTCACTCCCACAAAACCCCAGAAACTTTCTTTGATCAAGATGTCTTCCCTTGCTGCATTCCTGCCACAGAGCATAAACCCATTTCATTCTTTCCGTCATGTTAATAGCTGTCTGTCCTGTTGTCTCTGGTGTTTGCACAAGGCTCTTGGGGGGAATTTTATACAAGTAGTATGGAAGAGAAAAAATATGGATACATTATTTATAATTTACTGTCGCCTGAAATTTCATTCAAGGTCTACTTGTCTTTCAGAAGCATGAATATAAATGAGGAAACAAATATTCCCCATAGAGCAACAGGGACTTGGTGAAATGATCTTCTGAGAGGCTCATTTCATTGTCTCTTTTAATACCATAAGAAGCAAACAAGACGCTCACGAAAGCTTGTCCTCAGAGACAGTGAACACTATAAAATAGGTTGTCTTGACCTTGAGGTTAAGCGAAGACAATCATTTGTGGAGGTACCGAGAGATGAGTAATGAGAAGTTTTCTTTATTGCCTTTGCTCCAGTCCTATCCCACATCCAGGCTGAGTGGCTCTCTGGGGTTTTTCGGGAAAAGCTCTGGGAATCTACGTTAACACAAGCTTCAGTTTTTGAAGCTGTAAAAATTAATGAGGATTGGCAAATCCTAGGTCCCTGGACAATAGATAGTGGGTCATGCAAATCCACGTAATTATCAGTTGGGAATCCCAGTGACCACTGTGCATTGCTTTCTACTCTTATTTATATCACACTTCCCCCTTCACCAACATAGGGAACTGAAGAAGATTCTCTGTGCTCCACTACTTAGAAACAGCTGGAGTGCTAGCTTCACTGAAATAAGCAAACCCCCAAAAGGAGAGGTCCACCTTCTCCTTTCTTGGATACCTGACTGTGGGCAAGGAGGCAGGGCACTAAGCACCCCATTTGAACAAACCATTCCCATCCATGACCCACAAGGGCCCTGTCTACTTTTATGCACTTATATCTTACTACTTTGGTCTCTTCTTCTGCCTTCTACACACAACCATTCTGAGGCGTTGAATTTGTGTCCTTTTGTTTATACATGTTTGTGAAAAATGCATTCTTGGAAAAGTTTTGAATATATTGTAAAGGTGTGCAAATGGCACTGGATTACATAATTCATTCCCTGCTCTCTCATTTTCCACTCAGCACTGTTTTTAAGATCCACTAATGCCATTGTTCAGGGATCTAGTCTCTTCCTTCCAACTGTTGCAAAATACTGCATGCTGTTCACCCATCACATGTTACCTCTCCATTCTCCCAAGATAGACATCAGATAGTCCCCAACCTTCCACACCACAAATGGCGCTGCAAAAAATACCTTATGTGTGTCCACTTACGAATCAGGGAAGCAACACCTTTGGGATATACTCCCAGAAGAGGAATGACTGGGTCACGGGGTACCTGTTTACATGGTTTAACTAAGTATTGTTCTTTGGGATGGCTATGCTAGTCCACGCTTCCTACAGCAGTTCATGACAGCTCCTGTTTCCAATGACATGATCCAGCTTTGTAATTTTTGACCATCTAATGGGCATAATTGATATTTCATTTTCTACTTAATTTCTTTAAATAATAACAAGTTTGAGTTTAATCATCTCATCTATGCTTGTTAGCCTTTCGAGTTGCCTTTTTCTGTAAATTGCTTGTGCATACAGCCTATCTTTCTCCAGTCCCTGTGGTAAGTTAGTATTGCCTATCAGTATTTGAGGTTTGGAAGTCTTTAAGTCTTTCCCTGCCTGTGGGACACAAAGATATTCTTCTATATGCACTTTTATTAACTTTGTAGAGTTTTTATATTTTGTCTATTTTGTATGTGGTATTGATTTGTGGTGCTTTACTGTATATTAGGTTTCTATATGTACATGTATCTGTCTCTGAACTCTGAACTCCATATTCTAGTCCATGGTCTATATCTGTTCTTTTGTCAACACTAACTACATTGTGTCTTAATATCTATCACTCAATATCTTAACATTAATATCTCAATATTAATATCACTTTTATTTTTCTAAGTCACCTCAGCTCTTGGTGACCTTCATTTCTCCATAGGCATCTCAAGTTCCACCAAAGAAATTTTGTCTTGAATTTAGACTGGAATTGCAATGAATTTCTAATTTGGAGAGAACTGACATATTTAGAATACTAAGTCATCCCTTCTAAAAGTATACAATGTATCTTCATTTATTCAAATCATCTTTGTGTTCTTTAATAGGATTTTAAGCATTTTTCTATAACATTATGTTCTTGGCTAATTTCTAAACAACTTATAATTTCTTATTGTGTGGTGACTTTTATTGGACTCTAAAAAATATTTTCTATTTTCTTATTGCTGATATGGAAAGATGCTATGGATTTTTGTATATTGATCCCATACCCAGCAATCCTGCTAAGTTCTTTTATTAATTCTAATTATCTATTATTTCTGTTGATATTTTTAGGTAAATGTTTTGTATCATTTACAAATAATACTGGTTTTATCTATACTTTTCTAATCCTTATACCTCTTATTCATTTACTTTTCTTTTCCTGTCACATTAGCTGAGACCTCAAGAACTATGTTAAACTGAACAGTGATATTAGATAACTTGACTTGTTCCCATTCTTTTTTTTTTTTNGCGCCCCGACTTGTTCCCATTCTTAAAGGGAATGTTTAGTTGCAGCTTCATGTTGCATACTTTTTGCTAAGTCTTCATTTTTAAGTTTTTTTTAAATGGGAAAATTTTAAAAAACTAAGATTTTCTAAAATAAAATAAATATAGAGGTCCCTGGGTGGCTCAGTCTCTTAAGTATCCAGCTTTGGCTCAGGTCATGATCTCGTGGTCCATGAGTTCAAGCCCCACATCAGACTCTGTACTGACAGCTCAGAGCCTGAAGCCTGCTTCAGAATCTGTCTCCCTCTCTCTTTGCCCCTCCCCCACACACTCTCTATCTCTCAATAATAGATAAACATTAAAAAATGTTTATTAAAATAAATATATAATTGTCTAATCTTAAATAAACCAAGATAATATTTGCTTAGGTTTGAAGTTTAAAACACTTAAGTTACAGAATTTTCTTCTATTTGAAACTAAAAGTTTTGTCATAAACTTTGTGGTTAAACTTTATCAAATGGCTTTTTTCTGCATCAACCGAGTTAATTGTATGATTTTTTATCCTTATCTTAACAACAAGATGAAGTACACTGATAGATTTTTCTTTACATTCCTATGAGAAACCTCACCTGAATATGATTTTTTTTTTTTTACTGCGCTGTTGGGTCTGATTAGCTACGATTTTGTTTAGCCTGTTTACACATCTACAATCGAAAGTGAAATTGACCTATACATTTTCTCATGTACATGCTTCCTTATTGAGTTCTGAAATCCATGTTTCACTAGATTCATTTAAAAAATCTAGACAGTTTGGGGTGCCTGGGTGGTTCAGTCAGTTAAGTATCTGACTTTGGCTCAGGTCATGATCTCATGGCTTGTGACTTCGAGCCCCACGTTGGGCTCTGTGCTGACAGCTAGCTCAGAGCCTGGAGCCTGCTTCAGATTCTGTATCTCCTTCTCTCTCTGCCCCTCCCCTGCTTTCTCTCTCTCTCTCTCTCAAAAAATAAATTTTAGAAGTATTAAAAAACCTAGACAGTTTTCATTCTTTTTCATACCTTTTTGGGAATAACTTACAACAGAACTCATCACTAAAACCACTGGAACATTTTTTGTTGTTGTTGTTTTGGTTGTTTCTCTTTGTTTTAGGGACATGAGATGTTTGACTAGTACCTCCACATTATCTACCTAAGGTCTCTGTTTCTTCTTATACCAGTTGTGACTCTTTATAATCTTCTAGGAGTTTATTCATTTCATCTGAGTCTTAAACTTTAGCAGCATAAAATTCCTCGAAAGACTTTATTTTTAATCTATGATATATCTGTAGCTATTTTCCCTTTTTCATTTTACTTTTGGCAGCTTCTTTCTTAATAATCAGTCTTATTAATATTAATCAATATTAATATTTTCAATGAACCAGCTTTTAGATTTAAGATCCATATTCATGTTTATTTGTCCCTATCGATTTCTTTTATGTTTATTTATTTTTGAGAGAGAGAGAAACAATATGAGTGCAGAAGGGGCAGAGAGAGGGAGAGAGAGAGACAGAATCCAAAGCAGGTTCCAGGCTCTGAGCTGTCAGCATAGGCCTGGTGCAGGGCTTGAACTCAGGAACTGTGAGATCATGACCTGAGGTGAAGTCAGATGCTTAACTGACTGAGCCACCCAGGTGCCCCTGTCCCTATCGATTTCTTAAAATGATCAGTATAGTACCTTCCCTGAAGTAATCCAGGTACTTGAGCATGTTCTTGAAGCCCTCTGGACTCCTCCCCACTCCCTGTCCCTTTCACCTTCACCCAAACAAACCCTGTGTAGATTTGGACTGTGGGTTGTTAAAAATAGACATTTTTCCCCTCTTCTTTTATGATAGTCTTTTTTTTTAAGGCACAAATAAGACATCTTACTCCAGTATTTAACCACCCTTACTTTTCATATCTGCAGCATTTGCCGCTCTTCTGAACTGTGTGCTTACTCGAGATTTTCCAGAAAGGGTTTTGTAAGGCAGACCTTATGAAATCACACATGTGCAGAGCAGTATTGTGTTGCACAATTGCAGTATGATCAGAATTTTTGATTTTTTTTGAATTGCAGTATGATCAGAGATACAAAATGCCAGGTTTAAATATTTGTTTCCTTCATATTTTAAAATACTCCATTGCCTTTTTATATGCAGTGTTGCCACTGAAAAGTCTGATGTCAGTCTGATTCTTGTTCCCTCTGGAGGCTGTCTGCTCTTTCCAGAAGCTTTTAGAATGTTACTCTTTCTTTTTTACAGTCCTCCACTTCACCGTGTGTCTTGGGCTTCACTTTTCTTTGTATCTTTAGTCCAACACTTTGAGAGCCCTTTAAGTCTGAGGTGTTTTATATTCTATTCTGAGACACTTCATTATTTCTTTAGACATTTCTTTCTGTTTTTATTTCCCCTCTTTAGGACTTCTATTAGTTAGATGTTGGCATGTATATTCTCTCCTCCAAATCTCTTAGCTTTGTCTTTATGTTTTTTTATCTTTATCTTTGCTTTTAAATCTTTTCAGAAAGCTCCTCGATCTGATTATTCAAAAATTTATTTATTTGTGTTTAGCTGAATCTAAAGTCTCCATTTATCCCATCCATGATGTTCTTACTTTCCACTATTATATTATTCATGCCTAATATTTCTACTTAATTATTCATGATTTTCGTTCTTTTTTTCATATCGTTAATATCCTTCCTGACCGCCTTAAATAAAGCTATCATGCTTAATTTAAACTTGTATATACTATTCGAATAGTTCTGCATCAGGTCATGGAAGTCACACTGCCTATGGTCCTTCTTTCTCAGTAGTCTTACTCTCTAATGATGGACATTCTGCCTTGTGGGTTCGTGTTTCTTTGGGATTATCAGCTGCTGTGCCTGTTATGTGTGTGATAGAGAAGACCAAGTACACATGAAGAGGTAGATAACGAATAGTTTATGAAAGTATGAGGGAAAAACAAAGATAGAACTTCAAAACTTTTTTCTAACCAACTCTTTCTCTTTTTTTGTACTATTTACCTGGTTTTCGTACCCAGATAATGGTGGCCTTATTGAATGAGTTGTAAATGTTCCCTCCTTTTCCATTTTCTGGAAGAGAATATATAAAATTGGTGATGTTCCTGTTTTATATGTTTGGTAGAATTAATAACAAAGCCATCTGGGCCTGGAGATTCTTTTTTAAAGGTTTTAATTACAGATCCAATGTCTTTAATAGTTATAATCTTATTCAGGTTACCCATTTCATCTTGGGTGACTTTTGGTAGACAGTGATTTCCAAGGAAATGGTCCATTTCATATAAGTTTTTAAATTTATTTACATAGAATTGTTTGTGGTATTCAGTCGGGCAGGGATGTTCAATCACTCTACTGGGAGGGCAGTGAGTTTCATCAAACATCAATACCATCTGCCTAGGTTATGAGACGGCATTGTGGATGTTATAGAAGGACCTTATATGTCATTATACACAGGATTTTATCTGGCCAATTTTTAATTGTATTTTCCCAAATGTTTTCAGAAAATCTAATTGTAATTTCCTTTTTCATAAGCATAGGGGTGGATATGGTGTTCCCATGGTATCATACATTTAGCAACTATTTACTCAGCATCTACCGTGGGTCAAACACTGTTCTAAGTTCTGAGGATAAAGGAGTGAACAAGATGAATCAGATGTTCACCCTCCTGAAACTTATGTTCAAGGGGATGAGGCAGATAGGAATAGACAAAGGAAGGAAAACAGGTAATTTCAAGTAGTTATCATATTATTTTTTTTTTAAAAATAACCAGGAATGGAATAGACACAGATATAAAGACCTAACCTCTAGGTTCTTATGGTATGAAGCATTTTCTGATTGGCACTTCCTTCCCCTATCATAGATTCTGGCCTCAACTAAGATGTCAGAAAAGGCCTCCCTTTGAGCTGAGACGTTTGATCCAGGGCTTGAATGATGAGAGCGAATCACATGAAGAAGAGCATTCCAAACCCTGTAAGAGTAATTACTATACCCCAAAGGAGGGATACATTTGGCATGTTCAGGAGATTAGAGAAAGCCAGCAAGGCAAGGATGTGGAGAAATGGGCACCCTCTTACACTGTTGGTGGGAATGCAAACTGGTGCAGCCCCTCTGGAAAATAGTGTGGAGGTTCCTCAAAAAATTAACAATAGAACTCCCCTATGATTCAGCAATAGCACTGCTAAGAATTTACCCAAGGGATATAGNCAGGGTAAGGATTTCAGATGGTCTTCTAATTGCAAGAAGCCATTAAAGTTGGAGCCATTGTCCTGAAGAAGCCATTGGAGGTTATTTGTCATGAGAGGGATAGTATGAGATAGGATCACATTTACATTATAAAAAAAAAATCACTCATTAAAAAATGGAGAGTGGATGTAAGTAGGGTCATAATGGCAGGAAAAGACCAGGCAGGAGGTATAACCATGATCCAGCCCTCTCCTTGCCAGATCCAATCAACAGACACAGAGAGGGGTCAGGCTGACAGGTGCTAGTCTGTGTTTAATTCATCTGCTCTGGAACTGGGTTTCCTAATATAAGTGAGTCCAAGGAATAAGGCACATTAGGTCAGAATATTGCTCTGCCAGAGTACCTTCAGCTTATCTTTGAAAGGAAGAGTCAGAAGCCTATTGTATTTGCCCGTGGTGGGTAGAGGCAGCTGATCTGCGGTGCTTGAGGACCTTTCTCAGCAACTCTGCTTCAGATGAAGGCATTCAAGTTACCTATTGTTCAGTTGGTTCTCCATTCCTGTTATATCCTTAAAAACTTTTGTCACTTCTCGTCCTAGATTCCCTTTTGAATGGTGTCTTAACTCCAGTCTCACCCCAGTCTAATTCATTCTTCACCCCACAGTAAGAGCGATCTTTCTAAAAACTTGAGCTTAAAGTCCACCAATGGTCTCTTCATTCTATCACCTGCCCAAGAAAGTTCAGCTCCTTAAACGGCATGATCCAGCCCCTGCTTACCTCCCTGAGGCTCTCGCTCATCCACTCAACCCAGCTCCTGGCTAAGTCCACAGTTTCTTAAATAAGCCATGTTTTGTGCAGACCTGGGACACCCTTTTCCCACCGATTTGTAGCTAACTTCTACATCAGTTCCTAAAATAAGGAGTACTTTCTCACTAGCACTTGCTAAGCCAGCCACATCCCAGGCTCTACAGTTCCCTCTACCCTCGTCAGCCCAAAGCTTCATTGAATGCCCACCTCCATGTTTGATAGCTCCTTATACTTACCTCTTTCCCAGAGCACTTAGAGCTTGGGGTTATATTTGTTGGTTTCTCCCACCAGAATGTGAGCAACTGGAAAAATGGGACTCTGTTCTTTTATTCTTTATATTCCCATCTCTTAGCTCAATATTTAGAACCCGACAGATACTCCCTATATGTCTGTTGAATGATATAAAAGAATAAACAAGTAATGGATTAGAATATGCTATTAAGGAGGCTAAGGTGGTGGGTTTTCACAGCTCATGTGTGCTGAACCGGTAACTTTGCCCTGTCCATGACCTCAGACTACCCTCCGCAAACCTGCCAACCAGAAACCCACTTCTGGGAAGGACAGTCTAAGTGCTGGTGACCAGAGACAGCCACCTGTGCTTCTGTGGAGAAGCGCACTTTGCTGTGTAGTTACACAGACACCTGCTGAGGCTGTCCTCAGAGAGAAATGCTGGCATCATGCTTTGGTCCTGATGCTAAGGCCATAAAAGTGGGCAGATGCTCTCCAAAACCATTGACTCTGACTCTTTTAAAGTTGGCATCCAAGAGCAGAAAACAAGTAAGGGACAGGACAGGGACAGATAAAGTCTCTTCCTTCACTCCCAGCTGGCTGGGGGTTGTCTAATTGTGCTGTATGTCACGTAGCTCACATCACCCCACTCAGCACTCAGCCTTCGGATGCCCAACACAAACCAATTTCCGAGCAATTCTTCCGGTGAGTGCCCCAGTCCTGTTGATCTCACAATTACATCTAGAAACACTTAACCATGAGACATCACAGTGTACTGATCACTTGGCATTGCTTTCCTCTTAACTTGGTAATCACTGAAGCTTGGGCTTTCTCTCTCTCTCTCTCTCTCTCTCACACACACACACACACACACACACACACACACACACACACGGCTCTTTGTCAAGCCAGGCCCCAGTTATTATACCAAAGGGAACAAATGCCTTCCAATTTTGCTTTTGGTCCTAAAACTTCTGCCTTGGGGATAATTATTAGAGTGATCTATGTTAGGGTCAAAGGTGAGTTTCTGATGATTTTAGATGGCATGACATCTAGAGCACTAGGGATGCCTGAAATCTTTCCTGACAATCTCCTAAGAATGTATGAAACCACAGTATACATGCAAGGAACATAGCAGAGTAGGAATCAGTGCATTCCTTTTTAGGAAACAATTTTTTTAACGTTTGTTGATTTTTGTGAGAATGACAGACAGAGAGCAAGTTGCGGAGGGGCAGAGAGAGAGGGGGAAACTGAATCCGAAGCAGGCTCCAGGCTCCAAGCTGTCAGCACAGAGCCTGATGCAGGGCTAGAAACCATGAACCATGAGATCATGACCTGAGCCAAAGTTGGACACTCAGCCAATTGAGCCACCCAGGTGCCCCTCAGTGCATTCTTTATAATCAGATCATCTAAAGTCTAACAACCCCTAAAGATGAACTTAATGGGAAAAACTTGAATACAAGGCTTAAACTCAAGGATAAATAGCATCTCTTATTCCCTCACTTTCCCAGTCCACCCAGTCTAAATCTTGGGACGGGCCCACTCAAGACATCCCTACTGGGAGAGATGGGGAAGGAAAGAGGGAGGGAGGGAGGAAGAGACCTAGACACTCAGTCTGGTCACTAAAGCATAGGATCTCGGCAGAGAAGGCAGATGACCAGACCCCTCGGGGGCACAGTGTGGCTTACCAATTCCATCTCTTGGCCTACGAGGAAAATGTACCAGAAAAAGGGAGGAGTTCAAATCCAGTTGTTCCTCAGTCTCATCTGAGGAGATCTGGTAAGACACTGACCCCCTCCCACTCCCAAATATTCTGATTCAGTTAATCTCCTACAAAACCCAAGAATCTGGATTTTAATGAAGTCCCCATTTGGGAACAATTAGCGAGCCTTTGCCTCCTCTCATCTGGTGAAAAGGAACACTGATTTGATCAAGGACTAGTGATACGAGGCAAAATTTTGGCAAGACTGAGAGCCAGAGAGGGTGGAAAAGAGTGGTTTCATGGTAGCGTTGTGTTCTTCAAACCCTCAAGAAAATTCTAGTCGCTGCACAATACTTGTTGATTGTCTTCCATTAACGCCACAGACTATGACAAATCTAGAAACAACCAGGTGGCCTTGCAATTTGTCAACAGTAAGACAAGTGTACCCAGCAACTATGCATCAACTCCGAACACATTTGGTGAGCACCTCCACCACCCAACCCAGTGTGGGGTCCAGGAGGAAGGAAATGCAACCCTTCCTCTCCTGGGAGACAGTCTGGGAATTTCATCTCATCCAAACTTTTGATACCGCTTAAATTCACATTTTCTTAAGTCGATTTCATTCCCATTTTCTGAATTAAAAAACATGAATCCCTTTTTTATATGACAGTCTTTCAGATGTTTCAAAACTTCTCCAGGGCAAATTCATCTCAATTCACTATATTTATTTTTGGTATATCTACCTTTAAAGCAACTAATGTGTTTGAGCCTTTTTAAAGTATCACTAACTTTAATGTTAACAAATATTAAATAATCAACATCATCAAGGTGAAGCAACCTGTATAACATCATTTATTTACCTATCCTGAAGTTTGGTTCTATTTTAGATGTGTATTTGTATAAGGCTTGGGGGAAGATGTGCAGTTTGGGACACATTGGATTTTGGCAAAAAATTGGGAGTTCTGGCCCCTTTAAGGAGTTAGACTGATTAAGGAAAAAGAACTATTTTTTATTTTGTTAAAAAAATTAACATTTATTATTTGTGAGAGAGAGAACAAGAGAGAGAGGAGCAGAGAGAGAGGGAGACGCAGAATCCGAAGCAGGCTCCAGGCTCTGCACTGTCAGCACAGAGCCTGATGCGGGGATTGAACCTACAAACCCACAAACTGTGAGATCATGACCTGAGCTGAAGTCTTATGCTTAACTGACTGAGCCACCCAAGTTCCCCAGGGAAAAATAACTATTTAACACATAAGGTAGGTGCTTGCTTCGGCAGCACATATAATAACACATAAGGTAGGAGCAAGCTGAAGACCAAGAACATTTGTGCTGATCTTCTCAAATGAGAAAGTCAGACGATGAGAGGAGTGGAGAAAGGAAGGAACAGTCTGGTTGCTGCAGAGACCAGGTGGAGAAAGGCTCAGGAGCCAGGACATAATCACAGTGCTGTCACAGCAACAGGGAGAGGGGGAAGTGCTCCCTTGCACGTGTCCCCTGAAACATAATCATAACCTCTAGAAATATGCAGAGTCGAGAACTCTTGTCAGGTTCTAAAACATGCTTGAGATGGAAGTTCAGAGCTTTTCTGCAGCTATTTAAGAAAATCAGTTTGGGGGTCAAATATTTAATTTGAACATAGAACTTTCCAAGGTAACTTTACCTTTGCGGCTTTATATGCTTGTAAGATAAATACAGACATCAATTAATCCTTTGCTGTATGAATAGATGTAGATCCTATAAACTGTATATCTATGTTACATTCCATGTAGTCAAGTGTAGGGAGCACTTGACTTGGGGCCTCAGCATTTACGTTCATGTGACCCATGGAAGCTGTGTGATCTTCCTGAGTACAGTTTCTTTGTCTGGAAAATAACAACCCATTTGATCTATAACAGTCTGCCTTTCTCTCCAAGTGTCTTGCAAGAATCAAATAGAAATAAAATGCACTTTGTCAAGTACAAGTTTTATAGAAATATATTGTTACTCCCTGGAACAAACATGCCTGAAGGAAGATGCCCCTTTGTTCTAAACTCCCTTAAATGGGAGTGAACCTTGACCGTGGCAAGCTGGACAGTCCCTGTGCTAGGAGTTAACACATCTACTGAATTCCAGTGACTTCATCCTAGCACAGGATGCCTCACAGATGATCTGTGATGGGAGCCTTAGAAGACCAGAGTGTTCGGTGAGGATATTACTTCGCCTTCCCTGGGTGGCATTATGCTGTCCAGTTGCTCTGACCTCCCAGCTGACTCCAAGTGGCCCTCTGTCACACCTGTAGTGCACTGGGCCTGCCACTAGGGGACACAGTAGTGAGTGAGACGTGAGGCTCCTACCCAGACTCCTCGTAACTGCTACAGTTCAAGGATGCAAACGCACGTCACTGCACTCCATCGACTCTGAACATCACTGTATTTACAGAGCACCAGAATCACTTTTCCTCACACGTCACGCTCTTCCTTGTGCTTGCTCTATCCACTCCTTCAGTCCAGAAATCTCCTCCGGTGGGATCTCTGCTTCTTGGCTTGCCTGCCAAGTATTAAAATTTGCCCCGAAGCTAAGCTCTTCAAGATACATGGTTTAAGCTACTCTTTTAGCTAATTAGATATTGTTCTACAAATTGGGCTGTTCTCTCTGAAAGATGAGCAGCAATTTGTCTCCCCTGCCCTTTCCTCAAACTTAAACTGAACTGTAAAACATGGCCCTTTGATTGTTTAGTCCAATGAGGAGATTATTTCACTTGAGGAGGAGAGGTCCCTCTTGCTAACGCTGAGCTTGTTTGGGCATTCCTTCATGCTGGTGTGAGGATGGCGGAAGGTTTTGCCTACTGTCTCTCATCCTTTTGAAAGGTGGGCCCTTACAGTGATTTCTTGTGGCCCACGCATCTGTAATTATCACCTGAGCAGCCCACTGGCTACATTAACACACGTTCACCCTGGAGGGAGGGGGGGAATATTTTTTATTATTCCCATTTTACTGACAAGAAGACTGATACCCAGGGAAGTCAGGTCATCTGCCTAAAGCCAAACAAATAGGTAAGTCAAGGAGCGAGGCTGTGAATCCAGATCTTTGGTCCTCAGATCCCATAAAGCAGTATATTGTTTGATAAATCCAACATCAGCTAAAGAGGGGGGGGATGTAGGGTAAAGCGGGGTTCCCACACGCTGTTTGAGATCCACTGAGGGTTTCTTACAGCTCTTGTTGAAGTGCCACGAGGCACCCCCACAACCTTCTCCAGTCTAAGGGCCCGTTATGCACAGTAGGAGAAAGGAACCTTTCTGGAAATTACCTCTTATCCTGCGCAGGGGGCCGGGTGTTTCCTCATCCTCAAGACTGTGCCCAGCATTTGATGAACGGAGACACTCTGAGTGGGGTCTACACCATCTTCCTCAATGGAGAGCTAAGCCGGAAGCTACAGGTGTACTGCGATATGACCACCGACGGAGGTGGCTGGATTGTAAGTACACGTGGTTGTTCTCCACACACAAACACCCTTGGTGTCTCGTCCATCTGGCTCAGCACCTCTGGACCCAAATTTCACCATCCTCTGGCCATTATTCATCCACCCCTCACCTGTCCATCTCGGGGCTCTTCATTGTCTCTGGGCCCTTGCTCACCAGCCCCATCATAGATTTGTCCAAGCACTGGAAGGAGGAAGCATATTGAGGTTGCAGGCTGCAGTGACCTGCCCCAGTGTAGGAGCCTCGGGAATATGGCTCCGGGGTGCCAGGGAAAGGGAGCAGTGGCCAGCTAAGCCCAAGGGTCTTCCCTGCTGTAGGCTGCAGCGGTCATAAAGGAATAGAAGGGGCGGCTCCTCTGTAGGAAGAGGGTCCTCTGCAGGAGTAGGGGAGCCTCTGTGGGAAGGTCTATCGGAAGAGTAAATGAGGGAGCAGATGAGGGGCAGAGCCTGGAAAGCCATCTCTAGTTACACCCCTGCCCCACCCTTCTCTGGCCTCCCTGGGTCTTCCCCAGAGCCGCCATAGCTGCCAAGAAGCACCAATGGTCAGGAAAAGACAGACACCTTCCTTCTGGAACTAATAGAGTAATACCAAGAGAAGACAAAGGACAGCCTCACAGATGTCCCCACCTATCAGCGCAGCTCACTGTGCAGATGGGAGAGTTCCTGCAACCTGGCCCTAAAGCAGCCCAGCGTTAGCTCAGTCCCTGCACGCGCACAGTAAACCCCACCCCCCACCTTCTGCTGCTAACACACAGCCCTGGGTTTTGCTTGGTGCAGAATGGATAGTTTTCTAATGGAGTTAAATGGTGACTGTGCTCATAAGCTACTCTTGGGAGACATTTTCTTTTATGTTTCTGACATATTTGTGCCTCCTTCTTAAAGCATAATTGGAAATTGAAGCCAAGGCTGATGCATTGGAGGTTAAATGAAATTAGCACTTAAGCAGCTTGGAAAGTGAATGATATGTTAGTTGCTTTGCCTGCAATGGGATGATGACAGTTACCAGCTGATGTGAAGTTGATCCCGTTCTTTGGGTGTGAAATGCTTTCCTCTACACCCGGCCGCAAAAAGATTAATTTGAGAGCCAAGCTTATTTCCTTTGCCTATTTGGGGGCTCGATATGAATCCTGAGTCCCTTCTACACCGTGGGGGTGCAAATTAGTGTCAACATCACACCCTGGCCTATTCATCAGGGGCCTCTGCACTCAGGTGAAGAGCTCTGAGCATCTCCTACAAGATGTTGGGCTAACACCGGGCTCTGTACTGCAGTGCTCCTTATCTGAGTGTCTTTGTAGAGGCAGATCCAAAACTTGGTTATAGTAATTTTAATCCTGAGAGTTTCTTTTCTGTAGCATCACTTCATTTCCCCCACTTTTCTCTCTCCCAGGTATTCCAGAGGCGGCAGAACGGCCAAACTGATTTTTTCCGGAAATGGGCGGAGTACCGTGTTGGCTTCGGGAACTTGGAGGATGAGTTTTGGCTTGGTAATCCTCCTTTGTACTCTCCCTCAGAACCCTGTTCTGGCTTTTCGTCCATCTCTCTCCTTTGTGTCTGTCTGGGATTATTGGAAACGCCATGGCTGTTGAGAAGCTGACAGCTCGTGAATTGCTTTCAGTGCCTCTTGCTCTGTTTGGCTCCACTATTGATCTGTTTTTATCTTATTGTGGTGTTTTCCTCTTTGCTCTGTCTCTTCCCATCCTCATTAGTAGTCTCTTATGCTGATGGATCTTGACATGAGGCAGCGACAAAGGAAGTAAGCCGCCTGGTGAGGGAGGGGGAGGGGGACACAGCACGCCAGCTGGGCATCTCTCAGAAGCTAGGCACTGGCCGGGCCAGCCTGCAGGTCAGGAGAGAAGTGAGGCGGCCGCCCTGCCCCAGCTCCCTAAAGGAATGCGATCACCTGACTTGGTGAGGGAAGGGAAAACATGAAAGTGGCATTGGAGGTGACCTGTAATCTCCCAGAGGTCTGACACAAGCAGGAGGTATAGATTAAGAGCTGAACCAGTGTGTGAAGGTGAATCCACACCCCATCCACGCAGGTAGCAGAGGCACCAATCCTGGAAAGTGGCGAATCTATTACCTGCATCCCTGTCTTGGTTAGATTTTCACAGTGATGTGCATGAGGAGGCAGGGGGCCAGGCAAATAGCCAGCTCCCATAGTCGTGGTCTCCTTTCTCTGTCCCCATCACTGTCTCATCCGGGCCTCGGTGTCTTTCTCCTGGATGCTCACATGACAGCCCTCCACCTCACCTCCCTGCCTCTCCATTATCTGCATGGCCTTCTTCCTGACGCCCAAAATCCGAGCAGTGGTTAACCTCATTTGTAAACCCAGGTGAAAGCCAAACCCCTTAGTTAAGGTGCAAAGCCCTCTCTAATCTACCTCCAGAGACTGCTCTCCACCACTAAGCACTCCACTCCTCTCCCCACCCCCAGCCCCATACACACACCAAACTCCAGACATCCATAGTCACTAATGATTCATCTGCAAGGAACACTCCCAGCCAACCATACCACCCCCCCCCCCGTACACCTTGGCGTGCATCTGTGTATATTCAAAGACCTCTTCCCATAGAACCTATCGTGCCCAATGTTCTCACCCTTTGCCTGTGGGAGAATTGGCCACTCTCTCTTCTGTGTCCCCAAAGCACAGTGTCTATTTCTCTTTCTGTCTCTCTTGATGATGCTGTGTAAACTTCTTTCAGGACTGGGACCACATCATGGTCCTCTTTTAATCCCATTGCCTGTTAATGGTGCCTGAGAGAGTAGGTACTTAAGGATGACCTCTGTGGTTGTCCTCCCCAAAGCCTATAACCCCAGTCTAATCGTGAGGACAAGATCAGAATCTCAATTGACCAATATCTGACTGGTATTCCTCAGAACCATCAAGGTCATCAAAAACGAGGAAAACCTGGCACATCTAGGAGATGCCTAAGGAGACCTAACTAAACATAATGTGGTATCCTGGATGGGACATAACGGGGAAAAAAAAAAAGAGCAACATTAGGTAAAAACAAAACATCTGAAAAAATATGGATTTTAGTTCATAATGTGTTGATATCAGCTTGCCAATTGTAACAAATGTATCCTACTAATGAAAGGCGTTAATAATAAGGGAAATTGAGGGTAGAATCTATGGGAACTCTATGTGCATCTTCATAATGTTTCTGTAAATCTAAAATGAATCCAAAATAGGCCTGTTTTGGGGGCACCTGGGTGGTTTAGTCTGTTGGGTGACCAATTCTTGATTTCCTCTCAGGGGGCATGATCCCAGGGTCATAAGATCAACCCCAGAGTTTGGCTCTGAGTAGTGCATGGAGCTTGCTTAAAATTCTCTCCCCCCTCTCTGCCCCTCCTCTACTTGTACACACACACTCTCTCTAGGTCTCTCTCTTCCAAAAATATAAAATAGCTTATTTTTAAAAGTTTATTTATTGGGGCTTCTGGGCGGCTCAGTCAGTTAAGCATCTGACTTCGGCTCAGGTCATGATCTCACAGTTTGTGAGTTCGAGCCCCGTGTTGGGCTCTGTGCTGACAGGTCAGAGCCTGGAGCCTTCTTGGGATCCTTTGTCTCCCTCTCTCTCTGACCCTGCCCCACTCCTGCTCTGTCTCTCTTTGTCTCTCAAAAATAAATAAACGTTAAAAAAGAGAGAGAGAGTAGGTATCAGTCAACCCATGATAAGAATTTATTGAGTACCTATTAGATGCCCAGATCTATGTTTGCTGATGTAGGTAATAAAACTACAAGGTAAGAACATCGAGAGAGAAGTCAAGCCAATAGGAAGTATTTACCTTCTAAAAGCTTCCATATAGCCTGGGAGGCAAGTGCATGCACACAAATCCAAAGGCTCAGCAGACAGGGCTCGTATCCCCCAGACCTCAGCCACTCTACACAGCATCCACAATCCTCGTGTTATCTATGAAGTAGCTGGACTACTACACACTTAAATCCCCTCTGTATCACTTGCTTTATTTAGTTAAATCTACTGTTTGGGGGAAGAAACTTAATAGCATTGCAAGCTAGTTACCATGTGCCAAAATAAAAAGGAGCCTTAAAATTAATACAATGAAAAGGAAGCAATGTTAATATTATTAAAGACAGTTAAATACAGAGCCCTCATGCCTGATGTAATGGCAGGGGGCGGGGGAGCGGGGTGGTACAAACAAAGATTAGAAAATGTCTGGGGGCTCACCACCAAGCACTAGGACCAGAGACTGGAAGTCAAGGTTAGGATTAGAGTTAAAGTTCCTCCTTCACCTATTAAGAAAGAAATAGAATTTGGAAATACCTTTCTCCCTATATGTTTTAGATTATTTACTCATCCTTATTCCCAGAGTATTTCTCATCTGGTGAGAAATGCCATCCCACACTGAGAAACACTGTAAACCTACCAAGTACCAAGTACCGAGGAGAAGGCCACAGATACTCAGAGAGGGGAGGGGTCAGCTGTGTGGAGGAGGTGCTGAGGGATGAATGAGAATACATGAGGGAAGGGGACAAGAAAAGAGGTAAGGAAGGGATTCTTCTGATGGGTGCAAATGCGATAGTAAGGAAACCAACCACTCAGAGGAAAGGTGCAGGTCAGGGAAAGAAAAAAATGAGGTTAGTGGGTTGAATGAAGGCACATTATGTTACCTAAAGCTGGGAAGAAAAGTCTTGACTTAGTGCCATAAGTAATAGGGAGCCAGTGAGGGTTCTTGAACAGAGGCATGGCTTGGTGATACATAGTTGGACAGCAATACTCAGATTGGGGATAACTACGACCCATGGTCTATATCTTAAGTTGGGTTCCCTAGAAGCAGAGCAAGGAGTCTTGTTCAAGTGAGTTATTGGGTGAGTGCTCTCAGAAGCAAGGGAATGGAGGAAGCAAGACAGAACAGGGGGAAATATGCAAAACTGTGGTTTGCCTCAGGTGAGCATGAGTGCGGGAGCATGAACTGCTTCTCAGAGTTGGTCCCCACTAGGGCAAGGGGGCTGGCCTTTTGTACCCCCCATGTCAGGCATTAATGAAGGTCTGCTTCAAGGCTTGGGGGAGCGAGAATGTAGCTGCCAGGGGGAAGTGACTCCTGTATGGTCAAGAGCAATTATCCAAGAAGGCAGCTGTGAGTTGTTACCAGTTGTTACCTGCTCACAACATCTAGCAGCTGGGGGATAGGTCCACCATCTACTGAGGCCATCCAGGAAGGCACCCCAGGATCTACTACATCCACACAAGCATGAGCCTAGGGTAGGTTGTAGGTCAGCAACCCAGCAAACAGCAAATAGTCCTCAACTTATAATCAGCATAAAGCTTTAAGTCTCAATGAGGATAGGGAAGCAGAAAGATACAGGTGGCCCTCAGCCAATCATTTCACTTGTGTGGATTTCAATCTCCTTTTCCACAGAGAGATTAGCCTAAGAAATCTCTAAATTCCCTTCCATCCCCTCGATTCTTTCATTCTCGTGATGGCATGCATACTCTGATAGATATGAGATATGACAGCCAAGCAAGAGGACCTCAGTTCAGTAGGCAGATAGAAATCAGGACGACTCCGACATTACTAGCAGTGGAAGCTGAGTGGTTCAAAGTCTGGACAGGTAGGTCAAAACCAGAAAGTCCCAGAGCACAGCCAGCCAGGGCAAGCAGACAAGGGAATATATATGAGAAAACATCTCAATGGAGAATGTGATCTCACAGAGTTTGCACCTTATGAGAATCTATTAGATCAAGACCTGGGAAGCATAGAGCCCAAAGAGACACAAATAGGGGAACATAACTACCCAGAAACCCATGCAGAGGGGGCAATGCAAGCTGTAGCAGGTAGATTAGACAGAAAGGAACCTTGGTCATGGGGCAGATGGCTATATCCCCTAAGCTGGCTAGGGGAGCCCAGGAGAGCTGGAGGCTGAGAAAGGGAAGGGCAGTGTAATGCAAGGTAACAGAAGCCGTTTTGCAGGCTAGTGTGTGATGGTAGGATGTCTGGCTCTCCTGGGCCCCTAGCGCTGGTCCTGAAGTCCTCTGATCAGTATCTCTACCTCTGGCTTCCTATCACTGACACCAAAAGATTCATGCCCACGTAATTAATGCCTCTTGTCATTTTCACCCAACAACAAGGTTTGAAGTGGAAGATGGAAGGGGAAGGGCCTGGAGTCCTGAGGCTCAAGGTTTGTCCATAACTGGGTCAAGACCGAGTGAGAGGACCCCTTGAGCTGACCCGTGGTGGAAACCCATCAGCAGACCAGGGCTTGTCTTTCTGCAGGAAAAAATTTATGAGTCTGGCCAAGATCTGTTTGATAAATGACCTGAGAAGTTTTGAGGGATCCCCCTCCTCCTCTATAACATCTGTTCTGAGGCCACAATCCCATTTTCCCTCCCCCTTCCAAAGCTGCTGGCTCTGGGCCCCCTACATTCTCTGCTCTTCTCCCCAGGACTGGACAACATACACAGGATCACATCCCAGGGCCGCTATGAACTGCGTGTGGACATGCGCGATGGCCAGGAGGCCGCCTTCGCCTACTACGACAAGTTCTCTGTGGAGGATGGCAGAAACCTGTACAAACTGCGCCTGGGAGTCTACAATGGCACCGCAGGTACCCCAGCCCCTGAGGAGACAGACCCCAGGGCCGTGCACTCCACTGTCCAGGCCTGAGCCACCCGGGGCAGCAGCACTGACAGCATGTGCGAATTCCCTGCTAGCCACAGTGGGGTGGGGTGGAGGGCCAGGAGTCCCAGGCACTGGTGCCAGATGTCCAGAGCCACTCAGGTGACCTGAAATCAGTTTCCAAGGGCTTCAATTTCCTCATCTGGAAAATCATAATAATGATGCCTACCCTACTTCACAGAGTAGTCAGAAAAAACACGATCAATGCAGTGAAAGTATTTTTAAAGTTTAAAAGAAAAAAAAGTGCCACGTGAGGGCAAAGGATTGTTTTTCTTGTCCCGATTAATCAATATGGGCTCTTATCCAATGAGAGCATAATCAGCTATTGTCTGGCTAGAAATTCCCCCTGCGATGACATCTAGGAAAACCATCTTGCAACTAATGGAGATTAAACAATCCCTCCGTGTTCTGAGATGATCTCCTCCTATCAGCAGTCACACCTTCTAGAATGAGCCTCACTGGCCACATTTCTTTCATTTCTCCATGAGAACCAAGTACATGGTCACGTTTCCTATATAGATTTTTATGACATCTCTACTAAGCAGAACAACCATTTCTATGAGCTCTGTTGCATTAATAGTTTTCTCAGAACATAATATCCAGTCTCCTTCTTAGGCTTTTCCAATCTGTTTCCTGGGTTCTATTAAAGCACATTTCATAAGACCTGTTTGGCGAGATATTCTACTGTTTGGTACGTGGAGTTACTGGTCCTTTCATTAACTCCAATCGTAGGACTAAATGCTAGTGTTTAATTTTAGCAGCATGGTTGTGTCTCTTGGAATTAAGAAGATCAGCAAGGTGTTACCCTTCCAATTACTGCATCTGTCCAATTATTTCTCTTCTCATTCAGGTACTGTTACTCCATAGGAAGACACGCTTTATTCATAGTGGAGATGATTCCCAATGGCAGTCAGTCAGATCTGCCTGAAGTGCCCCTAACAAAAATTCCAATTTGCCACACTTCGGACATAAAATAGCCATTGAAATGGAGTGTATTAACCAAGACATCAGACTAAACCATTTCAAAAAAACCTGATACCATCCACTCCCTAAGATTAGAATTGGACCTGCAGAAAAGCAGTTCTTATTCTCCCCACAGGAAGGAAAGCAACCCCTCCCCATTGCTCCCCCGTCCCACCTTCCTCCCCTTCTTCACCTGCTCCAGGCGTCTGCCTCCCATCAACCCAGCCACTGTCGCCTTTCCTGCAGCTCCGGCTTGCTACCGAGCCCCATGGAGGGCAGGACTGTTGAGCCGCATTGTACTCTCATGTCTCATGGGCAAAGCCTGCCAGTAAATTGGCCAATCATCAAAAATTAATTACAGTGTAAACCCTCCCTTCAAATATTCAGTTCAGCTTCCTCAAGGATGAAAACCTGTGCTTATGTAGTCTTCCCTCTTCTCTGGGCAGCTCTACCCAATGGTTGTTTTGTCTAGGCCAAAAGTCTCCAGAGGGGAAGAGGTCATCCTATCTTTCTGGCATTTACCATTGCCCAATTCCCTTGGCCTTTATCTTGACTTGTTGCTCACTTTATTGCCCCTGTTGCCAATACTCCATCCAATGGCTTCCAATCCAAGTTCTGCCCCTCTCCTGTCCCCATTCCTCAAGGCTATACAAACCTAAGTCTGTAGTCAGGACTCTAACTAGATAAGAACTGAAAACTCCAAATCAAGTTATCAATAAGAGGTTGAAGAGCAACCCTTACAGGTTCATTGTACAAGTTATGGGGACTCAAAGGAAGCATAAGCCTCTGCAAGGACTAAACATGTATTTTTTTAAAAAGATCCACAAGAGGCACCAGCTCTTGATCTCAGGATTGTGGTTCGAGCCCCCATGTTGGGTATAGACACTGCTGAAATGAATAACTAACTAAACATTAAAAAAAGATAAAAACTTAAAAAGAACCACAAAGGAATGGTACCACTTCCAGTTTATGAGGTGTTCATTAGCCTAAGAAGGAGTAACATCTGGCTAGGATCCCAGTGATGAGGGAAACAGTCCAGAGAAGGCAAACCCTGGAAGGGAAGTCACAGAAGGAGCTGTTATCATGGACAAAGGGCAGGCATGAAGGTCCTTGTTGCCCAGGACAGGTGTGTGTTGAGAAGAAATAGAAGGAAGATTGGTAGAGTAGGATTGGAGCTGGAGCCTGAAGGGCTTTAGAAAAGGGGGCTGTCTTACCATGGTGAGCAGTGGAGAGTCATGGTAGGTCCTGAGACTTCGGGATTTGGGGGGTCGTAGGAAGATCAGTGTGACAGCCATAAACCAGATGAAGTAAATCTGAGTGAAGAACAGACACCAGCTGGCATGAGCTGCTGCATTAATCTTGGTAGGAGATAATAGGAGACTTGACTAATGTCAGGAATTAAGAGAAAGGTATAAATCTGAACAGTGGTTTGAGAGAGAAAAACCAAGACTCAGACAACATACTGCATATATGAGGTAGGTATAAGGCAGAGGTGGGAAGGGGAGCCAGATCTGGGGAGGAGACAAAGACCAATGGTGGAAGACCTATCCCAGGCAGCAGCAGGTGACACCAGAGTGGAAAGTGGAGAGGATTGTTCTCGGACAGCAGTGAGGGCATATTCTAGATTACAGAGAGGCAAGCAGGGGATGAGAAAATGAGGTGGGCAGAAGCAACAGAGTTAAACTGGTGGTAAAGAAAGGGTCACCAGATAATAGGATTAATCCAAGAATTTTAATTTCTTTAATGTTTTATTTTGAGAGAGAGAGAGAAAGAGAGAGAGAGAACATGCATGTGCATGTGCATGTGGGAGAGGGGCAGAGAGAGAAGGGAAGAGAGGGAATCCTAAGCAGGCTTCATGCTGTCATTCAGGGCTCCAACTCATGAACCATGAGATCATGACCTGAGCCAAAATCAAGAGTTGGATACTTTACTGACTGAGCCACCCAGGTGCCCCCTAAGAATTTTCAAAGGTAAAGGATAAGAATATGATTTAGTATTGAAGGAGTTTAAAATGCATACATATATATTTTTGCATATATATATATATATTCTGCATATATACATAAAATAAGACATGTTTTTGCCTTCTTCTGGACCTAAAGAAATGGGAAAGAATGAGTTTCAGGTAGTGGGATTAGCTCTCTCTATGGACACAAAGCCTGATCCCCTGTAGACTGGGAGGAGAGGACGAAAAGGATGGAATAGAGACAGGATATGTTGAGTTGATGACCCAACTGACCTGAGAGGATCAGAATTCCCCACAGAATAAAGACCATCCCCTAAGAGCTAAGCTGTGGTGGGAAGAAGTTAAGGCACTGAGTGGCTACCATGAGTGTGGAGTAGGATGCCACAGATAACACAGAACTATGGTCCCTCCCAGCTTAAAGTGAGCTCAGAAGCATCTACAATAATGTTCATTCAATGACATGAACCCCTTCATGACATCTCCATGCATAAATTCCACCCAAAATTTGGCCAATAGTTATAGGTTAATTACAGTTTGATCCCTTGGCTCAGTTACTCAGTTCATAGGAGTCAACTGCACAACATCTCAACAAGATAATACCCAGCCTCTGTTTGCCTCTAAGACTAGAGATCACATCCCGTCTCCAACCAGTCTGTCCTGTATGTGAACAGCTCCAATAGCTAGGTAATTTTTCCTCCTATAATTAGCTAAAATGTGCCTCCTCTCAGTCTCCACCTACTGATCCTCATATCCGCCCCCCCCATTTATTTTATTTTATTTTATTTTATTTTATTTTATTTTTTACTTAGTAGCCCATGAGCTATTTGGAAATGCTGATATGGCCCTCGTCTCCCATTCAAGCCTGCTCTTCCCCAAGATACAGCCCTGGTTTTCCCAAACCCTTCTCTGCCGTGGTTAAGATTTTTTCATCATGCTTTCTCCTATGGACTGGAACTCTAGCTAGCCCCTCTTTACATCTGGCATCAAGTTCTGAATGTGGGGTTTTGGGTGTGGGTTGAGCAGACCTAATGAACCATGGAGAAGGCCATGCCATGAATGCATGGTGTAACCCAGATTGACCACATCACCATGCCTCATCACTGTCTCCTGTGAAGACAAAAGAATCGTGCAGGCCTGGAAGAAACAGATGGGGGTGGAGGGAGGTGAGGTGAACTGAGTGGACACAGCTCTTAGCAGAAGGTCAGAGGGATGAGGAAATGAATTGCAGAGAGCAGCATGGAAAGTTGCTGACCCCGGGGTAAGGGAGAATAAGAGTTCAGTCCAGCCAGGCTGAGGAAATGCGTGGAAATGGGGGAGGAGGTAAACGGAAAGTCCCTTAAGTGGAAGCTAGGTTTGTTGGGAGAGGGTCAAATGTCCAGAAAATGATGACAAAAGAGTGAAAAATCAGATAGCTTTACAAAAACATCTTTTTTACAGGGGACTCCCTCAGCTATCACCAGGGACGCCCTTTCTCCACTGAGGACAGAGACAATGATGTCGCAGTTACCAACTGTGCCATGTCGTACAAGGGGGCCTGGTGGTACAAGAACTGCCACCGGACCAATCTCAATGGGAAATACGGAGAATCCAGGCACAGTCAGGTAGGTGAGGCTCTGCCCCAGAGCTGTGGAACCCATGGTCCCTAAGCTTTCTGTTCTCAATGCACAATTTGGTCTTACATTTCCCTTTATAAAAATTAAAAAAAAAAAGTCTTGAGAAAGGAATATCATGAAGAGGGAGGTAATGCAGGCTCTGGAACAAGGGGAGGACCAAAGTGGAAGCCAGTGGAAGGAAAGAAAAGCATCTGGACTCAGGAGCTAGAACTCACCCAGAGAAGCCCTTGACAACCAGTCATGTTCCATTTCGTTTCCTCATCTAAATGATCCCAACAATCCCATGGAGAGCTCATCCATCTTAGGGACAGCTTAGAGGTTCAACGTCATCTTAAGAAAGACCCCAGGAAAGTAGAGATCAGAAAACCAGTGTCCACTGGACTATCTCTCCCCATTAGAGACGACGAGTCCACATGCTGGGCAGTGATGGGGTGACCAACCGGACCAATCGGGACTTTCCCAGTTTTAGCACCGAAAGGCCAGCAGTAAGGGAAACCCCTTGGCCCTGTGCAAACCAAGATGGTGGTCACCATAGGCAGAAACCACCTGACTCTCCCATCAAGAGTGAGCAGTCAGACACAATTCTTCTCTTCAAAGTGCTTGTATGCTATTGGGATTTTGAAATCCAGCACTGATAACTGGTGCATGTAAATCCTGAAAGCCAAAACATTAAAACTGGAAGAAAGAAATGACCTGAAGAACAGCCCTAATGAATACCCAGGCCATAGGCATGCTTAGAAAGAAAACCTGGAAACAGACTCTGCTCCTTTGACCTTATCAGGGAGCTGGACCACAGAGCTTCACGTTAATGGAAAATGGCTAAATACATATGGTGGCTTCCCCACTCCTTTTCAAGTTGGGGAACACCCAATTCTGGGGGGAGACAAAGACCTGACATGCTCGTCTTTCTCCTTCCCAGGGGATCAACTGGTACCATTGGAAAGGCCACGAGTTCTCCATCCCTTTCGTGGAAATGAAGATGCGCCCCTACAGCCACCGTCTCACAGCAGGGAGGAAGCGGCGGTCCTTGCAATTCTGAGCAGTGGGCGACCACGGGCCAACTGACCTTTTCTGTCATCTGTTTGTATTTTATAATATGAAACAAGGGGTGGGGGTAAGAGTAATGTGCTTTGCGACATGTTAAGGGTGTTTGAGGAAGCAGGCCGCAGCTGTTCGTGGTTTCTGCTATCCGGGGCCTGGCCCTGGGCCTCCATTCTCCCTCCCAGCCAGTCATCCTTAACCTTCCCCTCTTTGCCCACTGAGGAGGGAAAGTGTGATTTTTTTTTTTTTTAGAAGGCCAATTTAAAGGCAAGTCCTGGCGTTAGATTGCTAGGGCAACGGGCCTTCTTTACCTGCCCTCCTAGGAGTTTTCCTTCACTTCCAGGTATCTGTGCTCTGGTCACTGCCTTGGATGGCCAGGTTCTCACACCAGCCCACGGAAGAAGCCACGGCAATAGAGATCAGCCAATAGCTCCCATAAGAGGAAACAGATGAATCTTACCCCATCCCAACAGCCCCTTCTCATCTTCTGACACTCTCACCAGCCAAGTGTCACACTACCTTCTAAGATCAGTGGCCTCTCTTCCAGCCCCAATCAATCCTGTGCCTACTGCCCTCCGACACTTAGACCCCCAAGGCCCCACAAGCCCACCCACTGCTTGTTCTAGACTCTGGTTCCCAAGGCATTGCCCACACCTGGCCCTGGGCTGCACAGGGGCTGTGTCCTGAGGGTCTTAAGTCACTCCCCCTCTCTCGGGTAAGACAGACAGCAACTTCCTTTATGGGTGAAAGGGGGGGATGGGTGAGGATTTAGCGCTTTGGGGTCACACAGTGAGTCAAGGACAAAAGAAGTAGAAATCAAGGCATCTGCCATTCGAGATGACAGGTCCCGTGGAAAACACAGATCCTACCTAGCTCTGTTTTCTTATTTCTGGTCCTGTTTGTCATGGATTTTTTTTTTTTTTCCTGAATTGCAAACGGAAGGCCTTGTTTCCATCTTCAGCCAGGCTCAGCCTTAATGTGGGTAGCTTAATAAGGATCAGAAGAAGAAGTTATAGGACCAGCCAGCCATTCCCCTGGCTGGTAATTCCTGGAAAAAGGTGAAATTCGGGGGCCTTTTTTTGGTCCTGTGGGAAATAGGAATGACCTCTTTAATGAGTTGACATTATGAGAAGCCTCTCTCCATCTTCTTTTATTATTCTGCCTTTGAGAGGAAAAATGAAAAGTGCCAGAGGAAATTACATCTGGAAATCCAAAGGTGAAGAGGGGAGGACTGGGGGCCCACCTCCCATTTTATGAGATGTGTTTCTCTTCATTCCCATGATTTGATTTTTAAGCCCAAGAGAGCTGGAGGCTTGAGAAGCCATGACCCCTCAAGTTCTGCAAATCAAATGTCAGCTGCTGCCATCCCTGTAGCGTCAGCCAAAATCCACACCCAGCACCCCCTGCTGCCTTCCCCTTTTCCTATCCTTTTTCTCAAGGCCCCAGCTCTGTTTCCTGTAGTGCCCACGTTCAGCCAAGCTAGGGCATCTTGTCCTCTCCCAGCCAGTTGCCAGAAGAGTCTGAAAGTTAGCATCTTTCTAATCTACAGTGTAACCAAGCTCTGATCACCAGGAGAGGACAGCCCCTCTGGCGGCTGATCATGCTCCTGATGTTGTGAGGATGAAGTCAGCTGCTCCCAGCTACTGGCACCCTCCCTTAGCAGGCCTCCGAGGCCTGATGTGCTGCTCTGTGTGGGTGTGCCCGACACACCCAGTGCTGAGAAATGGGAGTCACAGTGCCATTTCTCAGTTCAGCATGGACTTCAAAAAGAACTAGGGGGAGAAGGAAGAAAGAGAACCAATCCCTTCCAGAAACCTGTACATTAGATGAGATTCAGCTAGAGAGTGGGGCACCAGTGAATAGTAGGAAGCACACAGAAAGGAAGCTGGGGGCTGAGGTAGAGGCCCACCTCTGCCGTTTTGTTGGCTTTGTGATATCGGGGAGGATATCTGATATTGTTTTCTCTCTCTGGGTCTCAGTTTCTCTCCTATTGAATCAAAGCTTAGACTAGAATGGCTACTAACTTTTCATTTGGTTTTGATAGTCAGTAATGCTAGTTGCTGATCTGAAAATCTAAGTAAAATTGGGCATTGATGAGAGAGCACAATTAAGTAATGAAAATTCACCAGAAGCCCTGTTTTATTGGAAGGAAGGAAGGAAGAAAGGAAGGGAGGGAGGGAGGAAGGTTGGTTGGTTTAGAAGTCATAAATAAAACACACACACACAGGAAAAATCTTTATAGAAGAGGTAATGCCAAGTAAGAGGCCAAACTCATTTTGTCCATAAAAGCAGAGCCCAGGGGACTGGGTGGTGCCTGAACAGCCTACCTCATCCAGGGAACTGAAACAAAAAGCTTATGAGTCCTTGTGTGGTCAATTCAGGTGAAAGCCAAGAAGTATCAGTGGAAACCAAAAGCTGTGTTTCATTACAACCATTTTACCCTATGGAACATTTTTATAAATAGTATCAGCAGCATTGCCTGAATTCACTTCAAAAACTTTTAAAGCAAGAAAGAGACTTCAAAGATTAGCTCGCCCACCTCCTATAAAAAGATGTATAGATTCCTTTATTAAGTTGAGTGATTTTCTCACGAGCTTTTACCATTTTCAAGAGACACTGTGCCCTGTTCTCTCCCCAAGATCCACGATCAACTAAACTCAAAGCTCTTAACTTCACTCACTGATTCTTGCTTATCTTGTTCCTCCACACATGTTCTTCGCAAGGGTGGATCCAATAAGCAATACTCACAAGGCACTCACCTAAGCACACCAGTTCCCCTCAAGGGACTCTCAAGGAATAGAACTGGACCCCACCCAGAGGCTAGTTAACTGCAGGAGTAGGATTTAATCTCAATCCTAATTTTAGACACTTAGAAACAGATAAAACCTACCAATGACTAAAACAGACCCATTGCCTAGATCCAAGATCCAAACAGTTTTCACATTTCCCCATCAGATAAAAATAGTTCCCAACAGAGTAACTCCCATTCTCCAGGGTTCTTTCTGGAAGGTCAAGGAAGTGGATATAAAAGTGAGGGGGGTCGGGGAGAAAACAAATCTGTCTTTTCACTGGATTTAACTGGAGGAGGGAGACTTGCTAGGTGTGGCCACAAGGTGGCGATCACCACCCCCAGCCACCACCTGTAAGTATGAAACATGGTGGGAGTTGAGGACAGCAAGCTCTTTGGGGCTTCCAGGAGAACCCATGCCAAACCAAGATTCAGGAAAACCTGAAAACTGATTTTCACAGGAGAGTGAATTGTAGAAGAAGAAGAAGAAGAAGAAGAAGAAGAAGAAGAAGAAGAAGAAGAAGAAGAAGAAGAAGAAGAAGAAGAAGAAGAAGAAGAAGAAAAATGGCAGTAAGGAAGTGCAGAGCAAACTTCCACAAATAGTTAAACCCACCAGACCCCTCACCTACCGGTTCCCCTACTCAGCTGCTTGTGACCGGGCAGGGCACCTCCCGCCCTCTCCCCTGGAAACCAACCAGCTCTTTGCACACTGAACACTGTTATTTCAAAGACAACCCTAAAAAACCAAGGTTGCCAATGAGCTCAATGCCAAGCCAAACAACCCTCATCCCATTTGTACTTTGAAAATCCTGTCTCAGAACAGAGCTGTAGATTACGGGACACTAGGTCATTGTGGAATCTTTTTCAAATCACTCATTTAAAAGCATCAGTTGAGAAAGGGTTTATGAGTTCCTCTTTGTCTTTTTCTCCGGAGAAAAAGTGGAACCTGGCAGCTTGGATGCTCCAAGCTGAGGAAGCTGAAGAAGACTCTCCAGTGACCCAGACTTGCACATATTCCTGGGACATGAAAACATTTTTCTTCTTTTCTTTTCTTTTTTTTTTTAAACCTCCCCCTGAAATTTCAGCTCAGGTGAACCACTTACTGGGGGTACGTGCTTTCTTTCTATCAGAATCCTAGTCAATCTAATTCCTCACTTCCATTTCTTTCCCTCCAAAGGGGGCACTCTACTTGCATCTCACTGTCTGTTGCTAAAACTTTGAAAAGGAAAGATTCAAACCTCAGTTTCGTTTCAATAAGCCCAAGGAAGATGGAATAATTTGTTCATTTGCTTCAAACTGGCCAAGGCTGTGGGACCTCAGGGGCCTGGGGCGGGAGTGGTGAAGTTTGGGAGTCTGCCTCTTCCGCAAAGCTCCAGACGCCAGGAAGTGGCCAACTCAGCTCCACCCAAACCCCCCTGGGTGGCCTGTCTTTCTCCAGGTGATAGTGACAGAGAGGTTCTGTGCTCTGGAAAGGCTACACATAGGGCTGGCTTCTGGATTATGCCTGTAGCCTTTGTCTGGCTATATCTCTGGGTCTATCAGCCATATTCCTGAACATTTTTGACTAAATGTTCCCCTGAGCCTTTGTCTCTTCCATAACCCCACCCCAGCTGAGTCTCCCTCAAATGTAATCCAGCATTTCGGTACCATCAGGCCAAATGAGAATTCACAGACCAGATGAAACCTCCAAAAGCAAGTAGGGGAAAAGCTCTAGTGTTCTGGAAGTGGGTGTGTTATGTACATTCAGGTCCAGTTTGAAAGAAGGGCTCTGGTTCATGCTAATTGTAGCCACGTTAGACTTGCTGGTGTCCATTCTGTGTTCTTCAAGCCTTGAGAAATGGCTGGGAAGAAGAAAACATAAAATACAGAACACAAAATAAAAATAAAATAAAATAGAAGCAGATGGATGATTGGAGACTAAAAGCAAGTCTCCTAGGGATGGCCCACAGTCGAAACAAGTGTGAGGGGCCCTGCTACAGGGACCTGCATCCTTGACTTCTGGTCTCACCTCCCACCAGAGCACCTGTCAGTTCACCCATTGCGCCTGAGGAGAAACTAAGGTACCAGAGACCTTCTTGCTGCAGAAAATGAGAAGAAAAGGGCTCTTTTTGCTTGCTCAACCGGTCCTGCCTAGACCTCGCTTTTCCTTCACGGCACCCACAAGCCTGATTTGTCATCTCTAGCATTTCTGATTCATGTTTCAAGGTCACCCCTTGCCTGAAGCATGACTTCATTGCACCTGCAGTACTTCATTGTCCAAATGTCCTTGGCAAACCTCACAGTCTTTGGACAGTGTTGCATTTTCTCCAAACTGGAAATCCTCCCTCCCTCCCAAGCTTAATAAGGCTGTTGCTGAGTATCCAAATAACACAGCTCTTGTTCCTCAGACCAGCTCTGCCCCCTCTGTTGACTTGACAAAACAGCTCCTCGTTGTCGGTTGTGAGGCTGGGCTGATGCTAAATTTCCGGTTCAGAAACATGTAGCCCTTTACGGTCTCATGAATCCATTCTTACAGGTACTGGCATTGGCTCATTGGCACTAGGGGCATATGGGAGACAGAGGAAGCATTCTAGGAGCCTGGGAACACCCAAGCCACAGAGAGGGCTTGGATCCAGATATATGCCAGAAGGCAAATGCACAAATAGGAACTACTGTTTTCTTCCCACTCCCGGTTTAGTACCCTCAGGGACAGCCTCTGTTGCTCTGTGACATCCTACCACTGGACCCTAATGCGGTCAGCACTGCCTCTAAAATGAAAACGTTGGGAACATACCTTCAGAGCTAGAAAGGACTGGAGGTCTTCTAACCTGAAACAGAGACCCAGAAAGGTTAGACAACTTGCCCAAGTTCACACAGCTAATTAGTAACAGAGCTGAGATCCTATCTGGCAAAAGCCTTGTAATATTTCTCTCCCCAAGCAAAGACAAAGAGAAATGGCATTTACTGCACTCCTACTACTCCAGATATTGTGCTAGGAACTTTATATATATTACTTAATTCAATCCTCACCACAACGCTAACTCAAGTTTAACCATTTTACAGATGACGAAATGGAGGCACAGAAAGGTTTGGTAACATGCCCAGAGTCATAGAGCCACTAAGGAGAGCTATAATCAGAATCCCTCTAATTCTAAAGCCCTTGCTTTTGCTACTTCAGAAGGCTGCCGCCTCTTCTGCTTGTTTAGCCCCATGGCCGCCATCTTGGATTTATTCATGTTTGTACAAAGGGGCTTCTGATGCCACTTCCCTCTTTTTTTTTTTTTTTACAAATAGTTTATTGTCAAATTAGTTTCCACATAACACTCAGTGCTCATCCCCACAAGTGACTTCCTTACTTCCCTCTGTTTTTTAAGAAAAGAGATTTCTTGCCTTGTTTTTGCCGCATCCTCCAGGTGACCTTGAAATTACATCAGATGGAAGAAGCATCCTGACAGCTTTTTCCTTTCCTTTTTTTTTCTCTTTCTTTTCTTTTTTTTTAATTGGGAAGTAAGAAAAAGATTTACAGCAAGTTGGTAGCAGACAGAAAAGACCAGGACACAAGCACTCTTTCACCCAACACCACTCCTTTGGGAATATAGCAGCCTCTTTCCCACCCAACATTGGAAGAGTAGGAAATTCGAAAATCATTCTTCTCAAACTGGGTAGACAAGATAGGAAAGACTGGGGAGAATAAACATGGCACATGTTTCCTGGGGCATCAGTTTCACTCCAGAATTTGGGAGGAAAGGAGTTCTATTATTAATATATTGAAACCAATACAGACAGTATCTTGACTGGGATTGCATTAAATGTGTAGATTGCTTTGGGTAGTAATGACATTTTAATATTTATTCTTCCAATCCATGATCAAATGCAGAAATCCCGTGGAATTTTAGGCTCGAATCAGCAGGCTGCAGACTGATTTGGGCTCTTTCCTCCCAGACTTTCATGGGTACAATAAAAATGCCCCTATCGGAGCACCTCATTGAAAGCTTTGGGGAATGAGGCCCACAAAAGGCAGAAGACTAATGTTACTTATTCCTCTCTTCCTACCTGCTCTCACCTCCCTAGTGTGTGGGGTGGTGTGTTGAGGGGGGATCTCAGAGGACAGTTAGGTACAAACTCAGCTCTCTTTGCCACATTAAGGACTTTAAAGGGAAATTAGTACTTGGTAAATAGTATTTTTGTCTGCCAGGCCCAAACTCCAGAAATGAACGCTTTCCTCTTAATAGAACGCCACTTGTGTATAAAGGAATAGATTTCTCCAAGAGAGAGTTCTGCATTCTATGGTCCCACAGACTCAAGGTTCAGAATCTAGAAGAGTTACTATTAACACCACTGACCCCTCCTTCACACACACAACCATCCGGTTATTCCACCCTCAGTTACGCCCCAGGCCCATAGGAACCACCTACCCCCCGTTACCCTGAGCAAGTCACTGTGACTTTGAGGGAGCTGTTATCTTGGGCCCCGGCAGCTGAAACCCACCCTGGTGGTCTCTAGATCATTGTTCTGAGAAACCATAAACACCAAGTCCTCCAATGCCCTCGAATTTGAGTTTGTTGTTTTAACCTTTAACAGCCTTTTCAGGTAAAAATAACAACGACCAATTTACTGACTTTGTAGCTACCTTGTGCTTGGAAAAAGCATTTGTTTCAAAGAAAGACTGGAAGAAAGAAAGAAAAAAAAACAAGAAGAAAAATGGAGTTCATGCTCCTCAGGCGATGTACACTTTAGTGAACTAAAATAAAAATAAAAAGAGAGGAAGGGGGAGGAGATGCCAACTTGCCCCATCCTTTCCTGGCACTGTAGCTCAAAGACTGAAATCTCCACTTGTTAACCATTGTTAACTAGTATTTTTAGTCCTGATTGCTTTTAGCCTCTGTATAGTTCCTTTTTTAAACACATTTTCTATGCGTCAATAAAAGATCCTGAAGGAGTGGCGTGCATCTTCCGAGTCCTGTGGGGAATTATGGAGGCATGCCTCTCGTAATGACTGGTCTGCCTTCTCCTTTGCTGTGGGTCTCCTCCCCTCAGCGTTCACCCACCACTGCTACCAAAATGTCTTCTCTGCGTCGCCCTGTCGTGTTGGCCGCTCTCATCCCTGCACGTCCTGCTACTCTACCTGTGCCCCTTACCTTCCTTGATCCTATTGTCTCATTGTATCTTCACTATCCCTACCCTTCTCTTCCCACCACCCACCCTCTTCTCCCTGCCTCTCTGTCTCTCTCTCTTCTTCCCCTCCCTCCACTCAGTCTGAATTCTTCATCTCACCAGTTGCTTTTACCCTCAGAAAAGGTCCCTGACAAGTGGTAACCTTTGCTGGATGCCCCAGCATCACCCAGATTGGTCCGGTCTATGGTTTGGAGCCCTTCGATCAGCCACAAAGACAAACTTGCTGTCCGGTTCCCTCAAGCCTGGAAGGCCCAGGGGTAGCCAGTCTCCAAAGCTCTAGTGCCATCTATGGGCACTGGCGGAGATTTTTTAATTGTCCTTACTTGCCCAGCCTGTCCGCCCTTAATAGCTGAGTCTCCAGCTTCAAGGACCACCTGTCTCTCAGGCTTGGTCACTTGGGAAAACAGTCACTTTTCCCTCCCTTGAAAATGAGCCTGGTGCACACTGTGAGACCAACAGTCACCTCCAGGTCATAAGGTAACACCCAGCCAGGGAACAGTCTGGAAGAGCAGGGGCATGAGGGAAACTTCTATCGGGCTCAGTTCCACAAGAACACAAAGCAGGAGTGTAGAGACAACAGTAGCAGGTAGTTGGGGCCCTGCACCCAGGCAAGCCCTCTCCCCTGCTCCAGGGGGAGGGCCATTCCAGGAGACCACCTGGGGGCGGTCCGCCTAGCTGTGTCTTATGACAAGAATTACCCAGTGGGGAAGGGTGAGGGGGGAACAGCAGGAATAAGAGTCAGAGGGCATTCCTCCTAGTATTTTCTAGGCTCCGGCAGGCCACTTGCCAACCCTGGGCCGTGTAAGAAACAGGGACAAAATCCCAGCTCCCAGCTCCATGATGGTCTCCCACTAAAGTGCCTGCCCTACCCCAGCATCAGGACAGACACCCCTGTGACTCATTTCCTCTCCCTCCATCATTTCCTAAAATACAGGTTTCTGTGGTAGCGGCAAGAGAGGCCATTTAAAAACAGTCACATTTCCTGGTCCTATTTTAAGTAAGCCACCCCGGAAACCCAGACCAGAGGAGTAACCATTGTAATGTACAGATAAAACCCATCACCTGAATCTCGTTCCTGCATGTTATCTGGGCAAAGGGAACTAGATATATACAGTGGAACATAAGGAATTTCAGTCATGAGTATTTATTCCTGAGGCAGTTGAATGCTAACATTATGTTTTCACTTAAATGAGTATGATTCACCCATTGCTTAAGACCTCTGGGTGCATTTACAACGATCTGAACACAGATTTAATTATTGCTGTGTTGTGGGAACTAAGAACTGCCACGGGGAAAATTAAAAGTGGATTATTAAGCAAGAGAAATGTTAGCAGCATTAGTAATCAGGGCAATTACCAAGAACCCAACCTAAACACAGTGGCGTCTTCTCTCCCATGATGACCCGAGCGGCCCCGGGGACACGTGTCTCGACAGCCACCTCTCTGCAAGTCAGCAGTAAGACATCATTAAGAAATAAGGACTCCTGAGGCCTGTATCTCTCCCCTCATGTGATATGTACACTACACTTCACTGCCCAGGCTTTCAAAGAATCATAAAAAGAACATGTATCAGACCCATAAATCCTCACAACAATGTCTCTTGCTCCTCTTCTCTCATCTCACCATGTGAGTTCAGTGAATACCTATGATGGACTAGGCCCAGCGCTGGCTCTGGATGGACAGGGACAAAAGCCTGGTCCTTCTCTGAAGAGATAGGGTCTCTTCTTGCCTCATTCTGTTTCCATCTATGGAACCAAGCTCCCTACTCCCCAGCCCTGATAGTCCACATGTATGTGATGAAGCCCTTCACTTCAAAAGCTTTAAAATAGGTTCGAGTAAAATTTCCAAATTTATGTGTATGTGTTCATGAGGAATGGGCAAGAGATGTACAGTAAAGGGATTCAGTTAATGAGGATGAGGTTTGTCATTTCAATATTGACAATATTCTTTTTTAAACCCAGGCCAATTTCAAACACTTCTAATACTAAGAAAAATGGCAATTAAGGAGCTTTGGATTCAAAGAGAAGCTTTTTCAATCCAAAAAGCTAATAGAACCTTCTCAAAGGACTGATTATTATAGAATCTTCCATGGTTGGGGGAGCAGAGGGAAGGGAGGGCATTCCAAAAGGTTCTGATACTTTGAGATGTTGATGCCCTTTAATGCCGTAAATGAGAATTGCTATGATCAGAGATCACTGCTAAGCACTCATTCAAAGCTTGTCTGAAAGCTTTGGGTCTACTCTTCAAGACAAACAATAAGTCCTTTGGAGGTTTCTGAGAAATGAGCATAAATTACAAGAAATGCCGTAACAATTATGAAAATTCGATATGCTAGCTGTACAGGAAATTTAAAGATCCAAGAAAAACAGTAAGAACGATGAAGAAATGTATAAATTACATCTGTGTGCAGGCAGTACCTAGCATGATTTGTGATCCACACTCACTTTTTATGACTTTTTTCCCCATAAATAAAACCCAGAGAGGAATAACCAAAACTTATATTTACAACCAAAGCTACACAGAAACAATGACAATCTGAGTTGCTATGAAAGGCAACTCGACTGACTTATTGACACTGCAGAGTGAGGAATCACTGAAGAAGTCAAGGTGGAACCATCCGTCCTCTCCAACCCCCGACACCCCATCTTGTGCCACTGAAAGACCTTGAGAGATACTCATGTAAATTTAGTCTTCAACATTTCTCTTCCAAATAAATGACCTGAATTTTAACTCCGTTTCAAACATCCACGCTTGCCACGAGGCAGGGTTTTAATACAGCAAGGCTATTGGCATTTTGGTCAGATCATTCCTTGTTGTGGGAAACTGTCCTGTGCATTGCAGAATCCTTAGCAGCATCCCTGGCTCTTCCCCCTCCAAAATCCAGAGGATCACCACCGTCCTACAAGCAAAATACCTCCGGACCCTGCCAAATGCAGTTTTGCTCTAGGATGGGGGGCAGAATCTCTGTCAGTTGAGAAGGCAGTGAGTAGGGAAGTTTATCACAAAAATGAGATGACTTCAATGCAGAGATCATTGAAGCAACATTTTAAGAAGCCAGCTCATTTCAATCCAAAAGACAAAAGAGCCCCCCAAATGGAACACTGCTGTAGCTGACCTATCGAATTTCTTTTCATAATAGTTTCTAAATGTTTGGAAAGCATGTTCCTGTGTCTTATTTGTAGTTATTTTGTTGGAGTCACTTTTGGTATTTCAGTGGTACGAGGTTAGAGTCCAAGGTAGGGAGGAGAATTTATAAGAGGGTGCTTCCAGAAAATAAAAGTTTGACTCCAGTTCAATTTGTTATGGCTGTCCAGGAATCAATTAAGCTTCAGATTAAGGGTCACTTGTAAATTAGACCTTTTGGCTCTGTTGCTTCACTTGATGGACAATAATAAATGGTATTGATTAAGATCTCCAAATATCGCAGTCTCATATGGCCTGAGGTTTCTTTAGGGGAAAAAAATGAGATCAAGGGTATGTTAGTCACCAAAGAGAAGAGGAAGGGAAGATATTGTCCCAAAATCCTGCCTAGGTTCAGGATTCTGATCAACTGAACAAGGAAGCCAGTATCACCGGCCATGCCCCTAGGAGAATGTGGATATCAAGGTCACATGCCAAGGTCACATCAAGGTGACATGCACGTGCGCACACACACACACACACACACACTTTGAGGCAAAAGAAGAAAATAGACAGCTGTCCATGAAAGAAACATACTGCATTGTCAGCATGGGACAGAGGGACACCTACCACTGAACCCCTTTACCCAGCTCACCCACCCAAACAAGCACTTCCAGGACCCAGGAAGGGGAATGGAAAGAGGGATGCCATTTTTACTTCTAGCATTTTCAAAGGAGTCACAGGTTGATTTTTCTTTCCTATTTTCTCAGCCATGCCTGTGGGGCTGTTTGGTATAGTTCTGTGCTCAGAAAAATGCCTTCACCATAGTAGATCTTGGTAAAGCTCTATTAGCTGCTAAGGTCATCTGGGATCAGGAAAGAGTCAACATTCAAGTGTGACTGGCCACAGCAGCCCTCACATTTGCTTCTCCCAGTCAGATGGGACGTTTCTGGTTCAGCCCCGAGAATCTGATGAAGTCCCTTCCTGCGGGGATGTGTGGGGACACAGAACTCATAGCAAGGGAAGAAAATTGGGGGCTCACATTTTGGTGCCTAAAGAGATGTGTTGCTCTTGTTCATGATCTTTTTGACCACAGTGCCTTCTTCCAGATCAAGAGCCACTGAAGCAGATCAAAAAGTGCCTCTTCCATGAGGGTCTGGTTGAAACCCCTTATCAGATTTCCAGAATCATTTATTTCTCTTCCAAGACCAACCCACTTTGAGAAGTCAAGCCCTCCAATTGACAGAGTAAAAAGCTTATTTTCTTTCCCGAGGGCAGGAGGGAATTGGGAAAACACGGCGAGTGCCCCAGTGAGGAGTGTATTCCTCTCATATGTGAGCTCCTTGAGGGCAGAGCCTGGGTTTTCCAGCTCATTGTCAATAGTTGGCCCAGTGTTGCCCATAGACCCAACGTAGAACTGATGGAAACTGAACTGAATCAGCTCTATCTTATGTCTGTGAATGGGACTCAATTAACTGCTTTAATTATGTTGAAATTTAGGATAGATCCCTAAAGTAGCACACTCTGAGACTTTCTGAGGAACAGAGGAGAGAACGCTGGACATTAGGTCAAAGGCTTATGTGTCCATTTCTGCTATTTACTGGTAATGTGCCTGAGGGGAAGCCCGCCTGCCTCTCCGCAGCTCAGTGTCCTTATCTTTAAAATGGGAACAGGAATAACTGTCTTTCCTACTTCACAGACTACTGTGAGAGGCAAACTTGAACGTGCAGAAAATGCTCTGAGATCAGGGCTGTCACTACAGGAAGATGCTAATTTGGTGAAAGATAAAGGATGTTGACAATCGTCCTTCCATCTCAGATACCTTGCCAGCAGTATTATGACCTAAAATGTCTCTAACCTGGTTCCCTAAAGCAACTTATTGTCTTTTTTAAAAAAATGCCCTGGGCAAAGTAAGAGCATCAGGGGTTAGCGGATGGCTGCCTGGGGCGGGGTGGGGGCGCTCTGGGTGGAGAGGGGACAGATGAGAAGACAGAGAACAAGGAACAGAGGACATAGGAGTGGAACAAAGGCAGCCATGCTGAGCCGGCTCCATGGGTGACCCTTCTAGAGGCAAGAGGTGGAGAGGACCAGGCGGCCAACCCACCAGGCTCCAGAGCTGCAATCTAAGAACAGTCTGGTTCCAGACCATTCCCCCACCTTCCCTGGACATAGAATGAGGGGGCCAGAGAGACCCTAGGAGCACTCAACAGCCATCGCAGAGATGCTGAATAGCACTTTCAGGTATAGAGGGTGGAGGCTCCTCGCTGAGACCCTGTATTTATCAAAAGTCCCCCCAGGATACCACCCCTGTAGCTTTAAACACAAGCCCTGGAGGCCATGCTTCAGGAGCATGAGTGGTTATTTCTAGGAGGGGGTTTCTGTCTGGTTTCTAGGGTGCTGTGGACTTCAGTTTCACTGAGTAAAGTATCTGGGGCTCGAGTTGAACTGCTCAAGGGAGGGAGAGGCTAAGCATGGCCATCAGCACACCCACAATCCGCCTACAAGAGCCCACTTCTACATAAACATGAAACAAATGTTAAAAGAATGTTCATTTGAGGGACACCTGGATGGCTCAGTCAGCTAAGCGTCCAGCTCTTGATGTCGGCTCAGGTCATGATCTCATGGTCCGTGAGGTCAAGCCCTGCATTGGGCTCTGCACTAACAGTGTGAGCCTGCTTGGGATTCTCTCTCCCCCCTACTCTCTGCCCCTCCACCACCTGCACACTTCTCAAAAATAAATAAACTTTAAAAATGTTAATTTGAAAATAAAATTATTCTGGATGCTCACATGTCTCTGCCCAGCCTTGTCCTCAAATTCACACAGAAGCCCCACATAGGAAAGAGTGTTTCTGCCCCCACAGAATGGACCTGAAATCTACCAACAGAAGCTTGAGCCCCCATAGAAGGCCACCCCTGCTCCATCCCTACCCCACCCAAGGGAGGGCGAATTAGGAGCTGGACCCTCGCCTCTTCCCCAAACTCCTTCCAATGGTCTGGGATTGAGGAAAGAGCTTGTCACAACCAGCCCTGATTCTGTCTAGTGCTCTAGGGAGCAAAGGACTCATGGCCACCTTCAGAGCCACTCATCTGTCCCAGGTCCTGACCTATAAAAAGAAGAGGAACAGAAATCACTACTTTCACACTTAGTCCTTGACTCCCGGGGATACAGACAAATTGGTAATCCATTGGGTCGGTGGTTTTCATAGCTCTGATGGTGTTGTATGGACTGTGACAGATGTGCTGGGGCATTGGAGCCTCCCTGCTATAATTTTTCCCATCAAGGCATAACATTCACCCTGAAAGCGGGAGAGTGACTCCTCTTGCAGAACACCCCACTGCCAAAGAGTCCTGCCAGGCAGAGAAGAAGGCCATGACTTCCCATGCAGCTTCTCACCTGAGCCATCCAGGTGCCCTTGACCTAGAACATTCATTCACTCATACAGTCATTGAACACCCCCTATCACTCTGCACTGTGCAGGGAGCTGGTGGAAAGCCAGGGCGGCTGGGGGGCAGATGGGTGGTGACTGGGTAACAAGGATGAAGCTGGGAAAGAGGGCAGGACCTCATCAGACAGGGCTTTGCAAGCCATGTGCAAATCCTGATCCCCTGGAAGGGTGGTGGGAAGCCCTGGGAGGACTCTAAGCTGGAGATGACCATATCAGCATGTAAAACAGTTGGCTGGGTCACCTAGGGGGCTCAGTCGGTTAAGCGTCTGACTTCTGCTCAGGTAATGATCTCACGGGTTTGTGAGTTTGAGCCCCACATCAGGCTCTCTGCTGTCAGTGCAGAGCCCACTTTGATTTTTTTTTTATGTTTTATTTATTTCTAGGAGAGAGAGAGAGACAGCATGAGCAGGGGAGGGTCAGAGAGAGAGGGAGTCACAGACTGAAACAGGCTCCAGGCTCTGAGCTGGCAGTCAGCACAGAGCCCGACGTGGGGCCTGAACCCACGAACCTCGAGATCATGACCCAAGCGAAAGTCGGATGCTTAACCGACTAAGCCACCCAGGCGCCCCAGTGCAGAGCCCACTTTGGATGCTCTGTCCCCCTCTCTCTCTGCCCTCCCCACTCGTACTCCCTCTCTCTCTCTCAAAAATAAGTAACCATTAAAAAAAAAAAAGGATTNACTTCATCAGTGGTTCTGATGAGAAATAGAATAACTTGGACTCAGATTACTTTAATAAAATTGGAAAGATGATATATATTCAAGAGATGTTTAGGAGTCAACTGACAGAAATTTAACCTGTGGGTGAAGAACAGTGAAGTCACAGAACGGTGTATAGGATTCTGGATGGTGTGAATGGTTGGGCACTGGCCACCCAGGAAGGGACAAGTCACCAGATGAGAGCCAAGGGCAGGAACTCCATTTTGAACATAGCTAGAGACTCTCTGAGCTATCCAAGCAAGAGGGCAGCTCCGTGGACAAGACTAAAGTCTAAAGGAGAGTGCAAGGTAGAGTTCTTTGAGGATCACATACAAGGCTGGCTTCTTGGGCATGGAACCTATACAATCACACGGGGTCCCCCACTTAGAAGGACCCCACACTTGTTTTAATGCTCTGCTATCACCACCTTGAAATATTTTTCTAATGTTTATTTATTTTGGAGAGAGAAATAGAGTGCGAGCTGGGGAGGGGCAGAGAGACAGGGAGACACAGAATCTGAAGCAGGCTCCAGGTTCTGAGCTGTCAGCACAGGGCTCGAACTTATGAATCCCGAGATCATTACCTGAGTGGAAGTCAGACACTCAACTGACTGAGCCACCCAGGCACCCTGGCACCTTGAAATTTTTGAGCAAGAGGCACCACATTTTTATTTTGCACAACGTTCAGAAAATCCTGTAGCTGGTCCTGAACATACAATATCAACAACGCTGCTGATAGAGGCTAAACCTACTCACTCATTCCACAAATATGTATTGAGCACTCAATAAAACAAGATAAATTAGTATAATATACAGTATGTGAGATGGTGATAAGCCTGTGAAGATAAATAAATAAAGGGGGATGTATTAGTCTGCTTGGGCTGTTATAATAAAATACCACACACGGGGTGGCTTAAACAACAGAAATTTATTTTTCTGGAAGCTAGAAGTTCAAGGTCAAGGTGCTGGAAAATTCTGTTTCTGATGAGGCTTTTCTTCCCAGCTAGCAGACTGTCAATTTCTCACTAAGCTCTCACGCGCCCTTTTCTCTGCTGTGAACAGGGCAGGAGAGGGGAGAGAAAGGGAGAGCTCTGGTGTCTCTTCTTAAAAGAACAAGAAGACCCTGTTGGGTCAAGGTCTTACCCTTATGAACTCATTTAACCTTAATTACCTCTTTAAAAGCCCTATCTCCAAATGCTTTCACATTGTGGGTTAGGGCTTCAACACGTGAATTTGGGGGGACACTGTTCGGTCCATGACAGGAGGTAGGGAATGTTGAAGGTAGAGCAGAGGCCAACAGCTCTCTGGTCAACCCACCTCTGAGGTCACCTGTGCCTTCCGTGACTGTTCCGGTTCATGCCAGCAGCATTTTACCTCAAGCTCCAATGGTTTTCTGCAAAGATGTTAAGGAATGAATGCCCCAGAACCAACCCTTAAATCATTAAGAAAAAGAAGTGATGGACCTACCCCAGCTGCCTTGCTCCTGAGAAGGATAGTTCAGAGGTATATGTTCCACACGATCTCTGAGGGGGTCTCCTGGTGGCACAGCAGGGGGCTGCTTATTAGCCCACCTCTGTGGGCTTTCGTCCCTCCCTCTCTAGTTCCCTGCTACCTTGCTGTGCTTCCTGCGAGCATCTCCTGAAAGAACGACTTTCACTCACTGTCTCATTGTCTGCTTTTGATAGAACCCACATTCAGACAGGGATTTTCAATTAAAAATGAATAAATCCAGCTGGGGAAGGCCCCAGTGAGAAAGCCACATCGGAATAACGTCCCATGAAGATAGTGGAGAGCAAGCCACAGGGATGTCTGACAAGCTCCTGGGGCACCAGCAAGTCTGGTATGGACACACCCCAGGGAGAGCACAGGGAAATGAGGTCCACTCAATAACCAGAGGCCGTTGAGCAAGCAGTGCTGGCCAATGGAAAGAGGATGAGAGCCGTGCGTATAATTTTCAACTTTCTCATGGTCACATTAAAACAAATAAAAATGGATTTAACAATATAGTTTATTTAACCCAATATATCCAAATACTGCTTTCCAACATGTAATCGATACAAAAGAAATTTAAAAGGTACTAGAATATTAGATTCTTCTTTTGTAGTATTTATCTTCAAATTCTGGTATAAACGTTACACTTACATACCTTTTCAGGGGACCCACAAAATCGAAACTATTTTTAGAAGAATACTAAGATGACGTTTACCTTTTTCAATGCATTGACGTTTGCATTAATGGTGGTAAAACTGCGGGCGCCTTATCACAAATCATGACAATGGCAACAAGCCACACCCATAACCATATTGTTTTACTCATAGTAAAAAAAAAAAGTCCTCAATGGAAAAGTAAAAATTATTAATTTTATTATACCTTGGCCTGAGCACATGTCTTTTTCATTCTGTGTGACCAGATGGGGAGCACATTTAACATATTTCTGCAGCACACGCGAGTACAGTAATTGTCCCCCTAGAAAAACAACATGGACCATTGTTTGAGTGGCCATAGCTGCTTTTTGCATAGAGCACCATTTTTACTTGAAACAGCAACTGACAAACTATGGTTTTTTGATGTGGGTATTCGGCAGAAATTTCCTCAAAAATAAGCCAAGTGAGCCTGTCATTCCGGGACAAGCAACTGACTTATTTGTAACGAGTGATAAAATTTGAGCTCTCAAAAGAAAATCCGAATTTTTCAAAACTTGTATCTATTATGCTAAGCTTGACAGTCCCCCAGTACTTAAGAACTTTCTTGATGAGATCAGCGCTGATGTTAAAAAATGTGATTTTTTAAAATTTTGTACAATAAAATAGGTCAAATTTGGAAGATGTACGTAATTCATTGAACATTTTTTCTATTCATTTGCCTGCTATTTTTATATATTCTAGATAGGAAGTGTTTGTCTGTTATGTGCATTTAAAATATCTTGTGGCACTGTGTTGTTTGTTTCTCCACTCCCTTGATGGTGTCTTTGATAAAGAGAGATTCCGGTTTCTTTTTTTTTTTTTTTTTTAATAGTTTATTGTCAAATTAGTTTCCACATAANTTCCGGTTTCTATATAATCAAATGTATCAATCTTTCCCTTGATGATTAGTGTTTTTGGTCTTGTTTTCTGATCGGAAACATGAATATATTCTCCTGTGTTATCTATGATTTTATCTCCTGCATTCGGATTTTTTTTTTTAATGTTTTATTTATTTCTAGGAGAGAGAGACAGCGTGAGCAGGGGAGGGTCAGAGAGAGAGGGAGTCACAGACTGAAACAGGCTCCAGGCTCTGAGCTGGTAGTCAGCACAGAGCCCGACGCGGGGCTCGAACCCACGAACCACGAGATCATGACCTAAGCAAAAGTTGGACGCTTAACCGACTAAGCCACCCAGGTGCCCCTGCATTCGGAATTTTTTCTGAGGTAGATTTATGTCAAATCACTTGTATTTGCCTATTTTTGACCTACAAAATGACAATTCTGTATGGTCAACACAATACATGATGTGAGGCAGAAATATATTTTGTTTCTATATAAACAATAAATTTTCCCAGTACTATTGATTTTTAAAGTCTACCCTTGCCCCCTGACCTGCCCATCTACGTTTCTAATGTAGGTCTTTTTGTCAGTTCCAGTGCCTTTACCACATCATCTCAATTAAAATAACTCTTGCTATTTGTAGGGCAAAACCTCTCACCTTGTTCTTTTTCTTCAAGAAAATTTGGCTATTCTTGACTCCTTGAACTTCCAAATAAATTTTAGAATCCGTTTGGGGCTCCTGGGTGGCTCAGTCAGTTAAGTGTCAGATTCTTGATTTCAGCTCAGGTCATTATCTCACAGTTCTTGAGATCAAGCCTCAAATGAGGCTCTGTACTGACAGTGTGGAGCCTACTTAGGATTCTCTCCCCCTTCTCTCGCAAAATAAATAAACTTAAAAAAATGTTTTTAATAAAATAAAATAGGGTTCCTGGGTGGCTCAGTCAGTTAAGTGTCCAACACTTGGTTTTGGCTCAGGTCATTATCCCAGGGGCGTGGGATCAAGCCCCATGTTGGGCTCTGAGCTGATGTGTGGAGCCTGCTTGAGAGTCTCTCTCCCTCTCCCTTCCTATCTCTTGCTTGCTCACTCTCTCAAAAAATAAACTTTAAAAAAATAAAAATTTTAGAATCAAGTTGTCAAATTCTACCTCAAAAAAAGGTTTTTTTAAAAAAATATTTATTATAACTGCATCAGTTCCAAACTGACTATACATCAGTTTGGAAGAATGGCCCTCTTCACAACATCAAATCCTCCAGTCAATGGACACAGAATATCTCTCAACTTATTTCTTCTTTAATGTCACTCAATAAAGGATTATGATTTTCTCCTAAGAGGTGTTACATGTTTTATTAGATTTACTGCCAGGAACTTTTTGGGTCTGAGATTTTATTTTACCCTACCTCTAAGCCAATAAGCTAGTTTATTCTTATTTCATGATTTTCAGTAGAAGACACAAGACTCTTGCAGAGATTAAAACTCTTATTATCCACAGCAAGAAATATGTACATTAAATATGTACATTATTTTCCCTGGTCCAAATCCCATGGAGGAGGCCAGATGGATTCTATCCACATAGTGGGTTTGCTTTACAGCTAAAGATCACTATGCTTGCAAAACCCATTATTTAATTGCAAGCAATAACCAAGCTTCCTCTTTGTTCCAGAGGAAGACATTATTTCCTGCTTCAAGATTTCTTGATGGAAAAACAACCCTAAGATAAGACCCACGTAAAGAGCTCTCAGGACCTAGCTAGCATTTGTGGCATATCCAGCAAGACATGTAGCAGAATGAAAGACTCATGGAGGAGTAACTCCCAATAGCACATAACCTTGAAAAAATTACATTTTCTGTTTGCTGCTACTATTTTAAAAAAATAACTGAATTTTGTAAATTAATGCTCTACCTAGCAATTTTACTAAGCTCATTAATTCCAATCATTTTTCCTTGAATTCTATAGAATTTTCCACATACAGAATCATATCGTTTCTGAATAATGAAATGTTGTCTCTTTTGACCCAAGTCCTTTTCTTTTTCCTGCTTTATTTCACTGGCTAAAATGTTTCACTAGTTTAACTAGAGCAATGTTGAAGGAAATAATATTGGCACTCTTCTCTCATGGTTTATTTCGAAAAGAAGACTTTAAACTTCTTTAAACTTTTATATATTGAGGGGGGAGAGAGAGAGAGTTCTAGCACGAGACGGGCAGAGAGAGAGGGAGACACAGAATCCAAAGCAGGCTCCAGGCTCTGAGCTGTCAGCACAGAGCCCAACGCAGGGCTCAAACCAATGAACCATGAGACCATGACCTGAGCTGAAGTTGGATGCTTAACCGACTGAGCCACCCAGGCACCCCGTCAACATTTCTTATCACTTTTGATTTCGACCTTGATCACTTGACAAATAACCTGATAATGTTTAACAGGTTTCTTCAGTACAAAGTTACTCTTCTCCGCCTCATATATAGCAGTGTAAAATTATTCTTTTTCCCCCATCCATAGCAATATCTATACCGTATCTTTTGGGTTTTTTGGGGGGGGGGTTGTTAATATAATTTATTGTCAAGTTATGTGCTCTTGGTTTGGGGGTAGATTTCCGTGATTCATCACATACATACAACACCCAGTGCTCATCCCCACAAGTGCCCTCAATGCCCATCACCCATTTTCCCCTTTCACCCACACCCCCCCATCAATCTTCAGTTTGTTCTCTGTATTTAAGAGTCTCTTATGGTTTGTCTCCCTCCCTCTATGTTTGTAACTATTTTTTCCCTTCCCTTCCCCCATGGTCTTCTGTTAAGTTTCTCAAGTTCCATATGTGAGTGAAAACATATGATATCTGTCCTCTGACTGACTTATCTCACTCGGCATAATACCCTCCAGCTCCACCCATGTTGCTGCAAATGGCAGGATTTCATTCTTTCTCATTGCCAAAAAATATTCCATTTATACCATATCTTTTGGAAGGAAGTCTCTATGTGCTGACCACACTTAAAGAATGGAGTTATGTGTCACTTCCTTGAGAGTATCTACATAAATTATTTGAAATACTTTCTGCATGAGAGAATTATCTCTTCTCTCCCATTTATTTATCTATTCTGCCATTCTGCCTTTTATTTACGTCAATGCAGACTCATGAATATTTGTTTTATTGTTTGGGTCACACACTAACACTGCCTTATTTTATCGCTCAAATTGCTCCAATTCTGGCCATTGGAACCCCTTTCAGTCAGTTCCTATGCCCTTTGATTTATGTACACCATTATGAGGTGCTTGTAGTTTGTTTTTTGAGCGCTTTCTTACATCAGGAAATATAAGATGCTCTAAGCTCATTTTGCCTATTTCCTACCCCAATCCCAGAATCAGTCATTTCTCCAAGTCCTTTTCATGGGCTAATGGAATTACAATCTAAGATCTGGTCACTAGGTGTGCTTGTCACTACTATAGTGTCATTTCTTTTAGGCTTTCTCAGCTGGCAAAGCGAAGAAATGTGTCCATGTTAACCAGTGGTAACTGTTTGTAACCATTAGAATCTATATTAGATCTCCAACTCTAATCCATTACCATGTGGATGACTCTAGTGTCCTCCCCATACTTATTTGAAATTCCCACTCCAACAGTGAGAAACCAAAGTGCCACCATCCGCCATTATTTACTTAATTGTTCAATTCCAATATACGCATATAGCAGTGTCAGAATTGCTAGCCTGTACCCCCATGGGAAATGACTTCATCAACTAGAGTACAGGGCTGATGCTAAGCTCCTTCTACATCCAGCCTTAAAGATGCTGTTCTTTTCCAAAGCTGCTTAGGTCAGCATCTTTTCCCCTTCCTCTTTAGTGAGGTCTTTGAAAATACATGTGTGATACAGTTAAGTAGTTTGGATTCTTCTCGGGGATCTCCCAGACTCCTACATGAATTTTTCTAATTTGCATGCATTGAGATTCAGCGGTTATGTTCTGAAGTTGTATGGATTTTGACAAACACAGAAGGTCATGTATCTACTATTACAGAATCATACAGGATACTTCCATGGCCCTAAAACTCCCCTGTGCTTCGCCTATTTGGCCCTTACTCCCTCCTCCCAATCTCCTGGCAACCGTTAATCTTTTTACAGGCTCTATCGTTTTTGCTTTTTCCAGAATGTTATACCACTGCAATCATACCGAATGTAGTTTCTTAAGATTGGTTTCTTTCATGTAGCAGTATGCATTTAGGGCTGCTCCAAGTCTTTTCCTTGCCTGATAGCTTATTTCTTTTTATGACTGAAGTTATTGCATGGACGTACCAGCATGTTTATCCATTCATCATTGAATGAACTTCTTGGTTGCTTCCAGTTGGACTAATTATGAATAAATCTTGTAGAAACATTTGTGTGCAGATGAACTGGGTGAATACATAGGAATGTGACTGGTGTGTATGGTAAGGCTATGCTGAGCTTTCTAAGAAATCCTCAAACTATCTTCCAAAGTTGATGTCCCATTTTGCATTCCCACCAGCAGTGAATGAGTTCCTGTTTTTCTGAATCTTAGCCCATATTTGGTAATGTCAATTTGTTTTGGATTTTGGTCATTCTCGTGGGTATGTAGTGGCATCACATTGGTTTTTTTTTTAATTTGCAAATAATGTTGAGTGTAGTTTCATATATTTATTTCCCAACTCTCTATCTTCATTGGTGAGGTGTCTGTTTAACTTTTGCCCATTTTTTAAAGGTTTGTGTATTTTCTTATTGTTGACTGTTACATGTTCTCTGTGTATTTTTACTTACCCTTTTTACATTTAATGTAATTAGTGATATATTTCTGTGTATATTCCTTCACTTTATCTAGTGCTTTGTATTTTTGTTCCACTATATTTCTTGTTCTCTCTTTTCTCATTTTTGCTTTTTTTTCTTTTCTTTTCTTTTTTCTTTTTCTTTTTTTTGACTTAGGATTCTTCATCATCCCATCGTTCTCTTCCACCAGTTTGGAAATCGTACATTATATTCTATTCTCTCCATGACTACCATAGAAATTATGACATGCATACTAATACATCAAAGTCTAAACTTAAACAATACTTTTACTCTTTGTCTAGAGAGTCCAAAGACTTTATAACACCTTAATGTCATTAACCATCCTCCAGACTTACTATTTTAATTAAGTAACTTATTTTTATATTCTTTTAGAAAATCACATACACAAGATGTTATTGATCTCTTTCTATATAGTAAATGAGTATTTGGATTTATTCCTGTATTTAATACTTTTTCACTCTTCATTCTTCCTTAATTGTAAGCCTTCCATTTGGGATTGCTGTCTTTGTACTTGCAGCTCATCCTTTAAATTTTCCTTTAGAGAAGGTCCTCTGGCAGCAAATTCTCTTCGTTTTGATTTTCTGAAAATGTGTTTGTTTTGTTCTTAATCTTAAAGTATCCCTTTCTTGGGTGCAGAATTCTAGGTTTAACAGTTGCTTTTTCATAATCCATTGAAGATTTGATTTCAGGTTTCTATTGTTGTTGTTGTTTAATCAGCTTCCTGTCTGACTGTTGCTCTTTCACAGGTAATCTGTCTTTTTCCCCACTCTGGTTGCCTTTAAGATTTTTCTTTGTTGTTGACAACCTATAGTTTCACTACAATGTGCCAGATGTGCATTTTTATTTATTCTCCCTGAGATTTGCAGAGGTTTTTAGTCTGTAACAGTCATAAAGAATTTTCATCTATTCTCTCTTTGAATACTTTCCCTACCCCATTCTCATCTCTCCTAAACTCCAATGAAATTTTTGTTAGATCTTCGCATTCTGTTCTCCATGGTTCTTAATATCTCTTTCATATTTTCATTTTGTGTTGTGTGCCTCTGTGCTACATTTTGCATTATTTATTTGACCTATCTTTAAGTTCATTCATTTTCCACTCACCTTTGTCTCATTTGATTTAAACTCATCTTTTGGGTTTTTGGGGCGCCTGGGTGGCTCAGTGTGTTGAGCGACCGACTTCCGCTCCAGTCGTGATCTTACAGTCCATGGGTTCGAGCCCTGCGTTTCCGATTCTGTGCAGATAGCTCGGAGCCTGGAGCCTGCTTCTGATTCTGTGGCTCCCTCTTTCCCTGCCCCTCACTTGCTTGTGCTCTGTCTCTCTCTGCTTTTTTTTTTTTTTAATGTTTTATTTATTTCTAGGAGAGAGAGAGAGTGAGAGAGAGACAGCGTGAGCAGGGGAGGGTCAGAGAGAGAGAGGGAGTCACAGATCGAAACAGGCTCCAGGCTCTGAGCTGGCAGTCAGCACAGAGCCCGACGCGGGGCCCGAACCCACGAACCGCGAGATCATGACCTAAGCGAAAGTCGGACACTTAACCGACTAAGCCACCCAGGCGCCCCTCTCTCTGCTTTTTAAAAATAAATAAACATTCCCACCAACAGTGTAGGAGGGTGCCCGTTTCTCCACATCCTCGCCAGCATCTAGAGTTCTCTGATTTGCTCATTTTAGCCACTCTGACTGGCGTGAGGTGGTATCTCAGTGTGGTTTTGATTTGTATTTCCCTGATGAGGAGGGATGCTGAACATCGTTTCATGTGTCTGTTGGCCATCTGGATGTCCTCTTTGGAGAAGTGTCTGTTCNTAAATAAACATTAAAAAAATTTTTTAAACTCATCCATTGGGTTTTTAAATTTTATTATCATCTTTTTCATTCCAATAAATTATATTTGCTTTTTCTCAAATCTGTGTTAAATTAATTTAAAAAAGAAACCATTAGACTGAGGTGGCTCTAACGTCATGCAGACCTATGCTAGCAAACCAAAATCTAAGCCTGTCAAAGCCTCAAGGTTACAACATCCAAATGCCAAGGACAACCAATCAGAAACAGTCAACTAGGCTTGAAGCTGTAGCCAATCAATAGTGTCCTTACTTGCTTCTGCACTTTTTCTATGTAAGTCCTGCACTGGCTTCTCTCAGCAGAGCATTCCTAACCACTTCTGCACTGGTGCTGCTGGATTCAAATTGAATTTTGCTCCAATAAACTCAAAAATTTTAATGTACTTCAGCTTATTTTTTAACACCTATTTAGACTCTCATTGTAGTTTTGCATCCTATACAGACGTTTTGCTTGTCTTTTATTTCTTTAACCATAGTAATCATATTTACTTTGGATCATGAGGTTGATCATTGCAATACCAGAAACATGTGCAGATTGATTTCTTCTGTCTATATATTTGATAATTGTTCATTGTTAGCTGATCCTTTTCCTTTTCCTTCTAAGAATTCTTTGAGGCTTTGGATGGAAGTAGATTCCTTTAAGGAGTAGGTTCCTCGTGCCCACTTTTTCCAGATGGCTGGAGCATTTCCATTCTGGGAATACTTTAAAATCTGATGTGAAGATTTTTAGACCACTCAGGTCACATGAATTTGACTTACACGTCCACACATAGGTCGGCTTCAGATTTTGATTATCAGGGAATGATTTCGTTGTTTTTGTGGGGTTTCTTTTTTTAAGTTTATTTTTGAGAGAGAGAGAGAGAGCATGTCAGAGTAAGGGGTGCAAGGGGAGAGGGGGACAGAGGTTCCCAAGCAGACTTTGTGCCGGCAGCAGGGGCTCGAACTCACAAACCGTGAGATCATGACCTGAGTGGAAGTGCAACGCTTAATGGACTGAGCGACCCAGGTGCACCTNGTTTTTAAATCCTGTGTTTTCTGGTGCTTAAGCAACTTGCCTTGAAACTTCCTGTGTGTAGAAGAGGTGCAGTTGGGTTTGGTTCTGACTCACATTAACACATGTCATTGAACTTTTCTTCTTTTCTTTTTTCTTTTCTTTTCTTTTCTTTTCTTTTCTNTTCTTCCTTTCTTCCTTTCTTTTTCTCCCTTCCTACTTTCCTTCCTTCCTTTCTCTTTCTCTCTCTTCTCTCTCCCACTTCTCTCTTGCACACACACAAACACCCACACACAGGCATTTGTCTTAAAAAACTATAAAAATTGAAGCTCAAGTTCATCAGGTTCAGCAATAGCCTTCAGGGTAAAAATTTTGATTACTTCTCTTAGGTCTTTCTTTCCCTTAGATGTTGAGCTGATAAATCCTTACCACTATATTTTACCAGTTCTACAGTGCTTTTAAGAAGTTTTTAAAATATACATTAACTAGCATTTTTCATTTTTATTAGCAGGAAGACCGTTCCAGGTGCCTTAGCAGAAACAGAGCTATGCATTTTCTGAGCATGTGAGTTTGCAGCAAGGAGATAATTCAGACAGAATTCCTGCTAAACAGGACACTGCAGAGGTCTATGGCTTGCTAGTTTTTCAAGGAACTTAGAGAAATATGATGGTAATTGTCTTTATCTACACATTTATACAAAGCTAGAAGTTCCAGGCTGGTAGGGATTAGAGGTTCAACCTCTGTCAGTGAGGTCCAGCAAAACTAGTTTTTCTCTAAGGAGACAGATTTTATTAATTCTACAAATATTTATAGCACAACTATTCTACATCCTGGGAATACAGCACTGAAAAAACCAACAAGTCTCTGTCCTCAATGAATATAAATTTGAATGGAGATTCATGTCTATGCCTTTCTCAGTGCCATGTTCTAACTGGTAGAATTATGTAGCACAGTTGGAATATAGCTATCAGTGAGTGTCATTTTTCCTGGGGCTACCTCAGCAGGTGAATGAAAATAATACAGTGAAAAGTGGGTGGTTTTCTTTCCCCTTTTAATAGCCACTGCCCCACAGATGATCCATTATTTTTCTTTCTTCTGTTTTAAATCTCTTAAAATCTCTGCGCTTTTCACACTGGGCATAAACGGGAGCAAAAAGAACATTCTGTGTCCATTTGTATAACAAACTCTGATGCATAGGTCTGTTCAACCTGAATTTTTTCCTTTGAGGAAAATCAAATTTTCTTTCTCCCTTTGCAGTCTATGTCAAATCCCTGTAAGAGGTCTCAGCCTTAAGCCTGGGGAGTGGAGGGGAAATGGGATATGCTTTTTAAAGATTTGGAAATGCCCGAATAAATGTTGTTTATTTCAGGATTACAAGATCTTGGTCCTAATTTCAAGTCTTGACAATTTGCCTCTACCAGAATATACATAGCAGAGACCAAATACCAAGAGGTGGTCTGCTAGCTCTGGGCAGGGTGTTCCTTCCCACCTTCTCAACTGCTGGATGATCTCAGGTTCACACGTAGAGAGCCCAAAGACAAAAGGAGAGAAGATTCTTTCATTCAAAGTCTTGCCTTCAAAGTCCCCATGATACAACACAGAAGAATAAAGCAGGGCCCCAAACTGCAAGTGCCCTATGCCTACCATTATACAGATTATTTGCATGTGCACATAGAACAAAAGGCAGCATTTTACTGCATGTGCTCCTCAAAACCCTGAAATGTTCTCAGAAGGGAATAATGTCATTGTTTATCTCTTTCTTGAATCTTCTCAGAGTGAATTAATATACTAAAGATTTTGAGATGTTAAGTATTGAAATAAAGACAAATAATAGGGGAGCCCGGTGGCTCAGTCAGGTAAGTGGTTAAGCGTCGGACTCTTAATCTCGGCTCAGGTTCTAATTTCATGGTTCATGGAATTGAGACCTGCATGGGGCTCTGCACTGTTAGCAGAACCAGCTTGGGAGTCTCTCTCTCCCTCTCTTTCTGCACCTCCCCTGCTCATGTGCTCTCTCTCAAAATAAATAAACTTTAAAATCAAAAAAATTGTTTAAGAAAGAAAATCGTGTAATATTATCAGAACATTTTCCAAATTTCCAGAATTGTTTGATGATGGGTTTTTTTTTTTTATGTCCACACGACCTCTGCTGTCCATGGAAACACTTTGAGAAAGTGTCATGAAGGAATCATGTCATACTTTATGTGTTAAAGTGATAGGATCTACGAGTACCTTTTTCCTCCTTTGCAAACATTTTGCCATCTACATTGTTTGATCATTTTGCTTATGTTTATTTATTTTGGTGTCAGGGCTCTTAGGAAAGGAATTATTGAAGGCTCTTGGGTTTGTTCATGGAGGTTTCAGGAGGATCTATATCAGGTTTCAATCCATCCATCTGAGAAAAACAACCAAAATTCTCTCAGGATGGATTCTATGAAGATGTAGTTGTTGCTTCTACTAGACAGAGACATAATTGCTCATCCCACTGACAGCACTGATACTGTCATCTGGCCCCTCTGCTAGAGCACAAACCACCATGGACTTTGGAAATTGGATCTAGCTCCCCCTGGGGCCATTAGACCCCCTAAGATGTATCTACATAGACCCAGCTATTTCAGACTCTTATCTTCCACTTCAAAATGCACCTTGGGTAAATCTGATTCATGAATCATCAGTCATATGATTCGTCTTTGCTGTAAGAAAAGCTGAAAGGGTATCTCGTTTTTACAGAAAGAAGAGGACTCTGCTCTTTGCCCAGATGGAGAATGTCTCAAAGATAAATGGGGAGTTGAGGAGTCAGTCAAAAATAATGACAAATGCCTTCTGCCTAAGTATTTTTTGTTCTCTCCAACTTTCTTACTTCATATTCAATTATACTTTGTTCTACACACATTCCATCTCCATTATCTGGTACAAATTTTTAACATAAATACGAAAAGTTTTAGAGGCTAGTCCACAAATACCTGAGATTCTCCAGCAAGCTGTAATAGCATGTTCTTTAATAAGTCAAGTTCACTCAGACCTGTGGAGTTACCCCTATTGCCAATAATTTGGGTTTGAAAGTTTTGGCCAAAACCTATGGTTTTTGTATGTCCAATTCACCACCCCCTACCCCAAGGAGCCCTTCAGGGATTCATTGTACACACTTACATTTTTAAATGAAATTCTACTGATTTCCCACAACACTGGAAGAAAAATGTATCTTCATCCTACACTCTCCTTTATCCACACATACAGTTGTTTGGGTGAGTGTTATAAAGTTGGAGGACACCATTCCCAAGAAGTTCTTGGGATTCTGTGAGCATGTTCAGGGAAATTTTTAACCTCTAGGAAATATTCAAAGACCCTAAAATAGCTGTCCAATGATAGTCCTGGTATGCCTGGAGCCCAATAGCTCAATCAGACCATGATTAAACCTGATGGTAGAATGGGCCTGGAATCTGAAGAAGAAAGTTTCCAAAGAGGTGTGATTTGGAGTCTGACATCACTCAGTCAAAACCCTCCTAGATGAGCCATCCATTCTGAGAAAGAGACCTGTGGAGCAAAGATAGACTGTGCCCCTCAGGTCCAATAGCTCTGCTGTGCAAAACATCTCTGAAAGTGCTGGTCAGAAAAGAAAGGTATTTCCCAACTGATCCAGAGAGAGAAGAATTCCAGAGACCAAAAGGCCATTTGGATATATATGCAGCCTCCCTAGTTGACAAACGTCTGTGGCCAGCCAAGCACAGGGATGTCAGAGCTGCTAGCAAAGGCTCCGATTACAACTGAGAAACTGCTGGGACCCCCACATACGCTCTACCTAGGGTAACCCCAAGAGACCGAGGGAACATTTGAGATGCACACACAACACCTGTGAAGGTGGGTCCAAAAAAATTTAGGAAAAGACACTCGTGGAAGCAAGAGGACTTTCTGCTTGTCAAGGATAGAAGGGCTCTGAGCATTGATATTTGTGTATTACTTTAAATCTGATATGATTTCATAGCCACAGACTTAGCTATGCCACAATAACATAAGGGTTAAAGCTCCTTGTTTAAATTTTAAGACACTCCTTAAAGGGCAACCAATGAAATGGCAGAAGATATTGTTAACTGATATATCGGATAAAGGGTTAATATCCAAAATCTATAAAAAACTTATCAAACTCAACATCCAAAAACAAATAATCAATTGAATAAATGGGCAAAAGACATGAACAGACACTTTTCCTAAGAAGACATCCAGATGGCTAACAAACACATGAAAAGAGGCTCAACATCATTCATCATCAGGGAAATACAAATCAAAACCACAATGAAATGCCACCTCACACCTATTAGAATAGCTAAATTTAACAACTCAGTAAATAACAGATATTGGCTAGGAAGAGGAGAACAGGGAACACTTCTGCACTGCTGGTAGGAATGCAAACTGGTGCAGCCACTCTGGAAAACACTATGGAGTTTCCTCAGAAAGTAAAAATAGAATTACCCTGGGGCACCTGGGTGGCTCAGTCGGTTAAGTGTCCGACTTCAGCTCACACGGTTTGTGGGTTTGAGCCCCGTGTCGGGCTCTGTGCTGACAGCTAGCTCAGAGCCTGGAGCCTGTTTCAGATTCTGTGTCTCTCTCTCTCTCTGACCCTCCCCTGCTCACACACTCTCTCTCTCAGAAATAAATAAAAAACATTAAAAAAAAAAAAAAAAGAATTACCCTATGACCCAGCAATTGCACTACTGGGTGTTTATCCAAAAGATACAAAAATGTTGATTCAAAGGGCACAAACACCCCAATATTTATAACAGCACTATCGACAATAACCAAATTATGGAAAGAGCCCAAATGTTCATTAGTTGATGAATGGGTAAAGAAGATGTGGTGTGTGTGTGTGTGTGTGTGTGTGTACACATAAGGTGTGGTATGTGTATATATATATATACATATATATGTATGTGTGTACATATATGTATATATGTATGTCATATACATATATGTGTACATATACATATGTGTATATATATATAATGGAATATTACTCAGTTCTCAAAAAGAATGAAATCTTGCCAGTTGCAACAACATGGATGGAACTAGATTGTATTATGTTAAGTGACATAAGTCAGTCAGAGAAATAGAAATATCATGATTTCACTCAGATGTGGAATTTAAAAAACACAACAGATGAACATAGGGGAAGGGAAGGAAAAATAAGATAAAAACAGAGAGGGAGGCAAACCATAAGAGACTCTTAAATACAGAGGACAAACAGTGTTGCTTGAAGGAAGTTGGGGTGAGATTGGGCTAAATGGGCGATGGGCATGAAGGAGGACACTTGTTGGGATGAGAACTGGGTATTATATGTAAGGGATGAATCACTAAATCCTACTCCTGAAACCAATATTACACTATATGTTAATATAGTTTATACAATATGTTAAAATTTTTAAATAAAATTTAAAAAAATAAAAAAGACACTTCTTTGAGTATTTAGCTGGTCAGAAGTATCATTTTTGTTACGTCCCCAATTCATAATCCCCATATGGGAATGAGCATTTTCATAAGCTCCAAACATAAGCTTCAGGTGGAACCTTCTCTCCACCCCCTCCTTACATATGTGGCCCAGCTATTCTATCTGGAAATAGTCCTACAAGTTGAAAGTTCACAACTGACAGAGCTCTGGAAAGACTGAGGTCATCAGGTCAGGTGAGGGGTGATGTTAAGGCAGAACAATCACACACTTCCTAGGAGACCCCATTTCCTTTTAGTCCCCTCATGCACAGCTGATTTGGATGGGAGGCCCTCCATAAAAATAAACTTCCTTGCCCCTTTTTCCCTTCTACTGGTGCTATTTGGACACACAAAGCATCCCTTTGACTCTACAGTAAGTTTCTTGAGAATGCAATCCATATCTGCTCCTTGTTTTTGTCTCTATGACTCTAAGGATAGTGGCACATATTTGAAGGAATGAATGATAACTATTTGGAGCAGCAATGCTGTACCACTAGAGGTTCCAGTGACAAGTCAGCACGACTCATTCTTTTTTTTTTTTTAATAGTTTATTGTCAAATTAGTTTCCACACAACACTCAGCGCTCATCCCCACAAGTGTCCTCCTCCATGCCCATCCCCCCCTCCCCCCAGCACGACTCATTCTTATTACAGGGAGGCTTTTACTTTTCTAGGTGAAAAGTTCTTGGCTCACGCTAAGAAATTACCTGAAGGACAGGATAATTCAACACAGTCTTCCCTGGTCAGTTTCAGCAGCTCATCCTGCGTAAGGTTTCACATTTAAAAAAACATAAAAATAACTAATCTAAAGAATGCAGTAATAGGATTGGCCAGGACCCATGAATCCTTAGAAATGTTCTCACGAAGTCATTGTAAAAACTCAATGTTGTGTGTCTAAGTGGTCTCCTGGGTGAAAACACAGCTCCCTCCCGGGAGATGTGACTTGGAGCATGAATGAAGTTTCAGCTTGGGTTAGAGAGGTGAGCATCAAGAAATAACTAGTTTCAGCTGACCAATTCCTGGTCCCCAAGTACATTGCAGTCTGGCTTCTGAAATTGCTGTTCCAACAAAACTGCTCTAAAGTGGCTGACAACTTCCTTGTAGGTAAAACCAACAGCCTTCTTACTGTCTTTATTTCACAAATCTTTTTGTAGTTTTTAGCAGCTACAGTGCACCTGTCCCTTCAAATCTCTTCTTTGTGGCTTCTGGATTCTCGTGGGACTTTTGTTACTATTCTGGTTGCTCCTTCTTAGACTCTTTGACTTCTTACCCTGCCCATCTCTAACTTAGTGGTTATCCTTGGCCCTCCTCCAGTTTCATCTACTCCTCTGACATGATTCCAAATCTTCATTCCCCACCCTACTGAACCAGCCCTTCTCAGTTATCTTCCACAAAGGCATTAAGCCCTAGTGCCCCATATATCCACTGCATACAATTAATTAACTTCTCTCCCATGTATCTAGCATGAGAGTAGCTATCAACCATCCTGGGAAAAAATTGAGAAAGTCATCACTTGGACCATTTCCTGAAGGGCTTAATGCTCACCAAGAACTCTATTGAGGCTGGTTGGCACTGGTCCCATAGAGCCAGCTGTCTAAGAGATTTCCCCACTTGGCTGTTTCATAGGTACCTCAAAAGCCACACTTCAGTGATAAACCTATTACCTTACCTCATAGTTCCTCCCTTCCTGTTTTTCTATCTTGATAAAAACCATCATTATTTTACTAATTTCTGATTTTTCTATTTTGAGACATGACCTATTGATTTTCTACTTTGGAAGATGAGAAGAGTGTTCTTTCTCACACACCTGTTCCACAACATACGTTTTTCCATCCCTCCATCCTATTTATACTTTAGAATATTAGTAATATAAATATTACTGTATTTATATTATTACTGTGTTCATATTATTTTAACTTTGTAAACATATTTCTTAGTTGAGCCATGTAATATTTTATAATGATTTTTCCTTTATGGCAAACTTTCTGTATTCCCAGGAGTTAATAGTTGTCTTTCATTTGTTTGTTTATTTGCTTAGATTTCTATGAACATATCCTTAATTTTTTCTGTGTACTTATCTGTAATTCAGTTTCAAATTGTCCCCCAACTGTGTAAACATCCTATATATTAGACATTCTACAAATTTTATTTCCTTGAAAGAAATACCTATATATGAACTTGTGGTCTTCATTACTGATATCTCACCGGGCTCCCTGTGAAAGTCCTGATATCAGTAGCGCCAAATCATTTTTCTTCACTTGGTCATATTTCCAGAGAAGGTTCTTTCCACCTCTTTCCTGGAAGATAAAAGTATAGTTGTCAAGATTTTGAGAACCTAATAGAAGATTTAAGACTTGAGTTCTTATATCTCACTATGTAAACTTTCACTAACTCACCATATTTTTAATATGATATCCCCATACTCAACTTTATATGGTATCTATTTTATCCCTCAAGAGAATAACCCTCTACTTTTCTATAAAAGTGGAAGTAGGAAATTATCTTCTTCTACAGAGGGGGAAATTATTTGAGGGTCCAACTCTTTCTTTAAAATAATTTGAAACAATTCTCCTGGTTTTAGATCCTCCTTTACCTCTATTTCCAAAGTGTTCACTAACTCTGATTCCTAAGATTTGGGTGAGGGATGGGAATCTATAGTTTAAATTATCTTCCTATTTAGTTTTCCTCACTGCTTGCTTACGATTAGAAAGCCACTTTCTCCAGCCAGTTAAATCAATTGCCACTCTTCCATATCTACCTTCTAAAACTATTACTGTTGTGTTTTTCATGTTCTGTTTGTTCTTATAGTTTATGTATTTATAAAAATCCCATTATCATGCCTTTAACAGAATTTTGGTAGGGAGATATATAATGCATGTGTTTGATTTATCTTCTTTAAATAAAAGCCCCTTGGCCTTTTAATTATATCACTTGGTTATACTCCAGACACACTCTACTTATGGTTTTTCAAATGTGCTATTATCTCTCTCTCTCTCTCTCTCTCTCTCTCTCACACACACACACACACACACACACATATCTTTATGTGACTCTTTCTCCTAGAATGTCTTTCTTGCTCCCCTTCCCCTACATCTATCTGAAGAACTCCTCCCCTTCTTTCACCTGCAGCTTTCACCTCCACCAGGAAGTATTCCCCAAACCCCCTCCTATAATTCCATAGCTCTCTGGACATCCCCCTACCACAGCTATTTATCTTCCCTGATAATAACTTCTCATTCACTTTTCTGTCTTATCCACTGGCCTACGAAAACACACTCACAGATCTCTTACAAGACCTTCTTCCTCATGCTCCCCTAAAGCAGTGTTCCAAACCAAAAGAAGGCTTCATTCAGTCCAAGCCATTAAAAATGATTATTATTGTTCTTATTGTTATTGTTATAAAAGTCCCTCTCCTAGAATAGTTCTCAAAGTTAGACCAAAAATTAACTGCCCTAGAAATTATGTTTAGTGCTTTGTAGTGAAAGCACTTTAGCACTCATCAATTAATTATGATAATTTACCATCATTAGCCAGCTAATTAAATTTGAAACTGAAGCTCCAGAGGAGAAAGACCAATTTAGAAATATCTCTCCAGGCAGATGTCCATGGGCTTGGCTCCTCATTTCTTGACCTTCCATAAAAGATAGTGGGCTCTGGACTGGAACTAAGCCAAGTAACCATTTCATAGTTTCCTCCTTCTCACTATGCAGTCTAAGCCTAGTGCCTTTCCTCTCTGGAGCCTAGGCAGCAAACATCCTCCTAACTGACAGACTCGTCAGAATCACAGCATTCTTATTTTCAGTCAGAGACACGAAGCTGTCCCTAACACAAACACACACAATGCACAGAATTTCTATGGCTCTATCTTGCAACAAAGAAAGAAATAACATGGTGAGAACTATAAACCCTGCAAGCCTTGTAGTGTTGAGGCTGCTTGAAAAGTGGTCTCTTTGGGGGCGGGGAGAGAATAAAAACGATGGAATGGAAGCAGGCTCTTTATGAGCCTCAACTTGTGGAACTAGTATTCTCATAAATTTCCCTTCTGTGCCTCAGATCATGACCTTTCATTTGAAACCTGTGGAGCTCTCTACTTCTCAATGCAAAGAAAAGCAGAAGGGGACATTACTTGGTGTGTGTTGTTCCCCCTTATGCATCCAAATTTCTGGAAACACTCTCATGGGATGTTTTCCCCAAAAGCAATCTGATGAACCCCCTACTGCTTGTCAGGAGATGCTACTCTCATATTTCAGTAATGAACTCCCCCACCCCAGACTGTAACAACTCCAGTTTTTTCTCATGTGCTTTTAGAAGAAAGGGAAGGTACAAAGGTCTCAGGAGGCAGAGATATTCCTAGAAACACCAAAATACTTGAAAACATTTTCATTGCAGATTGTTTATGATGGAGCCTGATTATGATGCTGTTATTATTATATACCACATAATATTAATAAGGATAACAGTAATGATAGTAACAGCAATTTTCAGGTGTTTACACAGTTTATATGAGAGCTTGCTAATACCTTGTGAAGTAGTTATTTTATTATCTCCATTTTTACAAGGGATAAATGGCTCTTGTAGAGAAAGTGACAAACCTAGTTGATGATATAGCTGAGATCCCAATCCTGGTTATTTGATGCCAGTTTTGACAGAGCTACTCTTAGTCTCTCTAGAAACATTGGGATGCTTTCTTTTTAAAGTTTATTTTTGAGGAGGAGAGAGAGAGGAAGTGGGGAAGGGGCAGAGAGAGAAAGGGAGAGAGAGAATCCCAACAGGCTCCAAGCCATCAGTGCAGAGCCCGACATGGGGCTTGATTCCAAAAACCATGAGATCATGACCTGAGCTGAGATCAAGAGTCAAATGCTTAACAGACTGAGCCACCCAGGCACTTCGGATGCTTTTGACTGAAAATAAAATAAAGTAGAGCTAAGATTTCAAAGGAAACATGGTCCTGGGTTTGGTTGATTCAGTGGCCAAGTGACATAATCAGGAACCCAGGTTCTTTTCATTTTTCTTCTCTTCTGCCCTCATTGTGTCAAATGTCTACCTCTCATGATTTCACAATGCTGCCACAGCTGTATGCATCACCTATGCACACAAAGTCCAGAGACAGAAAAGGGTAACATATCCCTTTTTAAAAGCAGAAGCAACTTCCCCTCACATCTCATTGACCATAATTTTATCACATACCTTCATCTCAATTTGCCAACCACTTGGCAAGTGGTACCATCTTGATTAGCTGAGACCAATCAAGATTCAGTGTTCTAACTCTGGGAAACAGCCCACTTCCTGCTAAAGAACATGGACTCTTAGAGATAAATAAAATTTGTCAACAAAGAAAAAAAAGGAAAATGTTCTGAGATTGGCAACCAACAATCGTTGTCATTCCCACCAATATGGCAGACTATTTATTTTATAAAACATCTTGCTATCAAACAATGAAACAAAGCATCTGGTAATTCTATAACCATAATTGATATGTAAGGTTAATGGAATATGAGAGAAAAGTCAAAGTCCAATATGGTTAAATACATATAGTGCCGGATACACACACTGTGAAGGGAACCCCATTCACTAAAAGTGAGAAGACCTGAGTTCTAATCTGATAGTAATTAGGTGGGTGGTTTTCACCTGCCCAATCTTCACTTCTTATTTTACAATGAATAACAATGCCTGCCTCTATCTATCTCACAAGATTTTTCTGAATATAAATGGCTTACTAACACATTATTGTCATTAAACTAAGCCATTTTCCAATCAATAAATGCACCGGGGAAGATTTCTGGTTTTGAAGGCACACTGAGTACCCGTCACACTGGGTCCTCCCCACCGTTCCCTTCTCCTTCCCGTTCTCAGACGAACCTCAAATGTGTGTTGCGGATCCTCTAAGCCTGCCTCCTCGCCCTAAATCAAGGACTAGGATGTCTGTCGGTCAGCACCGGAGCAGCTTTTCTGAATCCACTGCAAGGTATATATTTAAACCCACTGTTTGTCTTTGCATTTTAGAGTAGGCTGTGTGAGGAGGGAAAGAGGGTCAGAGATCATGGTGAGAATACGTTCTCCAAATGAAGCCAGGGAGACTCGGAGGGGACTGAAGGAAGGCTAATGGTCCTCTGGTTTTTGTTCTTCCTTTGCATTGCAAAGGATGCTTCGTCAAAGCACTTTTACCTCTCACAGGATTCCTAGGTATCTCACCCTCTCTCTGATCACATCTCTTGGACTGAGATTTGTGACCTGATTTTACCTAGGGTCTGCTTCTGTCACTCACTGAGTCAAAGTTCATTGCTACATCAGCTCTACTCATTTCTTATTTACTACAGTAGTTCTGGCCATTGCTTTACCTTTGTTCCTATAATTTAGAAGGTTTTTAGCTGATTGCTTGTGAGTGAGCATATACTAAAACCATGTTTCATTGAATTGGAGAAGACATAGCGATCATCTAGATCCTTACTACTTGAAGTGTAATCTGCGGATCAGAAACATTGGCGTAATCTGAACCCTTCTTAGAAACGTAGCACCTCAGGCCTGCCCCAAATCTATGAAACCAGAATCCACATTTTAACAAAATCTTCAGGTAGTTTGTACGCAGATTGAAGTCTGAGAAGTGCTGATCTAAATTGACTGCCTCAGTTCACAGAGAAGTCAAGTGACTTCTCTAAGGTCTCATAGCAAATTAATAGCTGACCTGGAATAGATCTCAGGAATCCTGATTACTGAAACTGCACCACACCATCTCTTAAAAACCATCGATTCATTCATATTTAGCTAATTCATCCAGCTTTCATTCTGTACAGGATAGTAGGCACTGACATTAAGGTATGTCAGTATTTGGCCTTCAGATTTCCTTCTCTTACCCACTACTATAATTTTTGATAACATAGCTTCAGAGTTTCCTGCAGCCTTCTTAGCTTTCATTTTTTCACTGAATTAATTCACCAGGGCCAGCTTTGGTCTAAAATAAGGATATGAGTAGAGCTTCACTTTAATGTTTTTCTACTCACTTCTTCCTTTTCTTATTTCCCTTTTAAGACTCCATCAATTGGATTTGCCACCAGTCTATCTATTAATATTTTATTTAAAAATCATGTACTTATATCTAAAATATAAATAATCTAAAATTTTCTTTCTATTTTAGTTCTTAGTGAAGATTGTGAGATTAAAATTATGATTGCTGGGGCATCTGGGTGACTCGGTCGGTTGAGCACTCGACTCTTGATTTCACTCTAGGTCATGATCTCACAGTTGGTGAGACTGAGCCCCATGTTGGGCTCTGCACTGAGCATGGAGCCTGCTTGGGTTTTTCTCCCTCCCTCCCTCTCTCTCTCCCTTTCTCTCAAAATAAATTTTTTTAAATAAAATAAAACTGGGGCACCTGGGTGGCTCAGTCGGTTAAGTGTCCGACTTTGGTTCAGGTCATGATCTCACGGTTCATGGGTTCGAGCCCCGCGTCATCCTCTGTGCTGATAGCTGGCTCAGAGCCTGGAGCCTGCTTTGGATTCTTTGTCTCCCTCTCTCTCTGACCCTCCCCTGCTCATGCTGCCAATCTCTCTCTCTCTGAAATAAGTAAAACATTAAACTAATTAATTATTTATTTTTGATTGCTTTGTTAAAATGAATTAGGGAGTTTGATAATTGACTTAAAAACCTATAAATCTCCTAATGAAGGGTTTGGTGGGTCATACTCTATGACACATGAATATTTTGAATATTTTACAAGGTTATCCTGTTGAAGGATTATAACTATCTAGAATCAAAAGCCAAGTAATGTTTTCTCAGACAAAACATACTGTGACGTTTGCACCTTTGAGATTTGTGTTCCCTCTTGAGCAAATTGGGGCAAGGAAGGAAGGATGGAGAAGGGGAAATATGCCCCTCAGTCCTCCCACCCTCCCCCATGGCTCCCATCTGGAAATATATAATCCCATTTTTCTGTAAAGCTGTTTATCTACCCATTGCCTCCACTTCCAGTCTCCATTCTTCATTCCATTCTCCAGCTCTTTTAATCTCCTACCAAGCAGCGAGGGAAACCGGGTCCTGAGAGCCCTAGACTCCACTGCAGTAGTTTCTTGGGGTTTTTCCATTTCAGTGTCCCCAATGTAGGGAAAAAACATTTGAACAGCTCACAGTCCCACTCAGGCCATCTGACAGGCACATGTCAGCATGCACGGGAGAGTCTATAGGTGACTCTGAAGCCCTCCCTGATCTGGAAAGATGTGGTCATGATTCATGTTTCTGCAGGAAATGACCAGAGGAAGAATAGAGTCTGCCACTTATTAGCAAGTGTCCCTGCTGTCCTTGTCCTCATACACTGTATTTCCCAGTTTAGAATTATCTCTTAACCTCAGGAACAGCCTGCATTTAGAAGGTTCTGGGTAACAAAGAAAACACCTAGTGTTATCGCTACCACTCCTGCCCCCAGGCCCCTCAGTTTGCTTTGAGAAATCTTTGTGATTGGAAGAAACTAAGGAATATGCAGGAAGTCTGAAGAATCTTCAAAAGTATTGCTCAAAGACAAATGTTTCCCCATCTTGATTAACAGGTCAAGTAGGCAATTGCTTCTGTAATGTAGTCTGAAGACATTAATCAACAAAAGGTCTGCCTACCTCATACATTTTCCTCTCTCTTACCTGAAATTGTGCCACTAATATACTGATGGAAGGGTCCTCTTTCTCCTTCTGTGTTCAGGGATGGAGAGGACACAAAACAATACATTTAAATGCACGTATTCCACAGTTTTCCCAGGACTACACTTGCTCTGAATTTTTCACATATATTCAGGAAGGTAGAGGTACTACCACGTAGGTACTAGGAGCTCTGAGGAGGGAGTGCTAGGGGGAGAGTAGGAGTCAAAGAGAAAGAAACATTTTTAAACTGGAAAACACTCTCACCCAAATGCAGTGCTCTGCTAAAATCCAGGAAAAAACAAAGTTTGCAGTGTCCCTCAGCCTCCCCCAGCTCCAAGAATTTCCTCTCCTTAATGAGAGGAACTCTCTGCATCCAGCAACTGAGTGGGAAAATAAAGAGGTATGGGGGGAAATATCCGCAAAAAAAAAAAAAAAATCCTCTATGGTAGCCTGAATATAAACACACACACAAACAAGCCTGAAGTTTATTTACACACGTTAATTTTATGCACATAATTCCAGAATCATAAGTTGGTTTTTACTCTTTCCTACATGTATATCCATGGAGAAATCCTCCTATTATTCCAACACCAGAGGAGTGACAAAACAATTTGAGAATTACAATATGATGTGAAATATGGGAACAGTGACAAGGTGGTCTCAGAGGTATATATAGGCACAGTTGTTAGTTTACTCCTTAAGTTCTGAGTCGAAGCTACAGAGGGAATCTACACAGAGAGATTCAGGAGACTGAACTCCCTAGAGGATATGTTTATTCATCCATTTATTCACTCAAGAAATATGAAGGAACCTGTACTATGTGCCAGGAATCCCTACTATAGGCTGGTCCCTGGAAGCCCAGATATTAACGACACCACTCTTGACAGCTGTAAGAGAAAATTACCATGCAATGTGGAAAACTATACTGGTAGATATGACAGCGTCTTGTAGTAGAATTAAGAAATGGCATCCAACTTAGAGAATTAGCTAGGCAAAGGTGTGTGTGTGTGTGTGTGTGTGTGTGTGTGTGTGTGTGTTTTGAGAAATAACAAGACAAGCATATAGAACAAAGGAACACTCTGTTGCTGGAGAATAAATTGCTAGGTGGATGCTGGGAGAGAACCTAGAGAAGCCAGCAGGGCAACCGCGGTCACTCATGAAGAACCTTGTACACCACGTTAAGGAATTGCACTTCACCCTGTGAATAGAAACTGGGGAGCTATAAACAAAATTCAATCAAGGGCATATCGTAGCTAAACTTATTTATGAAGATACAATTCTCTACCGGCTACGTGGAGGATGAATTGGAGGAGGGATGCGATGGAGGTAAGGAGGGCCATCAGGAAGTCATTGTTGTGGATACAAGAGAGGTGAGAGGGGCTTAAACTAGAGGAATAGCTGTGGGGATGGAGAGGCAGGAATTAGACGGAGAGCCATGTGAGAGGCAAAATCAACCATATTTGCTGATAGATTAAATGAGAAGAAGGAAAAAATGGGAGGTGTTCAGGATGACCCTCAAGTATCTTGCTTAATTGATTAGTAAATGATAGGGCCACCAATTTAGATAGAGAATACAGGAGGAAGGAAGTCTGGGTTCAGCATAGCCTTGTTAGGTTTGAGGGGGCTGAATGGCATCCAGGTGTAGATTTCCAGCAAGTCATCAATAGAAGGATCTGAAGGTCAGGCAGGGGGTCAAGATTTGGGAGTTAACAGCAGCGAGCTGATGATTTAAATCATAATATTGGACTCAGAAAGAATATGTAGAATGAGAAGAGATATGAACTAATGGTGTAACCTTAAGGAACACCAAAATGTAAGGGGCAAGAGGAGAGAAGATTGTCTATCCACAAGAGATCTAGAAGAGGAGTCATAAAAAAGAACCAGGAAAGTGAGGCTATATGAAATCCAAAATAGTAAAGAGATTCAATAACCTGCATCAGTTGCACAGAAGTACAGCAAAACGTGAGATCTTAAACATCCCATTGGATATGGTAGTTAAGAAATCATTGGTAAATTCAATGAGGCCATCTGAATGGAAATGATGGAGCCAGAAGCCAAGTTGAGTGACATGAAAAGAAATGAAAAATGAAGAAGTAGAGACAGAAAGTACAGCCCACGCTAAAGAGTTTGCGTGAAGCACCTGAGTGGCTCAGTTTGTTGAGCATCTGACTCTTAATTTCAGCTCAGGTCATGATCCTAGAGTTGTGGAATCAAACCCTGCATCAGGCTCCACACTGAGCATGGAATCTACTTAAAATCCTCCCTCTCTTTCCCTCTGCACCCCTCCCCTTCTTGCTCATGCTGTCTGTCTCTCAAATTAAAAAAAAAAAAAAAAAGGAAATAAAGAGTTTGCATGAGAAGAGAAAAGAGATTTGTTGAGAGCTAGGGGAAGAAATGGATCCAAGGAAAGATTTTAACATTGGGGGCAACTTGAGCAAGTTGATAGACTTAGAAGGGGAGAAGTAGAAGATATAGAATGGAGGGTGTTAAATGAGGTGACAAAGTTCCAGAAAAGGCAGTAAGCAATAAGATCTAGAAAACAGGTGGAGAGATTGACCTTGAAATGAGTGGAGAACCCAGGACTGGAAGGGTTAGTATAATGCTTTTGGAATGCTTTTGGCTTCAAGCAATAGAAGATACAATCAAAAGAAGCTTAAACAGTAAGAAAACATTATTATTTTACATATTATGAAGTCAAGGAATGGGATTGTTACAGGAAGGGTTGGCTAATTCAGTGGCTTAACAATGTCATTAAGGACCCAAGTCTTTTCCAGATTTCTGTGTTGGCACCCTCAGCATGCCAACTAACTCCCATCACGGTCAGAAGATTACTGCAGTATCTCCAGACTACATATGGAACAATATTCAAAGCCCAGGAGAAAATAACGTTCCTTGGGCTCCATCTTGAGAGGGAGAAAAACCTTCCCAGAAGCCCCTCAACAGATTTCCATTCAGTGGCCAGAATTTTTCACATGGATAAACCAAAACTGAAAAAGGAAATGAAATAGTCATAATTGGGTTAGACTAATTATGGTTCATCCACTTGGACTAGACATGTTCACTGAAGAACATGGCCATCAAATACCCAAACTAAATCAGGATTCTGTTATCAAGAAAGAATGAGTGAGCGTGGCTGTTGGGTATGCAACCAAACAAAAAAGTGTCCGCCACAGCAGAGATAAATTCAGAAAAGTTAATATCCAGGGATAGAAATTGTACTTAATTTTTTCATTTTCTTGACTGTCTGCTGAAAGTGAGAGAACAGAGTTGAATATGAAATTTGAAGGAATAGATAGGAGTTGGAAATCATTGAAGGAAATGATAAAAAGAGTTGATTCAAGACAAAGGATTGAGAAGTAGTGCTAAGGGACAAGCTGAGATGAGAGCCCATGAACTTTTCAACATGCCAATCAACATATGATTATTTTTCTAGTGTATCCCCTTACTCAGGCACAAGAGCAAAGAAGTTAGAGAGTAATAGTACCATTGGTTCTAGGTTGGGAGTTTATGGGTGATAAGATAGAAGAATGAAGGATGGAAAAGAAGCAAAGTTGCATGTGAAAGAGTGGTTCAGATCTCAGTATAACCCACGGGATCTTGGTTGTGTAGAAAAAAGGGAAGTCATTAAGGTTCAGATAAACAGTGAGAAAATGATGTGATCAAGAAACAGGATGTGCATATGAAACCAAAGTTTAATGGGAAATAAAGTGTGAGAATAGGACACTGTGACCAGAGAAAAGGAGCAAGAAAAACAGTAAGGTAGATTGAAGAGGAGAGACATGAAGAGCATTGGAGTTAACAATATCCAGGAGTTAAGACACTGGATTGTTGGACTAGATGTCTAACAAGTACTGCAATATCCTAAGACTGTGTCTGACATGAATGGGAATAATGACTGGCAACCATCCTGAAATCATCAGAGGAGGAAGGAAACTAACCATAAAATAAGCAGATGTCAGTGACCTGAAGGCACAGAACATAGTATAAGTGGGCGGTATGACCTGGAAGGGAAAAGAGCTTCTACCTGAAGGTTGATGAGGATTGTCTGGAGGTGGATGTGAGATCAGGAGAACAGAAACCTTTTCCAGGAATGATACTGTGTGGGATATAGAAGAATGACCGGTCTCTATTGGTGAAAACTGCAGGGGAAATTGAGACTTCAAGGAGATTTCGATATCAGTTTTAAAAAGGAGGTTGAGAGGTCCTCTGAAACCTCTTTGGGGATGTAAAAGATTGTATGTCAACAAAAGAAGGGGGGACAGATGTCATCAACACCCCCAAAGAATTCTCAGGTCCTTGATAGGAATAGATGGCAGCCTGACTCAAACCCAGTATACATTTCAATAAGTCTAAGATTCCTCCGTCTATTAAGAGAGGTTTTCAATGTGGCCAAAACTTCTATACTCTATAAAACATTAACAATATTATTACTAATGCAAGGAAACTTTCTTATGCCAGAGCAAATAAAAAATAAAGGTGTGAGTTTAGATATGAGGCAATGTGGCTCAGAGCAGGAAATATATGTTTCTGTTAAGCTGGCTCCTAACTCACACTCTTTGTCTTTCTTCATTTGCATTTCTGGTTTCTTTTCTCATTATGGTCACTATTTACTTGACAGATGATAGAAGGCCAGCTGAGGGTGGGGTACCATTAGCATATAAACAAGATTTTAAAATAGCAGGAATAGAGAAAGACTTTAGAGCCTGCTAATCCTTGGAGTCTTGACCTCAAAATAATCAAGAGAAAGTGTACTTGGGCAGTCCTCAGCCGGCTCTAAGAATGTCCCTGCCTTGCCTTGAGTGACCTAGGGTGAGTCATCATTTAACTTGGCTGCAAGCTGCTGCCAGGTCTTTTCTTTAGCTCTGTTATTCTAAAAAGATTTAGTAACAAGTATGTAGTATTTGAAGGAAATGTGGAACAGTGTAAAAACTGAAGACTTCAAACTCAGACAAATCTAAACCTGAATTCCAGTTGCTTTATTTCCCTCAACACACCACTTGAGCTCTGAGTAGGAGAGTTCTCCACTTAAGGTAAGTCAGCTTTGGGTTAATTTTCTTTATGTACATCCCCAGAATATTACCAACTCTACCCATATATTATTACTCTACTCTACTGGGATCAGCCTCCCCCAGTGAAATAATCAGAGCCCCTACCTAGCATACTAAATTAGAGAAGTCTAGTATCCTTTCCAGAATTTCCAAGGAGAGTGCGAATGTTCTTCAAACTCCTAATGCCAACTCACTACTCTCACCACTCTTCTGAGATGCTGTCCCTTTTCCCTTTCCAGTGAGAAGTAGCCAGGACCCCTCCCCCTTAGGCCTCCACATAGCACCAAGGTTTTCCTAAAGGTTTAGTGCTAATGGGGGCACTTAAAAAAAGGAAATAGACCAAAGCTGAACATTATACATCAGGCCAGATGGCATTGCTGCTAACCCCGTCTTGATCCTATCCTACGGCCGCCATGTTCCCAGGATCTCAACCTTCCATTCTGAGCCTTCCTCGTCCTCTCTGTCCTATGAGTTCCAGGCCAAAAAACAGACATTTTCTGTTATTTTACAATGCAGGGCACTTTCCAGGTCCTGTTGGTCTCACACCATTCCCCTGCACTTTGCCTTCAGCAACCACAAAGGCCATTTTCATGTGAGTTTCTACTCTGGGCTCCACCCCAAATAATACAGAGTCATCAGAAGCTTTGAACCTAGCAAATTTTCTTGCATGTGCCCCAGGCCATACATCTGCTCAGCGACCCCCCTCCCATAAGTAGCTCTTGTAAATGGTAAGGAAGAGGAAATTTATTCTCCCCCATCCTTGTAAACTTCTGGGTCCTGATGTCCTGGTATTCTATATCCAAATTACACATATATCACTTTAACCACTCACAACCACATTCTAAGACATGTCTTATTATCCCCATCTCACAGATGAGGAAGTTGAGGTTTAAAGAATTAAAAACATTTTCCCAGTGTCACAAGTTAATAAATAATTGAGCCAAGATTACAACTCAGTATCTGGACAGCTGCCACTTCTTGGAAACCAGCTGTCACACAAAAGTTCAACTAGCTTGGGACCACCAGGCTATGATGAAACCCCGTTCACCATGTGGAGAGAAATAAAAGCCCCACAGAAGAGCATCCAGAAACCAAGCATGTGAGTAAACCTTCTTGGACCTTCTAGTCCATTTTAGGCACCAGCTGAATGCAGATGAGTAGATGATCCCAGCCAACAGCACACAGAACAAAACTGTCTGACCAAACCCTAACTAAATTCCTTATCAATTCCATTTAAAAATAATTTTTTAATGTTTATTTATTTTTGAGAGGCAAGCAGACAGACAGAGCACAAGCAGGGGAGGGGCAGAGAGAGAGAGAGAGAGAGAGACACCAAATCTAAAGCAGGCTCCAGGCTCTGAGCTGTCAGCACAGAGCTACACTCTAGGCTCGAACTCACAGACCACGAGATCATGACCTGAACTGAAGTCAGATGCTTAACTGACTGAGCCACCCAGGTGCCCCTTTATCATTCCCATTTTTAAACCTAGAAGGTTAGAAGGTTACGGGCCTTTCAGAGGCTCCCCTAAGGAAGGCGGGTCATTCAGACACCAAACTGCTTTCTCACAAGTTCCTCCATGAACAATCTACCTAAGCAATGGCCAAAAATGATACATCCCTTTGTGGGACCTGAGGAAGTATCCAAAGGTAGAGCAGATTCTGCCTGAAAACTGCTCCAAATCATGGTTTTAAATTTCAGGGGAAAAAAAAAAATCTATGTTTCTGTCTATCAATTTCACTGCTACAATGTATGGGTGTATGTCTGTGTACCTATGCTTAATGTCCTCTATATCTGTGTACCTATGCTTAGTGTCCTCTACATGGAGACTGCTAAGAACTTCAGAAAGTAGCCAAGAAACAATGAGAAAAAATGAAATCTGGCCATGTGTAGCAACATGGATGGAACTTGAGGGTGTCATGCTGAGCAAAATAAGTCAGGCAGAGAAAGACAAATACCATATGTTTGCTCGTATAGGAGGATGAGGAGGAACTTAACCGAGGACTGTGGGGGAGAAGAAGGGGGAAATAGTGGGGGAGAGGGAGAGAGGCAAACCATGAGAGACTCTTGAATGCCGAGAACAAACTGAGGGCAGATAGGGTGAGGGGGAGGAGAAGGGGGTAATGGACATGGAGCAGGGCACTTGTGAGGATGAGCACTGGGTGTTATATGGAAACCAACTTGACAATAAACTATTAAAAAAAGAAAGGAAGAAATAAAGTAGCCAAGAAATACCCTATAATGAGAGACTACTGATTTCAGTTCAAAGAAAGCCATTTTGCTGCTTATGTTCCATTTCCATAAATTTGAGAAATGGCCTCATACATTCATTCATGCAAGACATGTTCATGAAGCATCTACTGTGTGTCAGGCAACTGTTCTAAGCACAGTGGATTCCACCACACACACACACACACACACAAAGAAAGGTAGACTTAGTGTCTATTTTTAAGGTCCTCTCTGAAGAAATGGCTTTTAAGCAAAGACTTGAGTAAATCAAGAGAGGGAACTGTGTGGAGCAATAGAGGAAGAATGTTCCAGGAGGAGGAGAAAAGATGTGTAAAAGCCTGGAGGAAGAAACAGACTTGGGCTACTTGAAACAGAGCAAGTGGGCAGTGTGGCTGGAGTGAGGAGGGGAAGGAGACTGGAGAGGTGCACATGTCACCTGGTGGAGGTCTTCATGCCACAGAGGGAGGTGTGGATTTGCCCTAGCGTGCTGTGGGAAGGCAATGGACGGCTCTGAGCAGCTCATGCTGGCCTGCTCTATGACAAATCGACTCTGGAGGGAAAAGTGCAGAAGCAGAGGAACTGTGGGAAGGTTACTGTGATTGTCTGGAAGAGCAATGACAGTGCCCCGCACCTCAGTGGTAAGAAGTGATAAGACTGTGTTTTGAAGGGAGAGTCCCTCAATTATATGTACACAATTACTATTCAGATTGAGCTCCTCAGCTCTGAGATTTGGAAGCATTTCCATTTTTTAAACTGATGACTGAAAGAGCTGGCTGCGTACTTCATCAATGCCCAGGGAGGTGATGCTTGGCATTCTGCGCCTGCCCCCTGAGTGCAGAGACACCCAAATCACCACTATAGCTCTAAGGTGAGGAGACGAGTGGATTTCATTTTATCCCAAGGGAAAGCTTCATGTAACCATATGCCAGAGATGACTCTTGCTTCTCTGCCTCAGTAGACAGATCAGGTAACTCTCCAATCAGTCACACAGTCTCCCAGTGAATTTGTCCCATCTGCCATCTTGGAAAAGATCTCCAAGGACATGCTCCTGGGAGAACAATGTAATTAAACCTTTTGTAGCCCGACCAATATTCCTTCATATGCAGAACTAGTTTCTGAGAAAGAGGAGGACTAATTTGCATAAGAAACTCAGTGTCTTCTGGGAAATAACGTAGACCCCCACACCACCTCCCGTCCAAGATTTAAAATGAGGGAACCAACAGGAGCCCTCAACATGTTTCTTTGGGAGAAGAAGACTCCAAGTCCCCAAAGACAACAAAGGTCAAGGAACAGCATGCTGAGGACTCGGGCTCATGTGGGAGCCCAAGGCTTACGGGGCAGGACCAGCTCTGGGAGAGCATATGGCTGAGGCAGAAGGAACCCCACAGTATGGCCTCAGAGCTATGCTAGCACTTGGGAATGACCCTTGAGAGGAGAATGTGAACTTAGACCACTGTGACCTTGGAGCTCAAGCATGGGGGTCGTCGACAGTAGTGCTAACAGTCTAGACCCATGGGGACATCACAGCATTGGCAAATCATTTTCAACAGTGGGGCCATGTGTCAGTGAGACAAACAAGCAGCATAGGACAGATCAGACCCGCCTTGCCACCTCCTATCTTGAAAGCACCTCTGGGTCCCTTTGGACTGAGTGAGCCCCTGGTCTTCATGGACAAGAAAGAGGAACGGGCCTCAAGACACGATCCTGTACTTCTGAAAAATAAGAACAGATGTATTTATTTTCAAATTTTCTACAATGAGCATATATTACTTTCTCCCCTCCCTCCCACAAAAAAAGTAAATCAAATAGAAAGAAGAGAATATTTAGTCCACACCCCTCATCCTGCCAGACAATGCTGGGGTGACCCCGGGAACTTCTAACCAATGATGATTTCCAGGTGCTTGTGTGGACCGTATGGATGGCCATGGGTGGTGACTGTTAGGTCAGTGAGCAGCCAGAGCCCAGCATCCATCCCTCAGCAGGACTCCTGGCCAGGCCATCTCCTGACCTGAAGAGAGCTTCCCCTGCTCAGGATAGAAGAAGACGTGTCAGGGCTCCCTCAGCAGCTCCCGGGGCCCCCCGAGGTGACCACTCAGAGGTGTCAGGGGAGATTTCCCACACAGGCTCTTTGGTCCCACAGGTGTCTTTCACATAGAATTTCACATCAGGGACTAGCTATCTCCCCACAGAGCAACAGTGAGACCCTCTCTTGTGTGATTCGCATGTCACAGCCTGTCCTCTTGGGGTGACTTCGTTGTCACAGACATTTAACTACTGCCTTCACATGGCCGGAGCTTGGGGCTGAAGGCTGAGGGGGACACAAAGATGATCACCCCAGTCTGCCCTCAACGAACCTCCTGACCAGAGGGAGACAGGAGACATAGAAAAGCCTCCAGTGCAGGTAGAGCCCACTGTTGAACTAGAAGTGAACTTGTAATTGACTTCCTCCCATGCCAGTCAAAACTGCCTCTTCTGTCTGACACCAGGTCCCACCTCCAAGCTTCTCTCAGATGAGCCCCCTTGCATCCATTCCCGCTACTTCTGCAATAGTTCTGCTCTCACCAAGCCTCCACACCAGCCTCTGATAGCCTTTCAATCCCTTCTTCATGTGCTGCCAGAAGGATCTTTCAAAAACCCATGTTTTCCCCCTCTCTTCATGAAAAACAGGCCAATAGGCCCCCACTACCCCCTGTAGGGAGTCTTAAGTCCCTGGCATGGCATTTGGTGCCTCTTCTAATATAACCTATCTTCCCAGATTGAGCTCTCATTTCGCTCTTTCTTCCTGCCCGCAGCCCCAGCAAACCCCTACAGCCATCTCTCACTTGCCCCACCTCTCTGGCACCTACACACACACCCAGAACACTACAGAAAGACCAGACTTATCAACAGTCCTCAAATACAAAACAGGAAGATCCCTTTCCTTCACCTCTGCTCATCAGAATTCTATCCATTCTTCAAGGTGCAATTTCAATGTCTCCTTTTCCATAGAGCTTTTCTTCAGACCTCAAGTCAGAATTAATCCTGCCGTGGACCACAATAGCACTTGGCTTATATCTTCTTAATTGTACTCATCATACCATGCTTTGCCACTGTCCACTTAACCTTGAGCTCCCAGGAAACAAATATCACATGTCACTCCTCTTTGTATGCCTCACAATACAGCACCTAGCATATAGCAGTTGCTTGTTTGCTACTTCCTGAATGAAGAAGTGAGTCATTCTTTTCTATTTGTAATACAAAAAAAATATTTAAGAGACACCATGGCTCAAGCAATGGTCCTCAGATCCTAGATGGTTATGAAGTGCTAACTGGTCCAAGAATTAATATCCTGATAATGAATGTTGCATGTTAATCCAGTATAGTTATTCATACAGGAACATTATTTCCCAAGCCCTTGATGTTTCTTTCACACAGAAGGCCTCCATCAGTGTGACACTCCTGGCCCTCTGCACCCCTCACTCACCTGGTTGGTGAGTTACAGGAAGAAACCAGACAGAGTTTCCAAGCCCCTTCCTCATCTTCTAATCCCTCCTCCCTGCCTTTTTCCACTCTTAGTCTTACCTGGAAAAATGTCCAGCTGTGTCTGTAACAGGTGAGGCAAGTCTGCCCAATTCTGTGCCCTCAATTTGTTTTTTCACCATAAAGTGTATTGTCCAATTTAGGACATATCAGTAATAAGGGTACTATTTTCTTTCCATTTTTGTTTTGTGTCCTGTGCAGAACCTGGGCAGAACAGAGGCCCCCAGTCATGTGTCTATCTTGACTTCAGAGCTTCTAAAGTGTATCTACCTAGAGAGTACGCCCGCCGTGGGTCTTCAAACAGCTCCTAAGGATCCTGGAGGGACGTAGCTGAACAGCCTTGAGGTTGCCAGCCCAGCCTTTCCTGGTATGGGGGAGAATTGCTGTGCTTGCTTCTGCCTGTGGGAGTTCTAAGGAGCAAATAAGATCATGCACACGGAAATTTCTGCAGTCTGTCCTGGCGTGTGAGCGTAAGGTGAAATTGATGATTGAGGCCATTGCCATCCTGTTGAAGTAGGAGCCCAGATACCCATCCAGGTATATTCCACCAACTCTCTTGCCTGGGCTTTACCGACTTCTGGATTGGCTATCACCTGGTCTCCACAGAGCACTTCCAGTGATGTCCTCCACAGCCCACCAGACCCTCAGTAACCTCTCCCCAGATATGGAAGAGAAAGCTTCCCCTCCCCACATGGCGTTACAAAGTTTCTCAGGACTCCTGAAGCAGGAGCGTTCCTGCCCAATGTCGTGCTCAGTTCACATTTGCTCTTTTTGTTCATTTGCTCTTCTAGCTAATTCCCTGACTCCCTAAGGTAGGTGGGCCAGGGCTGGGACAGATTTGCATGACAGATGCTGGGCCCCTATCATCACTCCTTCCTTTCAGAAGCATAAAACCCTGTTACCAGGTCAAAGTTATGGTGCTTGGCTTCCACTTCCAATCCCTGGCTGGATCACTGGACTGATTTTCCAGAGATGCCCAGACATGTCTGGATTCCCATGGTGGGTACCATGCAGCCTACATTATAAGCAGTGATTGACATGACCAGGCCTCAAGTCCCCCTATGGCAGTTATAGTGGTCCCCTCAACAAAAAGGGCCCTCTAAATCTCATTTCTTGGCCGACCCACTCCCAAACCTGACCTCTGGGCTCCTCGCTCTCCTTTGCTTGTCCAAGAAAAGTGGATGGTGTGCGAGGACTGAATTGTAAAGGAAGGCACAGGCATGAATCAACCTGGGAATTTTTTTCCTCCATTGCCCAAGCAGACAATGTAAAGATATAAAAGATCTTGCCAGTCCTCAGAGGGACCTGAGAGCTTTAGCTTGTGTTGTGTGCACTCACCTCCTTTGTGAAAGAATCATTCCAGCATCGAGCAGTCCCGTGGCCACGGGAAATCCTGCAGCCTTGACTCCATCCAGGTGGCTGCGATGTCTGTGGGGTGGGGGACAGAAATCGCGTGAGGCAGGTGGGGGACAGAGACCTAGCCAGAAAGAAACCCTGCCACACCACCTCTAGCTGTGGGCTCCACTTGGTGGGAAATTCCCTGCACAAAAGTCTTATCCTGTCTTCCAGATTGAGCCAGCTCGCTTCCTTCTCTGTAGCTCATTCTCTGGGGAGGACTTGAGGGAGGAAGGCTGGGGGCAGAGAAGGGAGTTCAGGGCATGAGAGTCAAGAAGGGTTTTGCTCTCTTCCAAAAAAGGACCGAGCCAGCAGAGCCTCGGAATTTCCCTTCCCAAGCCCGTGGTGTTGAGGACACAGTAGCGGATCCTGTAAACTTGGCATGGATTGTCCCTCTTCCAGATCATCAGAGACCTCTGAGGTCCTACCCTCGCCCCTGCTGCTGGAAAGTGAGTGGTAAATACTGTGGCTGCAGATTCCTAGGAAAAGGAGCTTGGGGGGGTGCAGCTCGACCCTCACACTGGGTGGGGGTCCAGGGGCTGAAGCCAAGAGACACATCTGGGAGGTTGCTGTCAGAGGGTGACAAGAAGGCACCAGAGACAGTCCCAGGGAACCCGAGGCCAAGGGGCCTGAGCTGGTGGGAGGGCTGGTGTTATCCTTTCCCCAACGCCCTCCCCAGCTGTTACCCCCACCTTGACGAAAACAAAATGTCAAGTAACAGGGAGAAGAATATTCGTCCACAAACATGGTTATATGAGAAATGTCACATAGCTCACCACCGCCGCCACCACCAGCAATACCACCCCATCCCTAGAATTGTGCAAAGGGCCCCGGGATGTTTCTGCTGCCTCAGTATTTGAGAGGGCCCTCCAGCCCACACTGGTTATTGACTGCGCCCTCTAGAAGACTCCTGTGACATCTAACCTTGCTGTGACTGAAAGAGGGAGACTGAGAGCTCTTCCCCCTGGGGCCTGGGGTCTTGCCCCACTAGGTGTGCCGTCCCCTCCGAAAACTGACCAGCTCCCCAGAGACACTGTCATGGAGTGGAGCACGTTTTCCCCAGATTACCACTGCCTTCCTAGAGAAAAGGAATCTCTCCCTCTCTACTCTCCCCTCTTCCCTCCAAGGTCCTAGCCCCCAAGAAACCCCACGTGCTATCTGCACGAGCTTCAGGCCACGGCCTCAGACTGGAGTCTAGCAGGACACATAATCCCTCAGATATGGTATGACTGCCACAGTACAACAATTTTTTAAATTGTTGCCACATTAGAGGATGCCCCTTAAAATATGAATTTCTGATTTTCTTGAAAAATCAGGAAATATGGAAAATGAGGCTCATTAGGTGAGACCTGGCCATCCATTCACTCAAAAAATATTTACTGAACACCTGTTAGGTCCCAGGCAATAATCTTCTAGGTCCTGGAGCTAAAAGGTAAGCAGAGCAGATGAGAGTTCCAGGTTCTGGGGAGCTTACATTCTATTTCACGATGGGGATGTAGAAAGAGGCACAGACTAGGGGGATGAGAAACCAGCTGCAAACCAGTGATAAACCAAATCCTTTCCAACAACAATGAGGCCTGAGAAGAAAGTAAACCAAGGTGGGAGTGGAGAGAGTATGAGTTCATTTAGACCCAGAGCTCAGGGCAGCTTCTTCATGCAGGTGTCGCTTGAGCAAAGACCTAAATGACAAGAAGGAGCTGGGCGCACGGAGACCTACAGGAAAAGCATGCCAGGCAGGTGAAACACCTGTGTTCCCCAAACCCTGTGTTGGGTACAAGCTTGACTTTTAGGAGTAACAGACAAAAGGCGAGTGGGGCTGTTTGGCTGACATCAGGGTCATGGCTTGGGGCTCGAGTTCAGGGGAAGAAGGACACTGAGGAGGGAAAGCCCTTGCAGAGGAGAGAAGGGAGTCCCGGAACAATGCAGCAGGTTGGGTCTAAGGAGAGAGGTGGCCAAATAGGGACATTCACTCTTACCATGAAAAAGCACAGCCAGTGGACTCTAGAAGCAATGGTGTTTGATATGGAGTATAAGCTTATCTTTTATGGGTTATAATTTTCTTGTAGCAGCATCAGGTCCTTGGGGAAATTTATCTAATCCCTAAAGCCCTACGGTCTAGGCAGTTTTCTTGTTTTGAGGGCTAGAGTACAGGAAGCTCTAGAGAAGTGAGATGATCAGCGGGCAGGTCTAAGTGGAGCTACATGAAGCCAAGATGACTTGCAGGGCATGAGAGGGCTCCGGTGATTTTCAGAAACACACAGGGGAACAGGATTCTTGAGACACACAAGTTAGGGGCTCCCCCCATGACAGCTGGATAGTAATGGTGGTGACTGCTGATGGCCGGAAAGTGTCTTAAAAGACAAGTAGAACTAGATGGGTCGTATTAAAAGACAAGTAGAACTAGACATTTAGATCATATTTGGAAGACTGGAATTAGATCTCTGACCCAAAAGCAAACCCTTCTCTCAAAAACTAACTGCCTTGGCTAAGTGATCTCAAAATTGCAATAATTAGGCTCCTGAAAACAATGAGCAGAATGTCCCCTCTCTTATGAGGCTACATGGCTCTTCCTACAAGCACCATGGGAAGGAGGGTCCTCCTGCATCCAAGTCTGCTAGGAGGGCCTGATGAGTCTTCCCAGATACAATGCCGAGCGCATAAACAGGTGGAGGAAAGCTCAGCCCACGTGATGCCCTGAAAGGCGTGCCATGAGAAGGGAGAGGGACAGGGTGACATCCGCCATAATCCAGTAATTCACTCAGCAGGCTGTGTTCTAGGTGTTTGAGCTGCATCAGTGATTCCTGCCCTGGGGCACAGATATTCTAGCAGGTAAAAATAAATACTAAATCATAAAAACATGGCAAGTAAGTCAATTATACGGTATGGTGGGAAGACAAAAGTGTTTTAGAAAGAAAACGTGGAGGGGCGCCTGGGTGGCTTAGTCGGTTAAGCGTCCGACTTTCGCTTAGGTCATGATCTCGCGGTTTGTGGGTTCGAGCCCCGCGTCGGGCTCTGTGCTGGCTGCCAGCTCAGAGCCTGGAGCCTGTTTCCGTCTGTGACTCCCTCTCTCTCTGACCCTTCCCTGCTCACGCTGTCTCTCTCTCTCTCTCTCTCCTAGAAATAAATAAAAAACATTTAAAAAAGAGAGAAAGAAAGAAAGAAAACGTGGAACAAGGCAAGGGAGATCTGGAATATTAGGGAGAAGGATCATCGCACTTTTAATAAGGTGGTCGGAATTGGGTGATGTTTGAGTACAAACTGAGGTGAGGGAGAAGAACTTTCCTGGCAGAGGACAGATCACATGTTTCCAGAGACCATGTTACATAAACTTGTTGGAGAAAAGGGCTAGGAACGCAGGTCAGTGTGACCTCATGAAGCAAGTCAGGCAGTCAACCTTGTCTCCAGGCCCTCCATCCCTGACTCCACCTTTTATGGCCTTGCATCGCTGAGGCCTGCTCCCCTTCCTCCTGCCTTGCCCTCCCCCTTCCTCTCTACCCCTTTTCCTTCCCCTCCTTTCTCCCCTCTCCTTTCTTTTCTTCTACCTCCTTTTCTCTCCCTCCCTCTTCCTCCCCTTCTACCCCTCTCCTCCATTCCCCCTTCCCTTCCTTCCCTCCCTCCAGCCCCCTCCCNCCTCCCCTGCGACCCCTCTCTCCCATCCCCCCTTCCCTTCTACCCCTCTCCTGCATTCTCCTTTCCCTTCTACCCCTCCCTCCACCCCTTCTCCCTCCCTCTTCCCCTCTCCCTTCTTCTCTTCTACCTCCTTTTCTCCCCACTTCCTCTCCCTTTCCCTCTACCCCCTAGCTCTTCCTCCTCTCTCCCTGCTCCTCCCTCCTGACCCTCCCTCCTCTCCACAGTCCATTCAGTGAGCACGAAAGATTTCCTCAGGAAGGAGTTCCTGCACAGAACAAGACATGCACGAGGCACTCTCATAAGCAAGGGCGGGGGGGGGATACCCCTTTTATTTTCATCTGAGGCAGTATGAGTGGGCACACCCCAAATGCTTCCCAGGACCTAATTGTGTCAACCCACAATGGAGAGAAGAAAGGAGCAGGCACAGCGTGCCCCGCCCCACCGTGTCCCGGACCACAATAGAGGGGGGTCAGCTTGGGTCAGCCTGCTCTTAGGGGACAACCTGTCTCCCAGGAAAGAGAAGAACAATGCCTCCGGGCCTTGGCCGACCTTGGGGGAACCCGATCTGGCTGAACTGGGAATGCTGAACTGAACCAGGTCCCACCAAAATCTTGCTTTCACTCTCGGGGTTCCAGTAACCACCCCCCTCCCCACTGCATTTACTATAAGAGCTCTTGCACCCCTCAGGGGCTCCGTCTGTCCCTGGGCACTTGCCAGCCTCCCCTGCCTGCCCTGCAAATGCCCAAGTCCCCCACCTCCACCCTCCACCTCTCCCTCCCCAGAATCAAAGAGAACAAACAACACCGAGCACTAGAAAGTTGTTGTACAAAGGGAAACACTTTAGACAAATGGCCTTAACTCAGAGGTCAGTGAGGTCACTGTGCTCCTTAAAATATACATCTGCATGGTTCCAACCCTCTTTTCATATCCTAGGGAGATGCAGAGCCCTGCCTGGAGATTTCTGCAAATTGCCAGGGAATCTATATTCTCCTCTCACCTCTGGCTCCAATTTCCTGCTGTCACTGGACTCTGCTTCTCTGCTCTCCATAAGTCTGCGCCTTCTCTGCCCAACTCTGTGCTCTTGCCTGAAAGCAATTATTTTTACAAGCGTTGTGCATTAGCAGAATTTTTACTGATGGTTTGTAGGTCATGAGGGATTTGTTACATTTTCTCGCCACTCAGCAAGCAACCTACCATCTGATACTAGATGTCCCGTTTCTTGAACACCCTCTAGGGGTGTCTCACTGGCCGTTCCCTCATGGACAACACCAAAGCCTCACTCTCGCCCTCTCTTCTCCAGGAATTCTTTCTTCCTGCTTCTTGCTCAGAGCAGGGTGGCTCCCTCCTGGTCTTACACATCTGGGTGTGCCACGGACCCAAAACCTGTTGGCTCCTTTAGAAATGCCAGTATTTGAAGACATTTACTTTATTATTTAATAAAAAAATTTTTAATGTTTTTATTTATTATTGAGAGACAGAGCATGAGCATGGGATGGGCAGAGAGAGCAGGAGACCCAGAATCTGAAGTTGGCTCTGAGCTGTCAGCACAGAGCCCGATGCGGGGCTCGAACTCACAAACCACGAAATCATGACCTGAGCTAAAGTCAGATGCTTAACTGACTGAACCACCCAGATGCCCCTGAAGACACTTGCTTTAAATGGTGATTCTTTTTTCTTTGTTTCGCCAATGGAATTATAATTTTAATTCTAATTCATTAGCGAGTAAAGGAGAAGTCTTCTTTTTCCCCTTATAAGTGCACTGCCTCATTTGTAGCATTCTCTGCCTACTGTCCATTAAGGCTTGAGCCCCCAGTTCCATTCATAGCTAAATAAATGGACCCTGCTTCCATGGAACTCCATTGCTCCTGCAACAGCCCCACCACACTGGCTCTTGTGAATAATTAAGTAATGTCTTGACATCAGCTCGTTATAAGTGCTGGGAATGCCTATGCCACCAAGTGGGTAAGCCAAGGAGCTTCACCTAGGTCCTAGGAGACCCTTGGGAAGCTGGACACAACTGCAGAATGTCCTCAAAGCCCCTGAAACTATATGCAACTATGTACATTTTTTCTGCAGCTAGGGTTTATAACTTTTTAAAAAAAATTTTAGTGTTTTTTATTTATTTCTGAAAGAGAGAGAGAGAGAGAGAGCATGAGCAGGGGAGGGTCAGAGAGAGAGGGAGACACAGAATCTGCAACAGGCTCCAGGCTCTGAGCTGACTGTCAGCACAGAGCCCGATGTGGGGCTCGAACCCACAAACCGTGAGATCATGACCTGAGCCGAAGTCGGACGCTCAACCAACTGAGCCACCCAGGCGCCCCTAGGGTTTATAACATTAATAAGATGTTTCCTCCCAAAGGCTTTAACCGCTCTCAGATAGCCGGTGAGCAGAGCCAAGGTCTGTATCAACAATGCAGGCTGAGGTGCTAGAGTGGCCTCAAACCAGGCCACTATTTAATCGGCAGTTTGGGAAAGAGAAGAAATCACTGCAAAAAAACATACGTTTTCAAAAATCGCTGAGATGAGAGTCGTTGAAAAAAATCAACAGGAGCTAAGAGCAGGGAGGATGAAAAATACAAATTCTTGGGGTTTTTTTCATGAAGAGTTTTTGAAAATGTGATTCAATAAGCTGATGCCTAACAGCCAATGCCTTGTCGTGGACATCTACAAAGCACTTCTGAAGCGGAGACGCTTACTTCTACATTTCACATTTTGAAGAGTCTGACTTTATAATCTTAAACATTAACCATAAAAACAAAGATGAATCAGATCCATAGATTTATTGTATTCATTGCAGAGCAACTTTGCTCAGATAAAACAATCACAACAAATGAACCCAAAGTCAAGGATGGATGGAAGCCTGGAGCCAATTAAAAGTAAATGGGAAAGAGATTTAAGTCTGAAAATTGAAGATAAGGGTTGGCAATTATCCTGCCATCTAACCAAATACACAACTGCTACTGTTCTGGATGACTTGATGTATTTTTAATTATCATATCAGGCATTTGACTCTAGTTAGAAAAAATGAAATTGACCATAAAAAAATCAGTTCTTTCCCCCCATAATTCAGAAAGAGAAATATCCCTTTCTGCCCACCCAGTGTCTCTATACAAAGCGCACAGTGGCGCGGCGCCATTAAAATGGAGCCATAAATTACAGAGAGAGAAAGCTCGCATCTCCTGATCTGTGTTTACCTCATATTAATTCTCAAATGAATGTGGAGATGTTTAGTTTTGCCTCATTTACATAGTTAATAGTCTTACACTAGATTATGAGGAAACAGAAGAAAGAGGAGGCCCTCAGAGCGGCACAGAGCTGAAATGACGGAGACCAACTTGCCCAGTAGAAGACAATACTGTCCTCGGTTCCGGGCCAGAGGGCCCCTGGCCTGGAGCTAAGTATTAAGGGGCTCCTACACATCAGAGTGTGTTTGCACGCACATAACACTTTGGTAGATCATGTGACCACCTCTCGCACTTGGGATCCAGTGCTCAGAGGACAGGCATAGAGCCACCCACAATCCCAAACATCCACTCTTGTTTCTAGCACCCTTCAGCCCCAAGGAATGATTTCACATCTCTTGCCCCTCTCCTTCAAAAAAGAAAAAGAAAAAGAAAAAAAGGCAGTGGCATCTGAATGCCACAAAAGTTTGTGGGTTTCTTCCTGAGGACCTGAGCCATGGGGAGAATTTGAGGCACAGAGGCATTTAGGTATAAAAGAAGAGACAAATTAACCTGTCACATCCTTCCGCTTGGTTGTAAACGCAATACTTTTTGCATACCGAGGAGTCATTTCCTAGTAAGTGCCAGGTGTCTCTTATCTTCCTTCTCTTTGTATTCTAATTTAAGGCTCCAGAGGTGTTCACGAATGATCACAGTATTTGCAACAGATGCAGGGAGCAGCTGAGGAACATTTGGCAACATTAAACACATTATACTACCCTTAAACTTGTGTCTAGAAGGGAAGCAGGAAACCAATATTTTTACTGGTAACTAAAAGAATGTTGACCGTGAAAACTCTAAATTGTTTTATTCTTATAAAATACTTTTAAATATTTCATTGCATTTCAAAAAAAAATCCAATTAAAATTCAACTTTATTTAAGATGTTTCCGTTTGATACTTCTTCAGGGAACCTAAGGGAGACATGCTTTGTCATACCTATTCCTTCCATTATGTGCAGCTAAAACCCGAACATTTTATATAAAGATAAGAAGACTATGAAAGGCAGAGGGAAGGCAGACTGGCTAGAGACTTCAGAAGCCAAGAAATGACAGAGCGGTCAGTGCCCTGGATTTTCTTTTTGCCTCACATATTCCAGGCTTGGTGCTAAACAACCCAGCAACTCAGAAGTACCAAAAGGCAGATCAAACAACCCCCAACAAAAGCCACATCTCTCTCACCAAAGGAATAAGAAAGGGGCAGCTTAGTGGACTGGAAGTTTTTAGACTATAACCACTCTAACCCAGCCAGACACCCCAAAAAACATCCACCACCCCATCCATGCCAGCAAAGTCCCACGTGGGACCCTAGACTTCCCTCCAACGAGACCATCCTGAGGTGCCCCCAACACACCAAGTGGTGTCAGAGAAAGTCAAGTGTGGTGCCTGGACTCTCATCCTCAGTGGCCAGTAATGAGCTCCCCCCACACCATGGTGTCAGTAGAGAGCATGCTGAGAGCCTAGACTTCCACCCCCATCCAATGGAAAGAAGGAGCCCCTTGGCTTCCCCTCTGGAAGGAGGCCTAGTGGAGAATAAAACCTTCATCATCACCCAGCAGTAACCAAGCCACCCTTACTGGAGAGTCAGTACAGACCACCTGGGGGGCTGGAACTCCCACCTCCACCTGGCAGTAACAAAGAGCTGCCCCCCCAGGGTCAGCAAAAGACAGGTGGGGAACCTAGACTTCTACCTCCAACTTATAGTAATGATGTGATACCTCCCAAAAAAGTCAGCAAAAACAGAAGATTGAAATAAAATATAAAGTCTCAGAACCTAACAGGAAAATGCTCAAGTTCCCATTGGAAATCGTTTATCATCTCACCAACCAGGAAGATCTCAAACTGAATGAAGAAAACAAATAGTAGAGCCAGCACGAAAGAGCTGGTAGAGCTGCCTGACAAAGACTTCAAGGCACAGCCACAGTAGAGTGCTATGATGAGCAATTATGAACATGCTCCAAATGAATAAAACTATGTAAAAACAGAAAGTGGCAACAAATAAAATCAAAATGGAATTCTAAAATATGTTCACATAACCTGCAGGAAGGCAGGAAAAAGAAAAAGGAAAAATAAAACGTCAGAAAGAAGATGAGAAACTAAAAGACCTCGACCCCATGAACAACCATATTAAATGTAGATAATTCATCTTTCTCTGACTGGCTTCACTTAGTGTCGCACCCTCTAGTTCCATCCGTGTTGTTGCAAATGGCAAGATTCATCCTTTTTATGGCTGAGTAATATTCCACTGTGTATCTTTACGACATCTTCTTTATCCACTCAACTATCCATGGGCACTTGGGCTGCTTCCCTATCTTGGCTATTGTAAACAATGCTGCAATAAACATAGGGGTGCATGTATATTTTCGAATTAGTGTTTTCATCTTTTGGGGGTAAATACCTAGTGGAATTACTGGATCATATGGTATTTCTATTTTTAATGTTTTGAGGAAGTTTCCGTACTACTTTCCACAGTGGATGCACCAATTTGCTTTCCTGCCAACAGTGCATCAGGGTTCCTTTTCCTCCACAACTTAGCCAATACTTGTTATTTCTTGTCTTTTTGTAAACAGCCATTGTGACTGGTGTGAAGTGACATCTCATTGCAGCTTTGATTTGCATTTCCCTGAAGATTAGTGATGTTGAGTATCTTTTCATGTGTCTGTTGGACATCTATATGTCTTCTTTGGAAAAATATCTGTTCAGGGCCTCTGCCCATTTTTTAATTGGATGTGGTGCTAGGCAAAGAATTCTCACACTTGACATCCAAAACACCATCCAAAAAAGGAAAAAAACGATAAATGTCTAGGGATTAAGGAGTGAGTCGGGAAGAAGTATATGGTTATTAAAGGTCAACGTGAGGGATTCTTGTGGTGATGGAAATGTTCTTTATTTTAATTGTATCAATGTTAATATCCTGGTTATGAAATTGTGGAGAAGATTGGGTAAAGGGTACATGGGATCTCTCTATAGTATTTCTTATAATTGCATGTGAATCTACAATTGCCTCCAAATAAAAAATTTAATTAAAAAATTACATTTATTAATGGAAAACTGTTTTTTTCCTTTAAATTTATTATATAACTGTAAATGCTTTAAAAAAAAAAGCTTTCCCAGTAACATACATGAAAAATATTAAATTTTCACTTTCTAACATTTTACTTACATTGATAACTCAAATGAAAATACACACAAATGTCACTTTGATGATATCATCCTCACCTAAAAACCTTTCCACTTGGGGAGCCTGAGTCGCTCAGTCAGTTGAGTATCTGACTTCTGCTCAGGTCACCATCTTGCAGTTCGTGAGTTTGAGCCCCACATCAGGCTCATTGCTGTCAGTGCAGAGCCCACTTCCCATCCTCTGTCCCCTTCTCTCTGCCCCTCCCCCACTTGTGGTCTCTCAAAAATAAATAAATAGAATAAAAATCTTTCCATGGCTTTCCAAGGCCTATCAGGTAAGATCCTCAGCTTGGCATTCCAGGCCATTTTTGTTGCATCAGCCCTTGCCCATCAATCTACACTCATCTCCTTCTGCCCACTGGCTCACCCACTTCTCTCTAAATCTTGCCTGCTTAAAGTTCCTGAATGTTCCTTGCTGTTTCATGGGAGTTTTTAAATGTTTATTTATTTTTTAGAGAGACAAAGAGCACGAGTGGGAGAGGTGCAGGGAGAGAGGGGAACAGAGGATCCAGAGCAAGCACTGTGCTGACAGCAGAGAGCCAGACGTAGGCTCGAACTTGTGAACTACAAGATCATGACCTGAGCCAAAGTCAGATGCTCAATTGACTAAGCCACCCAGGCATTCCTGTTTCATGTTTTTTTGCTCACTCTGCCCCCACCAAACACTTTTATAACTTTAAAGCATCAAAACTTTATATGCTTCAAAATTCATCTAAATCCACCTCCTCTAGGAATTCTTGCCTGTTCTTTCCTTAAGAGTCCAGGCCAGAGAGAATTTGCCCTCTCTCTGCAGTTACACTGTAATCTGTACTTCTGTCGTGGTATCTAATTCTCAGTTGCTTACATGTCTTTTGCTCTCTTCTAGTCTGTGAGCACCTTAAGGATATCTGCCTTTGCATTTTTAGTGCCTCAAATAGGGCCTGACACATAGGAGATGATCAAATACACGTTTATGGAGTGAATGGCTGAATACTCAGCTCACACAACTGCCCCATTCTATTGGTTTCCTTGTTCTCCCTTTTCCTCATCCTTCCCCCAATAAAATTCATTTCTTACTCTCCTGAAGTCCTTTAGGCTTTGTTCACAGGACTAACATGGAATCAATATGCCCATCAGTTGTGTGGGTGCTCACCTGAGTTCCTCAAGGATGGAGATTTTTCAGACACACTTTAGACAAATCAAAGAGCTCAAAACTGATTGGTAAACAAAATGTTCAATTGAATGAACAACTTAATGAATGACTGTGAAATACCATGTAAATTATACAATGTAGGGTGTTTTGGGTTTTGTTTTTTACTTTGCTCCTGGATGTTTTAGAGAGGGGGAGGGAGGGAAGGAGGGAGAAGAACAGAAAGAGACATGAAAATCATATAAAGAGCACAAACAAAAAAAGAATGAACACGTGATTAGAATCATGAGCATCACCACGCAGCTTTTGAGTTTGGGGTTATGTCCTGTGAATCGTTCTCTGGAACTGATGGGAGGAGGGAGGGTGAGAAATCGTCACATAATTTCTAGCTGCTTAGGGAGGAATCCCAAGTTTGAGTCCCATTTTTCACGTATAGGGAAAGAAGAAACACAAAGACATGTCAAAATCATCAAAAGGCACATTTCAGATTTATGCACAGTCCCAGCCTCGAGGAATTCACAATCTGTTTTCAGTTGTAATTATTCCAAACGTTCACCTTTAGAATAGTTTAATGAAATAAAATACTGTGTAGGAAACAGTGTGGGCAGTGGCCTAAGGCCTGAATTCAAGCCCTGGACTGACACTCTACCAGTTACAGCAGGCCTCTCTCTCTGAGTCTAGCTCCTTAGCTGTAAAATGCAGTATCAGACCACCTACACATGAGACAGCTATGAGGATCAAATAAGATAATGTATGTAAACCGTGGAGCATAATTCCTGGTACATAGTAGGCCAGTAAATTATGACTGTCTCTTTCCCTATCAGAAGCACCAATCTCAAGATTATGAACTTCAAAACACCTTCAAGTGAAATATTTTTCTCATTTAGACTGTATTAGAAGCCAAAGTTATAACACCAGGAGAATACTTAAGGAAAGTATGATGTGTGTTAAAAATGTTGGATACCCTGCAGGGCTCTCAATAAATACTTATTGACTGACAAATGTATTGTCAGAGCATAAAATCACAGAGATGGAAAGAGGTAACAGCATAAAAAGGTAATTTGGAATCAGCACAGGATAACGATTATACTTCAATAAGTATTTTATTTTTTAAAAGCAATAGTAAAGGAAACTGGAAATCATTTGGGAAAAAATTGGATTTTCTTTTACAGCCGTTAAGTTGATAGGAACACCTAGAGGCACAGTACCCAAAAGCAGGCATCTTACTGGCAAAATTGGAAGCAAAAGTGCCCCAGGTATCAAGGGGCATAGGTGCTCATGACATCTGTTGCCATATCTTTCCACATGACCCAGGGAGCAGGAGAACCAGTTGTCCTACATACCTGTAACTGAAGCACCTTCTAGAACTTTCTAGAACATGGGGCACCTGGCTGGCTCAGTCAGTTAAGCATCCAACTTTGGCTCAGCTCATGATCTCATGGTTCACTAGTTCGAGCCCTGTGTTGCGCTCCGTGCTGACAGCTCAGAGCCTGGAGCCTTCTTTAGATTCTGTCTCTCCCTCTCTCTCTCTGCCCCGCCTCTGCTCATACTGTCTCCCTCTCTCTCTCAAAAATAAATAAAACATTAAAAAATTAGAAAAGAACTTTCTAGAATGTCATCACCTGGAAGACATGGTTTACCTAACAAATATTTATTGAGCTTTACTATGGGCTGGGTACCATGTTGGGCTCAACAACACCAAGATGGATGGATTACGATCTCTGTCCTTAAGAAGAGAGGTAGACATACAAATAAATAATTTCAAGTAAAGAGTGACTGGCAATACCTAAGGTATATCCAAAGACATATAATAGCACAAAGAAAGGAGTGGTCCATTTGACTTGAAGGATTAAGGAAATATATCTCAGAGATAATAACAATTGCGCTAGACGCTAAAGGATAAGATATCTGCCATGCCAACAGAAGGTAAGGGCAGTCCAGGCAGGGGAATCCCTTGGACAAAAGCTCAAGGTCCAAATCAAGGGGTAAAATGAGGAAACTGAGGGTAGTTGCATAAGAATTGGGACATTTACAAGTCATACATAATGTATGTATACATAATATTTTACATGTATAAGATATACTACTATCTTTGTGAAATTAGCAGCAAATAATTATTCCAATTTTGTTGATGTATAGACTATGAACTTACATTCCCTATTCCATGAACTCATCAGGTCCACCTAATATTTTTAAATTGAATATCTGTACCTGTTCTTGGTTTCAGGTCATTAGTAATGGCCCTTAGTGATTGATTCCTTGCTCCTCAGAGATTCCTGAATTTATATGACACCAGCCACCCACCATTATGAAGGTCCTGGGAAGGAAGGAGGCTGAAGAATAAAAGGACACAAGTTCCCAGTGTGGGCATCTCAATGACCCAATAAAATAACCCAACATCTTGGAGAAGTAAATATTTCGGGATGGTCAGAACTATGATAGGACTGTGAGTAACAAATGTGTCAGTGATGTACATTATGAAACCTAAGCCATAAGTTCTTTATTCCACAGTTGAAAGTAGAAAAACTTACATTGCAATAAAAAATAAAAACATAAAATAAAAGAAAACAAATAAAACCAAAGAGAAGATATGCCAATTTATGGCCAGACCCATGACACCCTAGACTTTTCTGCAACTACAGATTACCTATGCTACAGAAAGAGCCAATAATGTTGCACCTAGGCCTCCACTGCAGGAATCATGAAATGATCTCAGGATATTTTCCCACTGAACTTGAGATAAGGGGAAAACGTGAGGACAAAGAAGAAAATGGAAGTTTTTGTTGTTCCATTGAAAATAGTGCGTTTTAGGGGCGCCTGGGTGGCTTAGTCGGTTAAGCCTCTGACTTCAGCTCAGGTCATGATCTCATGGTTTGTGAGTTCAAGCCCCGCATCGGGCTCTGTGCTGACAGCTCAGTGTCTGGAGAGTGCTTCAGATTCTGTGTCCCCCTTTCTCTTTGCCCCTCCCCTGCTTGTGCTCTGTCTCTCACTGCCTGTCAATAATAAATAAATGTTTAAAAAAAAAAAGAAAACAGTGTGTTTTAGGCATCACTGAAATGGCCCTTTGGTTACATTAAAATTACCACTTCAAAATGTCTACCCAATTTCACGTCTCATGTCTGCCAAAAAAAAAAAAAATGGTTATGTGACCTTTTCTAAGGTCACATAATTTTCCTGGGCTTCTAATTCCTGTCCTGTAAAATGAAGACATACACTAGATTACCTCCAGATCCGTTCCCATTCTGACAGTTTGTAATTCTGACTTTGTTTTTTCCCCCACATCTAATTATCTTAAGCCTCTAACTATATCAACAACCAATTGTCTTAGGCAGCAGAAATCTACCCCCAGCCCCTGAAGGCACATGGTGGGATTTGTGACCCAAATAGCACAGTTCAGCTGAAATGCCCCCCTGGGCCCATCTGGTCAGCATCTTTGTCCCCCACGTGGGGCAAATGTGTGCTAGATGTAAAGCTGCCAGACAGTGATGGCTGCTCCCAAACTGGTAACTTGAAACTCGAGATTCACCTTGCACACTGTGGTTTCATTTCCTGCCCGGAAACGGCGCTCGGTGCTGCAGATTAGACCTAAGATGTCAAATGTTTCTAAGACAGGTTCTATGTTCAGCATGGTTTCCTTTGCTGTGACATACTGGTAAATACTACAGAGCTTTCATTTTGTGAAGTCGGGCAGAAAGCACAATTTGGATGAACTTTGCCTTGGATTTCCTACTTATGGATGAAGTGCATGTGTGGTGTACCCTGGAGTTTTGGCGTCTCCCCTTGGCAGTATTTCCCAAACTCATGGAATTCACTGCATAGAGAGAGAACAGCTCCCCCAACGGTTCTAGCCAGAAGGCAACAGGTGCACTGAATGCCCCTCCTGGAGGACCACAGAGTCACCCCAGGAAGAGCCTGCCCCCAGCACAGCACCACTGGGGTACAGCCTTCCACTGGAGCAGGGAGCTATGTCTGTATATTAGTAAAGGTATATAAGGCAGTGTTTAAAAGCATGAGTTATAAAGCCAGAGATCCAGGTTCAAGTTCTATCTCTGCCCCTTAATACCTCTGTGACTTGAGGTATCCAAGCCTCAGCTTCCTCATCCATCAAATGATGCTAATAATGGAACCTAATAATAAGGGTCATTGTGAGGATTATTAAGACAATGAGTATAAAGCAGTGAGATGTAGCAGCTAGCACAGTGCTCTGCTGAGTCATACTTGAGCTTGCGACAGAAGGAAGAGTCAATACTACTGAGCTTGTCTTGATTTAAAATCTTGATAGTTTATTAATCATGAGTTTCTTGCATATTTTTAAATTTAAAAAATCTTGCATTCATATATTATTATCTTGATTATTGGGGGGGGTTGCCATTCCTTAAATCTTACACATGCCTACAAATTCAGTAAATGTTCATCGCTATCATTTTATGATGACTGCACAACACAGGTTAGCACTGAATTATCTAATGTCTGGTATTAGTCATTGTTCCAAGTGCTTATGTGCTGTTTTTCCAACTAATTGGTATCCTTATTAATGGCAGAAATTATGACGTCTTTTATCCTTTGAACTGCTGAGTACGTAAGAGATTCAAGTAAGGACGTGTCCAGCAATCGCTTATAGCCTGTAGTAGACAATTCACCACTCTGTTGTTCTCCAATCATGTCATGTATTTGAAGGTTTTGTTCTGTGATCCTTGAGGGCTGAGACAACATCTGGCATTATCCTATGCCACGTCTGGTACAAAGATGGAGGGACAAAATCAAAGAACAGGTGGGGAGCTTTGAGTTTATCTAATCTCACTTCTTCACTTTCAAGAAATTATCTGATGCCCAAAGAGGTTCAACGATGTGACCAAGCCAATCGGTGATAGCACTGGGATGAGAATTCCATTCTCCTGGGATTTCCCTACCCCAATACTTTGTTAATTTTCTTTTATCTTTCTATTCCTTTTATTTATTTTTTTTAATGTGTTATTTGTTTCTGGGAGAGAGAGAGAGAGACAGCGTGAGCAGGGGAGGGTCAGAGAGAGAGGGAGTCACAGACTGAAACAGGCTCCAGGCTCTGAGCTGGCAGTCAGCACAGAGCCCGACGCGGGGCTCGAACCCACGAACCGCGAGATCATGACCTAAGCGAAAGTCGGACGCTTAACCGACTAAGCCACCCAGGCGCCCCTCTTTCTATTCCTTTTAGCATCAAGCACAGAGCTCTGCATGTAGGAAAAATTCAATAAATGATGTGGATTATGGATTTCTGTTACTTGAGTAATCTTTGCTTAAAGGGGGAGCATGGAGTCATTGACTGGGAAAGTGTATGTGTATTTATTTACCAACTATCCGTATCTCCTGGCTCAGTGCAGCAAGGTGGCTAACAATACTGCATTCAGAGTTAGACAGCTCTGAGTCAAGTCCTGGCTTCACTACTTCCTAGCTATGTGACTTTGGATGAAAATAAGTTTCTTAACTTAATTATGCTCATCTAAAACATGAACATAATAATGGTATTTACTGCATTGAGTTGTGAAATATTACACAAAATGAAAATGTGTAAAGGGTATAGCAGACTGTCTAATATAGTAAATGCTCAATAAATATTAGCAATTATCACTATTCTAAAAATAAGCCCTAAGAGTTAGGTGGGCTATAAGGGCAGATGGATAGAGTTATAGTTACAGTTTGTGTAATATACCCGCATTTTTATATTATGGTGGATAGGGGCACCTGGGTGGCTTGGTTGGGTAAGTGTCAGGCTCTTGACTTCGGCTCAGGACATGGTGTCACATTTCGTGAGTTCAAGCCCCACATCAGGCTCTGTACTGACAGCATGGAGCCTCCTTAGGAGTGTCTCTCTCTGTCCCTTTCCTCTCTTGTGTGCTCGGTTTCTCTCTCTTGCAAAATAAATAAATAAACTTAAAAAAATTTTAAAGGTTATGGTGGATAAGAATGGGGAACAGGGGGCTAAATTATCAGTTGAGTACTTGTGATTATGCTATATCTCATGAAGCCTCATCAATAACTCTAATACCCACAGTGTTCCATGGGATTTCCGTTCCATGCAACCATGACAGGCCCTCCACCCCCTCCTGAATCTTTACAGATTTCCAAAAGCACCAAGAGCCCGGACCAGTAGACTACAAACAGGGATCTGTCGTAGACTCAAGAATACCTAACTATAATGTCAGTTTTAGCTCCATTTCGGAAGAAAACACACTACCTTAGCAAGGATGCCCAATCAATAAGCAGAAGCCCAAATATAGTAAGACACTCCGTGACTTGAAATGGCCTCCAGCACAAGCCTAGTGCTGTGAAAAATGAATAGACGAACACGGGGAAACCAGTTGCACTGTTCAAGTCCCACAACACCCCACCTACGTTCAGTCTCTTTTTCCCTCAGCACAAGGCGAAGACTCTGAGCCCAAACTTGTACAACTTCACAGGACTGGGTGACGTGAGGTAGAAGTCTGTGTGAAAAGCAACTGTGTTTCAGTACTTAGAACTTGGGGAAAGAAACAGACTTGGATATGCCGAATTTCCAAAGACCACAATGTTTTGCATCTTAACAGCATCTTTATTCCAAAATCCTCACACTGCTTCAGCTTGTCTGGCATGAACATCCCAGGGAAGCGAGTATAAGGGTTCATTGAAGACACAAAACTTTAAAGAACACTTAACGTTTAAGATGCCTGGGTGGCTCAGTCAGGTAAGCATCTGACTTTGGGTCAAGTCATGATCTCACGGTTTGTGAGTTCAAACTCTGTGTCAAATAGCTCAGAGCCTGGAGCCTGTTTCTGATTCTGTCTCTCTCTCTCCCTGCCCCTCCCCTGCTCATGTTGTGTCTTTCTCTTTCTCTTAAAGATAAATAGCTTTAAAAAAAAATTTTTTTTTAACTTACAAAAAAGAACACTTAATGTTTATAGCACTTGGATAAGAAAAATGAGGGAAAATACAAATGAAACTATTTGTATCCTGGGTCAAACCCTCCATGGGCACTCTGAATTTTCTCTTAAAATTCAAGTTTCCCAAAAGCAACATGGTATCCTAAATTGGATCCCAAAACAAACAAACAAAAAAGGACATCGGTGAATAAACTGGTAAAATCTAAGTATTCCCTAGATCGGGGGCGCCTGGGTGGCTCAGCTGGTTAAACATCCTACTTCAGTTCAAGTCATGATCTCACAGACTATGAGTTCAAGCCCAACATCGGGCTCTGTGCTGACAGTTTGGTGCCTTGAGCCTGCTTCAGATTCTGTGTCTCTCTTTCTCTGCCCTTCCCCTGCTCATTCTCTCTCTCTCTCTCAAGAATAAATCTTTTAAAAAAATTTTTAAAAAACAATACAAAGATTCCTTAGACCAATTAACAGTGTAATATCAACGCTAATTTCTTAGTTTTGACAAATGAACCACAATTACATATCAACTGAGTACTTATGGTAAATAGGTATTTATCTTTGCAACATTTCTGTAAGTCTGAAATTATTCCAGAGTTTATTCAAAACTTTATTTTTGAAATAGCAAAATAATAATAATAGTAAGTCAAGATTTCTTTGCTGAGGAGCTTTTGTTGGATGGGTGAGAAGGTTAGAGATAATTATTCTCTCTCCCCAGTGAAAAGTATATTTAAAAGACAAAATCTCCAGCTTTTTACCAGAGATCAACCAAAGGTGGCAGCTAACTCCTTTGCCCCTCCAGGTAACATGTTGAGAATAAAGGGCAAAATGGATGTCAAACACCTGACACGGGTCAGGAGCTGGGGAGGGGGTATTTATTTCCCTTTGCTCCTTCTCAGGACATCCCCACAGGCAGTCCCTATCAGTGCCTCAGGGAACTTGTTACAGGTGGTCCCTCTGGGTGGAAGAGGGCTCCTCTGTCTTGGCAAGCAGGGCTCCCTACGTTGCTGGCCTTGGAGGACCTGCCGGATGGCTTAGCACCTGGACTTCAAGCTGTAGTCTGACACACAGAGCTGTGTCTCTCCCTTGGTCACACTTCTAGAAAGCAATGTGCTCTCTGCTGGGCTCCTGTCAAGCCCTCTGAGAGTAGTTCGGTCCTTGCACTACTTTCTAAAGAACAGCCCACCCATCACTCGGTGGGGATAGGGAAACAGAACATCCTATCACCTACTTAGTGAATTACTTTTTGGTAAGAGTGAGAAGGGAAACAATGACCCACGAGCTGAAGCTTTGGGGCCCGGCCCCTGCCCCACAGAATGTCACCATGCCACATCTCAGGGAGGCTCGTTTCTAGAACAACCCTCTCTCCCCTTGTCTTGACTCAACTTGAAGTATCTCTATTTTGGCCTCCTGTCTCTTGCTCCTGGGAAACTCTTAGATTAATTAGACCTTGCTTTGTGTGACAGTGTAGAGCCTGTCCGTTCTCCCTGGCATTGTCTGGTCTTATAGATAGAGAAGACTGGTGACAGTCCCAAGCTTTTATGTTCTACCCCCATAGGTTGTACATTTCTTAAATAATCTCTATTCCAAATACTTTGTCTCATTAACATAGCAACCATTCAAATGTCCCAGAAATTTAAAATGTTTCAGCATGCATTCTCTCCCAGGTAGCCCCATCTACCTAGAGGTGGCCACAAGTTCTTGCCAGCCATGGTCTTCCTTCAGGACCCAGCAGTCAGGGTACCCTTGATAATGTGGCCATTATCAAAGACATTTCTCATGTTTTTGGCCACTTAGCATCTGAACCCCTTCGATGTTTGGGGAGTCCCTCTCCCTGCAAGGCAGAGCTGGTCTGTGGAGGTGAGCAATGATAGATATTTGCTCACTAACCCCACAGCAGCTGGAGGGATGACCATGAACTAGTCTCCACCGTTAATATACATCTAGTCCAGACTGTAAATTGGAAACAAATCATACAAAAAAGCAGAGGTCACAAGGATTCCCTTCTGGCAATGCAGACAGCTCCATGCTGTTTACTGACACACCAGTGACAACAGACCCACGGGCAGTTTCCAGCATTTACTGTTGGTGAGGCATGGGGACAAGTATCTGTGCTCGGCAGGAGTGGCTCTAGGTCTTCACCACACCCATTCTCCAGCACAATATGGATATTTCCCCTGGCTGAACAGCCCCTGAGTCTGGCCTGTAGACCTTCCTGGAAATTCTAGGAGCCAGGGTCCACAGATCAGCAACCTGTGCAGACACACAGGGGCCCAGGCTCAGCATGGACCGTGCTTGGTTTAGTGCCCTGCTGTCCATCTTCCGGTTCTCGAAATTTTGAGCCAAAGGCCTCATCATTTCATTTGGTGCAGGGCCCTGCAAGCAATGTAGCCAATACTGCTGTAAGCTAACCAATAAACTTCAGATCAGGGACTTCTTAACCCTCTGTGTGCCACGCTGCCCTTTCGTGGCCGGGAAAGCCTATGAAACACATAAAGAAGTTTTGAAATGTACCAAATATAATAACCAATAGTACTGAAATACAGTTAGAAATCTTCTAAAACAAATCTATGAGAGCATTATACATGTGCTTTATTAGTACACTAAATAAATCTAGTGGTAATCTAGTGGTAGGATCTAATAAACCGCTCTGACCCGGAAATAGTAATGAGAATAAACAACACTTCAGGGGTGGCTTAGTCGGTTAAGCGTCCGACTTTCGCTTAGGTCATGATCTCGCGGTTCATGGGTTCAAGCCCCGCATCGGGCTCTGTGCTGACTGCCAGCTCAGAGCCTGGAGCCTGTTTCAGTCTGTGTCTCCCTCTCTCTCTGACCCTCCCCTGCTCATGCTGTCTCTCTTTCTCTCTCCTAGAAATAAATAAAACATTTAAAAAAAAAACAACACTTCAAAATGTCTGGAACAACTGAAACTGACTCAAAAATATCTATGATTTCGGGGGGCGCCTGAGTAGCTCAGTCAGTTGAGCGGCCAACTTGGGCTCAGGTCACGATCTCACAGTTAGTGAATTCAAGCCCCATGTCAGGCTCAGAGCCTGGAGCCTGCATCAGATTCTATGTCTCTTTCTCTCTCTGCCCCTCCCCTGTTTGAACTCTGTGTCTCAAAAAGTAAAATAAAATGTTAAAAAAATGTTTTTTTGAATACATATATATCTATGATTTCCAACAGTAATAAATTCACAGATACCTATGTTCAAAACTTAAGGAAATGCTAAATTCAGTGAAAGCCTAACCCAAAAAATTGATTCATCCAAGTCACAGAGCCCTTCAATTTTAATTAAAATTTAATTTAATTTTAACTTAATTTTTAAAATGTCATTTAAATAAATTCTTTTTTCACCTCAATCAGTGAAAGTCATTATTTTGGTGTGTACAACAGAGAAGCTTGTAGAATAAAGGGCCCCGTGTGATACAGGCCCTCGGACCAGCCCTGTGTGTGCCAAGATTCCCCTCCAAAAAACCAAGCAAATACAGTAGTCACAGTGGCTCCAGATAAGTCAAAGATGCACCCAGCATAGTCTTGCCCTCAGCTGTTAGAATTGCCAAGGAGAGAGTGTCAATGAGGACCCCCCCCCCCAGACACTGTCTAGAAACCCAGTTGCAAGCTCCACATGTGTGGTGTAAACCAAGTGATCTTGGTTGAGCAAGTGGAGGACCCTTCTAGCTGGGAGATAACTATCAATAACGGCTCCACACCACAAGGAGGGAGATAAGATCACAGCAGGATGGTTGTTACTCCAAAACCCACAACAAGCTAACAGAATGTTGAGGAGTCCCTTTCCTCCATCTCCCAAACTCTAACCCAGGATTCTCTGTTCTAGCCTAGATCACCTGTATCTCAACAGGAGTTTGTTTGGTTCAGATCGCAAAAGAAATCTCTAACCGTACCTCTTCATGTACTGCTTTCTTGATCCCCCTCCACTCTTCCTTTTGGGAGGGGGCACTCAAAAGCCCTTTGAGGTGGGGTGTCTGGGTGGCTCAGTTGGTTAAGCGTCTGATTTCAGCTCAGGTCATGATCTCACAGTCCATGAGTCTGAGCCCCGAGTCCGGCTCTGTGCTGACAGCTCAAAGCCTGGAGCTTGCTTCAGATTCCGTGTCTCCCTCTCTCTCTGCCCCTCCCCTCCTTATGCTCTGTCTCCCTCTCCCAAGAATAAATAAAACATTTAAAAAAAATTAAGCAACAGGCCTTGGAGGCAAAGGGAATATCTACCTTTCAGAAACCCTTGAGAAAGAAGCCTGGGTTTGCTTAGCAAAGGTAGAAAACAAATCATTTGCAGGTATCTTGAACTTTTCTGTTATCCCCACTTTATAGATGAGAAAACTGAGGGTCAGAGAGGTTGTGACTCGCCCAAGGTCACCCAGGTTTCTTGCCTCTTAGCTCAGTGTCCTCTCCTCTGCCAACACTTCTCCCATGAGCAGATTATTAAAAAAGGTGGGGGTGGGGAGGCATGAAGGCCTGCCTCTGAAAGGGAAATACATTCATGCAGATCATCTAAAAACCGAGATACCCACACTCCAAATTCTGGAGAGCAGGTGTCAGCTAAGAGAGAAGCTCCAAACGGAAGACAGATCCCGAATCCTCTGGCACCCGAATAGACTTTGATTTGAGCCCCCACTGCAGGACAGAATTCATTTGGCTGGTGACCAGCACACGGAGCCCTTCCCAGTCCTGCCTGGGATTTATGCTCATAACAACAGCAACAGCAGGAAAAGGGCTTCACGAACATAAAAATAAACAAACTTTCTATTTTTAGCAGGGCTGCAGCTGTGAGAGCTTCATTATTTGCATTTTAGCTACAGCATTCTGAGGGAGGAGAGGCAAGGGTAGGGGGTGGGGGATGGGGACAAGTGGGGGCAGTTGCATTGGGAGCCAAATTTTCCATTGCTGAGCCCAGTGACACACAGGCCACAGAAACCGATGTCCAGCCTGGAAGGCTCTGGAGTCTGCAGGTCTGGAAAAACTGTAGAGGGTCAATCAGGAAGCCAGCCTGTGATTGGGCTCTTTTCTGGCCATATATAGAAATAAATAATCCTTTGCCCTCATGGGTTTTTACAGCCACCGAAAACTGTTGCCTAGTGACTCCATCAGAGAGGCATGGAAGCTCGATTGTAAGTAGAGACCTTTTCATCTTAACTCAGGCTCTCGTTGGAACCTGTGTAATCTCACAGGAGCTCAGCTCTAGCACAGTCCAGGCTTAACCACTGTGTCCAGAATCCTTGATGAGCCTGCAGCGCTTTCTCCTGCCCAGCCCTCGCCGACAGCTGGCAGCATGGGGAACTTGACAAAGGACAAGCCTAATGGGGAAGGTGGGAAATGATAGTAGCTGTGGTTCCTCCTTTCTGTTTCCCTGGAACAGGATTGGATGTTGTGAGAAGGAAGGTAGTTCCAGGGCTGCCACAGAGGAGGAGTAGAAAGGTCCTTTTCTTATTATAAATGTCACAGACGCTTTGGGAAAAGGGAATACAAAGGACCCACTTCCTCTTCAGTCTTGGAGAGTCAAGATGTTTTCAGAGGCAATGGTAGCTGAGCTAGCTGGGACTCAGGCAGGTAGAGATTGGGTAGGGGTAAGGATCTCTCTTCCAAGGCTACTCATCTAAAGGTAGCTCTCAAATAATATGGCAAGACACAGAGCAACGCTAAAATATACAAGAACTGCAAAGATAGTGGATTTCTCTCTCTCAATAACATTTGTCTTGTTATCCAATAACATTACTGAGCAAAGCAATTGTCCAATCATAAGAAAGAGTATCATAATCTATTTAAACATGGATTTTCACAGCTAACAACGTAAGCCCTAGAACTTTGGAGTTGAAAGAGATCATATGGGCTATATCTCCAGAGATAGCAATCCCTTCTCAGTATGTCTGCCAGATAGTCACCCAACCTCTACTTGGAATTGTTCCAGTGATAGAAAGCTGTGCACTGATGAAGGCAACTAGTTAGTTAGTTAGTTAGTTAGTTAGTTACTAAGGCAGAAGCTAGAGTATATAGTGGCCTCCTTCCACTATATACTGGAGGTTCTGATTCCATTCTCTCAGTCTTTCTATGCTGCAATAAATCCTATAAAGGAAACCAGCTTAGCTTGTTTTGGGAGAGTGGTTTGTCCATTGTTCAAAATCTGCACTGACCCCAGCTACCAACATACAAATTTTGATCTTTTGCTGAAAGACCAGAAGATCCCATCTCAAAATGTAACATTGGTTCTATTTAGTCACCAGGTTTACAGATGATATTTTGTTTTTATCCTTCATACTTTTGAGTCTTTCCCTAGTTTTCTGCATTAGAGGGAAAGAGAGGCTGAGAAAGGATCATCAAAGAAATAATGTTATTTACAGTAAAGTCCTACCATTTATTCCTCCTCCAAACCTTTGTCCATGTTGGGTTGAACCTAGAAGCCTTCCAGTATCTTTCACTGTCTTCAGGTTCTTCTGTATCTCCTAAATTCTGGCCAACCCATCCCTATCACACAAAGGTTTCCATGAATGCTCCAGCCCTTACTTCCCTTAAATCCAAATGTTAAAACTTAACACTTCATTTTCAGCAATTTTCTGAGATTGCTCATCATTTCATGGGGCAGTTTCACAGCAGATTGTAAATTCCTTAAGGGCCATTTTATAGTGCCTACCTAGCACAATCCATTCTCCATAAACAATTGCCTATGGCTGGCTGGCTGGCTGGCTGAAATTCCACTAACAGGTGTTTATTAGCTCAGTTGGTTAGAGCACAGCTTAATAAGTGTTATATGTCATCTCTTCCTTTCCTTCTCAAACTGGGAAGCTTAGGAGGGAGCACATCACTGGAAGTGTAGGAAAAGTGTGTCAAGTGTATATGAAGCCATAAGATATTAAATAATGTCTTCTTAAAACAACAATTCCCTCCCCTTTAGGGACACTCTGGTGGACAAGTTTGAGAAGCAATTTGTATCCCATGCTTTTTCAGGGGCAGGAATTCCCTCCAGGGCGGATATCCAGACTCTGCTTGAGTTTATCATGTTCGGCTTTGCTTTGAAATACTTTCAGACAACCAGTACATTATACTCCACCAAGAAACGTTCCTGAAACATATTGCTCACCCTGCATACAACAACATGGACACCACTGACCTAGGAGCCAGAACACCTTGCTTCTTGTCCGATCATGCAACTGTGGTGGGCAACCACAGTCGGGCTCTCCAGGCCCCAGGTTCTTATCCACCCTGCCCTCCTAATAGTGGTTGGGTTAAATTAAATAACACATGTGAAATATCTTTGTAAACTGAAAAGTATGTATAAGTTCCAGAATATTATTGTTGTTGTCATCCCAGAATCAGTTCATTTGTGTTTGTCCCTCAGACGCAGAGGCTGCTTCCCCAATCTGTCCAGTTGGTTAAAGTGGGCAGCAGTGGAGCTCTGAATCCAGAAAGTTCTGGGTTGAGGGCTGACTTTCAGTTAAGCTCCACCACCTTAGAGACTGATCCATTTTTGTATATCTCATGTTTCTCACGGTAACTAGGAACATATATGTACTGAATAAATGTGTTTCCATTTACTGGAATTTTTGCTTACCATCTACCTGATCTTTGAAAATTTTTGTAACTTTCCAAATCCCAGTCTCTTCCTCTATTAGATCGGTGTTATAGTATCTCATAGCATTGTGCAAAAAATTTTTTTTTATTTTTTTAATGTTCTATTTATTTCTGAGAGAGAGAGAGAGACAGCGTGAACAGGAGAGGGTCAGAGAGAGAGGGAGACACAGAATCTGAAACAGCCTCCAGGCTCTGAGCTAGCTGTCAGCACAGAGCCTGATGCGGGGCTCGAACCCATGAACCGTGAGATCATGACCTCAGCCAAAGCTAAAGGCTAAACCGACTGAGCCACCCAGGAGACCCTATGTTGTGCGAAGTTTAAAGGCAATGTGCATACACTGCTCAGCACAAAGAAAGCAGTAAGTCAATGGTAGTTAAAATAGACAGGATGAGTGTATTTCTGCAACTTGGTAAATGGAGGCTATCCCATCATTACATGTTTTTGTCAGCCCTTCCTTTTACCTGTTATGAAAGAGCCAGCCTCGGGAGAGGAAGTTTGTTGGTGGCAACATTGACGTTCTGAGTCACTGAACTACTTAAGGAAGCAAACTTCAAAGGCGCAGTTACTTTATGGACCCTCCAGGCAAGAGGAATAAACAATTTCAGCCTTTACAAAAACTTCTGCTGGAATGAATATGCTGGGCAAGGCAGGCTGGGGGTTCCCAGACGTCTTGCTGACAAAGTGGCAAGAAATATTTTATCTAGTCCACGTAGGTCTATACGAAGCCAACACAGTGGGTTCACTCAATAAATCAATGTGTAAACCCATCCCCAAGAGAAGACCAAAGGACAAGGGGAACCACAAAGAGAGGCAGAATTGAGAACTCTGTAGGGCTCTGCTCTGGCCCTGAGATCCCTGCCAGGAAAATGGAATCCAGAGGACTGAGCCAATATCCAATCCCCACAAAGGGTACCGAACAGTGGTGCTGGCCGGTTTGCAACAGCCAGTGACAGAGTTATAAAAATAGCTTTCAAGACACCACTCTGGGGGGCTGTGCACCAGAAACGGAAGAAGAAAACGGAACCCCTTCATGCCCCAGAGGTATAAACAAAGCACTTTCCAAGCCAGCACCTGCCACTCACCCCTCAGCCCATCAGTAATGGAAGGGGTTGGGCAAGATGCTCTAGCTCTAGAATCTACAGGAGGGCTAAAGAAGGCACAAAGCACATGCAGTGCTGGGACACGTATGTGTGGGGAGACATGTGGATTACCAAGGGAGAGATCCAAAGAATTTCCTAAACTTTCCTTAGTGCCAAGATTTGGAGCTACAGCCATAAGAGTGACATTTTTCCTGGCATCCCGGATGCAATACTGAAGACATTTTGGGTGTTGCACTAAAAAGAGTTCCCAAGAAAAGTATATTGTCACTGCTCTTTTTAGAGGAGCTTTCATAATCATAGAAATTTAAGTTAGAATTCAACAGTTTAGAAGGCAAAGCCTGAACAGAAGTCTAATCACAAGAGATAAATATAATAACTGGTATGAAAACAGGCTCTCCAAATCTGTTTAGAAGTCCAAAGCCAAAATGAAAAAGCAGTGCCTTTTAAAAGGGCTGTTAGGGGAGCAGAGGAAATACTTTCTTAGAATGGCTATAATTAAGCTGAACACGCACGAGACTAAAAATAATAGACAGTATCTGCAGAAAATACTTGGCTAAGGTTAAAAGAACAAGGTTTTGCTGCCTTCATGAGGCAAATGCCACAGAGACCGTAGAATTGGGCAGGTAGCATTGGAATGCCAACTGGCTCAAATCCAAGCTCCGTCAAGGCCAAGACTGTTGTCCACAAAGGCCCCACATATGCACAGTGTAAGGGCCTGCTGAGCCACCCTGAAATCCCAACCACACGGAGTAGATCTTAGCTTCCTGAAGCTCTCCTTTATGGCTCTGTCATTCATGCGTCTGTCCGAGCCTTTCTGGAATCCATTTATGTTGCCAGCCTGTGCCCCCTCTGGGAGATAATCCATTCCATAAATTCATTACCTGCTGCATGGTGTAATATTTCCACTGACTTGTCTTGAACTTGCCTCTCTCATGATTCCAAGACACTGTTACATTTCAGGATCTGGTGAACAAGTCTGCACTCATCTTACCCCCACCATTTATAGGTGGATCATTCCCTCCTGACAGCCTGTGCCTTGACAACAGAACTGATCTTTCTAAGTCGGTCTCTCAGAGCATCCAGGTCACCATTCAGTAACTTTCTGTAGCCCTGTTATGCTTGTCACGGGAGGAATACACCACAGCTTGAAGTGCGAGTAAGATAACATTCTTTTTTTAATGTTTGTTTGCTTGTTTATTTATTTATTCTTGAGAGAGAGAGAGAAACAGAGAGAGAGACAGTGTGAGCAGGGGAGAGGCAGAAAGAGGGAGACACAGAATCTGAAGCAGGCTCCAGGCTCTGAGCTGTCAGCACAGAGCCCGATGCAGGGCTCGAACTCACAGACCTCGAGATCATGACCTGAGCCGAAGTCGGACACTTAGTCGGACGCTTAACCGACTGAGCCACCCAAGTGCCTCAAGATAAGATTCTTAATTTAATAGATTCCATACCTAAAGAACATGCCCATTTGGGGACAGCCCCATCCTGGGCGCAAACATATTCTATTCGACACATCTTCCAGACTCAAAGGCATTTGCAAACTGATGGGAAAGTGTCCGCAAGCAGTACAAGTTAGATTGATCCTGGCCAACAGCATAAGTCAACCTGTCTAAAACAGCATTGCTGAGAAAGGAAAACAAGGCAGTCAGCCCTCACCTTCACACCAGGCCATGGCTATACACTAAATACCCCAGTGATTTTCACAGCAGTGACAGGGAAGTCTTTTGTCCCCAACATACCGATGTGCTAAACTTAGTAGGGAGTGATCACTCACATTTCCAGTCTCACTTCACATATCTGCTTATTTTGGCTTCTTTTTTTTTTTTTAATTAGATGTTAATGCTCTGTTTCCATTTAGAGCCCACTAACCCCTTGACCACCTTCAAATAGCTCTACAAAAAAATGTGAGAAATAATGAGGATTAAGCAAAATACAACAGCACTGTGATTGCCTGGGGCCATTTATGAGTTCATCAGAATTAGGATTTCACTGCCAAGAGAATAAAATAGTAGGTGGGTGCTCCAACCTACTTTTTAGTAAAGAATGCATCATCCACCCAGACTGAGAACATTTGGCCAGATGCCCACTCCTTTTTCTGCCGTAATTGCATCTTCCGAGGAGAGTCAGTCCCTCAACAGACCTTACAGTCTTGGCAACCGGGTGTGAGCCAATGCGCCATGTTGCTCACCCATGAGTCACTGATTTCTCTGCCATGGGAGCTGCTGGCTTTCCTTGCTGAACTTAAGTATCGCAGAGATATCACCTAATGGATAGGCCACTGATTTTCTTTCTCCCATTGGCAACCATGTGTCTGAAGCCCTCAGCTCAAGTCAGTTGCCTCCATTTTTGTCCTTTGATTTCTTCTTGTTTTTTTCTTAAAGGCAACCTTAAATAATTGTCACTTAGGCCACAATCTGTAACTTTGCTCCAGACATCCAGAAAAGCTTTTTCTGTAGCCTTCCCCCATATGCCTCATTCCTGGGCTGAACATTACCCTTGCACAAGTATGGAATTCCTTCCCAGAAGGCATGCTCCTCCTTTACTTGATGATATAGTAGTAAAAGGATGGCTTGGGGGTTTGGAAACACTGGAACTCAAGTCTGGGCTCAGCCTCTCGTAGTTATGTGATGCTGAGGAAGTTACTTGACTTCTCTGAACCTATGTAATATGAGGAGAATACTACATCTCATAAATGTGTTGTGAGAGGTTCAATGATATGTGTCTTAAAGCTCCTGGCACAGTATCTGTGTCCTTCCTGAAGGTGGAAGGAAATATCCATTCCCCAATCCTTTGGCCAATGCTCAAGGCCTCACTACCAGCCCCACCCGCACCCCTTCCTGTGTTCCTCAGTGCCTTCAGATTCTATACTCTGTGGCTGTAAGTTCCAGGAGTGTTGGCGGGACCCAACCCTTCATACTTAGACAACTGCAGGCTCAAAGTGTGATTACAGATGGAGCTTTTGACAGCGTGGTAACCACATCCACTGAGGGAAGCCCCTCAGTCCGGACACTCCCGAGCAACCTTGCAAGCCCAATCTTCCCATCTCTGCTGGTGCTACCCAACTGCTTGCTAAGCCCACTTGCTTCTGAAACAAGAAGAGTCTCATCTAATCTCCTTCCATTGGAAGAAAACATCCCTCCCCCCCATTTCCTTAATCATTCTTGGCATTTCTGACTAAAGGGCTGCGTTTTCTCTTGGACCTTTCAACCAAGAGCCATTTGGTTACTCTGGCACTAACACAGATGGGTCTCTTGTTCCCCAGGGGAGAGAGTTGACTCTAACAGTCATTTTACGCCCTCAAGCACAGTAGGTGGAGGGCAAGACCTGGCTCAGCACCGGCCCCTGGTCCCTGAGCACCTGGCAAGTACAGTCAAGAGGGCAGTACCTGAGACACAAGTCATGGAAAAACTCGCCCAGATGACTCTGAGGAGGACCCTCCAGGGCCAGGTCCCGCCATCACCCCTCCCCTGTCCCCCAGTAACCTTGGAGACACGGAACAAGCTCCCTGCCACGTGGTCACCAGAAGTTTCCTGTCTCGAGTCCCACCCCCAACGCTCGCATAGGCCCTTTCATTTTCTGGAATTCCAGGTGCTCGACACTGGACCCATGGACGTCCGAGTAAAAAGTGGATGGAGGGCAACTGAGGATGAGAAGGAGGAACCTCTGAGAATTTTCTGCAGGCAGCACGCTCCCCNTGGGAGCCTTCACCCAGCCTGTCCCACGGCCTCCCTCCCAGATGCCTTCCACCCCCCTTCCAAGAAGGCCGCTCTCTTAGGCAACACTGGGCTGTCTTCACAGCAGCCCACGTTCCCCCGCCCTGGATCCCTGAGTCGTCTCAAGTCCCCGGGAACTTGGTGCGTCTGTGAAATGAACTGGGGAAGGGCTCTGGGGAGNCGGCGGGAGAGAGGGCGCGTCTGATTCAGGAAGTTGTGTCTCTGACATCAGGGGCAGGACGGAGTCGGAGCGAAACCTCAGAAACGTGAGGCGCCGGCCCGCGGGAGGGCAGAGAACGCACAGGGGGCCTTCCTCGTGGCGAGGGCAGGTACGCGCCCGCCCCCAGCCCCGCCGCTCTGCACCTGGCTCCGTAGGGGGGCGGGCTTCCGCACCAGGACCCTGACCTCAGCCAGACCCGGCCGTCAGACTCGCCGCGGAGACCCCCGCGCCACGGCGCCTGCAGGAAGCCCTCCGGTGTACTTCGAGGTGAGTCTCTTCTGTGTGTGTGTGTGTGTGTGTGTGTGTGTGTGTGTGTGTGTGTGTTTTAAGCTGACTCTGTTTGGAAGGGAACTTCCCGCTCCCTTTCGTTCTTTGTGAGGGGACCAGCCTCCGAGAGAAGTTGAGATTCCAGGATTCTTTCTAAATAGCCTCTTGGCCCTTCACAACTTCGATTCCAGTGTGTCTCCCTTCTCTGGGCGGGG